>NC_091219.1:28269349-28429349 GCF_040958095.1 Procambarus clarkii | reverse complement strand
TTTATACATGAAAAAATATATTTTAGTGACAGATAAAGGAGAAATTAATGTTAGAAAAGATAACATTTGCCAAATTACATAAATACTTTTGTAGTGTTGCTGATGTGCTCGTTGAACCATACTTACAACTTCTCTTTCCCACAACCATTTGGCAACGTTAGAGGAGGTTGTAACAACGTTTTGTGTTAGCTGGGTCTCTCCCTACCACTACAAGTAACTTAATCCCGGGGGGTGGCCTTTTGTGGGGCTGGTGTGTGTGTGTGTGTGTGTGTGTGTGTGTGTGTGTGTGTGTGTGTGTGTGTGTGTGTGTGTGTGTGTGTGTGTGTGTGTGAGTGTGTGTGAGTGTGTGTGTGTGTGTGTGTGTGTGTGTGTGTGTGTGTGTGTGTGTGTGAGTGTGTGTGTGTGTGTGTGTGTGTGTGTGTGTGTGTGTGTGTGTGTGTGTGTGTGTGTGTGTGAGTGTGTGTGTGTGTGAGTGTGTGTGTGTGTGTGTGTGTGCGTGCGTGTGTGTGTGTGTGTGTGTGTGTGTGTGTGTGTGTGTGTGTGTGAGTGTGTGTGTGTGTGTGTGTGTGTGTGTGTGTGTGTGTGTGTGTGTGTGTGTGTGTGTGTGTGTGTGTGTGTGTGTGTGTGTGTGTGTGTGTGTGTGTGTGTGTGTGCGTGTGCGTGTGCGTGTGTTCTTTCAAAGACTAAACCTCACTTGACCCAATGGTCGCCACACACGCGCTGAGAGAACCGAAAGAAACCCGTCGTACTAAAGTGCCCTTATCCTAACCTACCAGAGGACCCAAAACAGAAAACGGGACAGTACGTCACTTTCGCCAGCCGCTTCCATTTTCTAGTACGACCACTTTTGGCCTTAGGTAGAGTATACGTCAGAATGCGACGTGCTATTGGGAGGACGGGTCAGGTCGATTATAGGATCTGTTCTACCTGTTGATGATTATAAGACCTTGTTCTATGATGAGTGTAGGAATTTGTTATTCTTATTGATGAGTGTCGGGCTTTTATCAGTCTGTTGATGATTGTGTGTACACATATGTATCACACACACACACACCTGTCACCAGTTGATTGACAGTTGAGAGGCGGGACCAAAGAGCCAAAGCTCAACCTCCTCAAGCACAAATAGGTGAGTTCACACACACACACACACACACACACACACACACACACACACACACACACACACACACACACACACACACACACACACACACACACATATACATTTTTCTGGTATATGTAAATGATCTCCCAGAGGGTATAGATTCGTTCCTCTCAATGTTTGCCGACGATGCAAAAATTATGAGGAGGATTGAAACAGAGGATGATAGTAGGAGGCTACAAGATGACCTGGATAGACTGAGTGAATGGTCCAACAAATGGCTGTTGAAGTTCAACCCGAGTAAATGCAAAGTAATGAAACTAGGCAGTGGAAACAGGAGGCCAGGCACAGGATACAGAATAGGAAATGAAGTACTTAATGAAACAGACAGAGAGAAAGATCTAGGAGTTGATATCACACCAAACCTGTCTCCTGAAGCCCACATAAAGAGAATAACGTCTGCGGCATATGCGAGGCTGGCTAACATCAGAACGGCGTTCAGGAACCTGTGTAAGGAATCATTCAGAATCTTGTACACCACATATGTAAGACCAATCCTGGAGTATGCGGCCCCAGCATGGAGCCCGTACCTTGTCAAGTACAAGACGAAGCTGGAAAAAGTCCAAAGGTATGCTACTAGACTAGTCCCAGAACTAAGAGGCATGAGTTATGAGGAAAGGCTGCGGGAAATGCACCTTACGACACTGGAAGACAGAAGAGTAAGGGGGGACATGATCACAACCTACAAAATCCTCAGGGGAATCGACCGGGTAAACAAGGATGAACTATTCAACACTGGTGGGACGCGAACAAGGGGACACAGGTGGAAGCTGAGTACCCAAATGAGCCATAGAGACGTTAGAAAGAACTTTTTCAGTGTCAGAGTAGTTAGTAAATGGAATGCATTAGGAAGTGATGTGGTGGAGGCTGACTCCATACACAGTTTCAAATGTAGATATGATAGAGACCAATAGGCTCAGGAATCTGTACACCAGTTGATTGACAGTTGAGAGGCGGGACCAAAGAGCCAGAGCTCAACCCCCGCAAGCACAATTAGGTGAGTACAATTAGGTGAGTACACACACACACACACACACTGAGGGGGTCATATCCCATAGCAAAGGACATCATAAGAATTAGAGCAATGAGAAGGAGATGAGAGCACACAGTAACAAGACGGAAGACAGATGAGTTATGATGATCAACATGAGGTCAGTCACTCTCCTCGTGCATCAACACCAAGCAACACACAAGTCATGCAACACACAAGTCAAGCAACACACAAGTCAAGCAACACACAAGTCAAGCAACACACAAGTCATGCAACACACAAGTCAAGCAACACACAAATCAAGCAACACACAAGTCAAGCAACACACAAGTCAAGCAACACACAAGTCAAGCAACACACAAGTCAAGCAACACACAAGTCAAGCAACACACAAGTCAAGCAACACACGGACACGGTATTTAGATATCTAATTGGCAGAGGCAGTTCAAGTTTGCTTCCTGTGGCGACAGAGCCGAGCAAGGCGCCGCTGCCTGAGTCCTATATCCCCCCACCACCCTCCATCACCCATATAAGAGGCTTACAACATTCATCTTCCACTTACGGGTTATTCATGCCCGTGCAACCTCTTGGGTGGCTTAATCTTCATCAATCAATCATCCACAATCATCCAATGTGGATGATTTCCTTCCCCCTTCCCACTCAACAGTCATCCAGCCCTCCACCTCACATGGAGGGCACCATGGAGTCCATAAGGGGTCTGGTAGCTGAGTGGACAGCACGCGGGACTCGTAATCTTGTGGCCCAGGATTTCCGGACTAGGCAGAGACAAATGGACAGAGTTTCTTTCACTCTGATGACCCTGTTATTTAGCAGTAAATAGGTACCTGGGAGTTAGACAGCTGTTACGGGCTGCTTCCTGTGTGTGTGTGTGTGAAATAAAAATTAGTATTTAGTAACAGTTGATTGACAGTTAAGAGGCGGACCGAAAGAGCAGAGCTCAATCCCAGAAAGCACACAACTAGGTGAATACACCCTGGTGACCACACCCATTATATATATATATATATATATATATATATATATATATATATATATATATATATATATATATATATCATATATATATATATCTTTCTCAGCTGTTGAGACAAACAATTCAAGAAGAGCATGGAAGACGTGTTGACAGGAAGTGCCTGTAGACCACATCCTCTCCCTTCCTACACACCTGTCACACCTGGGCCACACCTGCCCTCCCCACACACCTGTCACATCTGGGCCACACCTGCCCTCCCCACACACCTGGGCCATCGAGGCCATAGAATCATTTCTTCTCACAAATATCGTGACTTGGATTATCAAGCCGCTAAATCGAAAGCAAATGACACTGTGCCTTTGTAACAATGTGTTGTAGTGCCGGGGGTGGTGGCACTGCCTAGGGGGGGTGGGTGGGGGGGGGGGAGTGGGCACCCACCGCCATGGGTGTGGGGGTGGGGGGGGGGGGGTCAGTGTCGCCTGTGCATGTTTAATCTGGGAGCCTTGTTCTTCCCTCCACTGGCGTCATGGTCAGGGGGTCTCATATTGCCGCCCTCGGGTGTTGGCAGGGTCAACACCGGCTCCTGCAGGTGTTGGCAGGGTCAACACCGGCTCCTGCAGGTGTTGGTAGGGTCAACACCGGCTCCTACAGGTGTTGGCAGGGTCAACACCGGCTCCTGCAGGTGTTGGTAGGGGGTCAACACCGGCTCCTGCAGGTGTTGCTGGTGTTGGCAGGGCCGCCTGTGTTGACTGTGCTGGTTGTGGGGACAGGTAGTTGGGATGACGGTTAAAGTAGTTAGGGTGACCGATAACCCCACCACTAGACTATATGTGGCAGAACACACACACCTGCTGATACACGAGAGTACATACACACACACACCTGTCACCGCCAAGTGAATGGCCTCGTGTGTGGTAGAAACCTCAGCTCACTAACAGGATGATGCTCATTATCTCCCAGCAATCTTCTTGAGATTTGTTGCAGCAGGTGAAGCTTCCAGGTAATTGGAGGCTGATGACCTGTCTACCTGTGATGGCATGGTATGTGCATCTCTAAGATCATTATGTATTCCAGATATGTGTTTTTTTGACACCTTGAAGCTGGCGTGTGTGTGTGAGGGGGCATCTTGTGAGGTGTTGATGCTGTGTTTGTCTGTTATATTGGGTGTTAAGGGCGCTTGTCTTCATAATTACTTATCACTTTGTGGAAGCTTCCTTGGGGTCGAGTACCGGAGATCCAGGACCTACCCCGGAAATAATTCCGGGTCGTCCAGTAGAGAAACTCACCCGGATTGTATTGGCAACTAAAAAGAAATTTCTGCCTTTGCTCTTGCTAACCTCTTCTGGAGGTTAAATGAGATCAAGAAAACACGAAACTGACTCAAAAATAGATTTTCATATGATTAGAATTAGTGTCTTGCTATCTCTTTGGAACCTTAAGTTACTTTGGGGTTCCGTGAGTTACCTTGGGGTTCAGCGAGTTACCTTGGTGTTCCGAGAATTACCTTGGTGTTCCGAGAGTTACCTTGGGGTTCAGAGAGTTACCTTGGGGTTCCGTGAGTTACCTTGGGGTTCTGTGAGTTACCTTGGGGTTCCTCAAGTTACCTTGGGGTTCAGTGAGTTACCTTGGTGTTCCGTAAGTAACCTTGGGGTTCCGTGAGTTACCTTGGGGTTCCGTGAGTTACCTTGGGGTTCTGTGAGTTACCTTGGGGTTCCTCAAGTTACCTTGGGGTTCAGTGAGTTACCTTGGTGTTCCGTAAGTAACCTTGGGGTTCCTCAAGTTACCTTGGGGTTCCTCAAGTTACCTTGGGGTTCCGTGAGTTACCTTGGGGTTCTGTGAGTTACCTTGGGGTTCCTCAAGTTACCTTGGGGTTCAGTGAGTTACCTTGGGGTTCCGTGAGTTACCTTGGGGTTCCGTGAGTTACCTTGGGGTTCCGTGAGTTACCTTGGGGTTCCGTGAGTTACCTTGGGGTTCAGCGAAGCTGACTGAGGTTGTGAAACACCTATTTGAGTTATTGTACATTGTATTTCCTGTCATTCTTGTGTGTTGTTCCCCTGTCATTGTTGTAACTTGTAATCTGTTCCGGATTGTTAGAATATTTTAACGACTTGTCAAACTTCACTTGTAGATTGTTATTGTAAGTTCCGTTGGGTGTTTGACGTCACTTGTGAATTGTTCTAAGTTCTTTTTTAATCATCCTTTGTACCCTAAGTTGCATAGTGAGAGTATCGCATAGTGAAAGTATTGCATAGTGAAAGTATTGCATAGTGAAAGTATTGCATAGTGAAAGTATTGCATAGTGAAAGTATTGCATAGTGAAAGTATCGCATAGTGAAAGTATCGCATAGTGAAAGTATTGCATAGTGAAAGTATTGCATAGTGAAAGTATTGCATAGTGAAAGTATTGCATAGTGAAAGTATTGCATAGTGAAAGTATTGCATAGTGAAAGTATTGCATAGTGAAAGTATTGCATAGTGAAAGTATCGCATAGTGAAAGTATTGCATAGTGAAAGTATTGCATAGTGAAAGTATTGCATAGTGAAAGTATTGCATAGTGAAAGTATTGCATAGTGAAAGTATTGCATAGTGAAAGTATTGCATAGTGAAAGTATTGCATAGTGAAAGTATTGCATAGTGAAAGTATTGCATAGTGAAAGTATCGCATAGTGAAAGTATTGCATAGTGAAAGTATTGCATAGTGAAAGTATTGCATAGTGAAAGTATTGCATAGTGAAAGTATTGCATAGTGAAAGTATTGCATAGTGAAAGTATTGTACATTGAAATCGCACAGTAAAAGTATATTTACACGTTGAAAGTGTTGCGTAGTGAGAATATTGCAACTTTTCTTACCTGTCGAGATACAGCGATACTGAGGCTGTTTTTGTCAGTGATAAATTAAAGATAAATGATAACATAAGGCTTCACGTGATAACATTCCTGCAACAATGATAACATTACTGTAGCACAGGATAACATTACTGCAAATATATATATGGTAACATTAATGCAACGTATGCTATCATTTCAGCGCCATATGATAACAATTCAGCACCACATGATATCATTTCAGCAACACATGATAACATTTCAGCAACACATGATAACATTTCAGCACCACATGATAACATGATAATAACACACAATAACATTACTGTAATACTTGCCATTAATTAGTATATATATATATATATATATATATATATATATATATATATATATATATATATATATATATATATATATATATATATATATATATATAAATCAACACAGACATTAAAATCTATGTGATAAAATATTTTTGCCCAAGAGTCTGGGTGAAAGATAGCTTACAGCGCCCAGAGTAGAACCTAGACCTTAGATTATGCTCGTCCAAGCTCCTTCCCACCACAGAGATGCCTTCATCAATATAAACGAGATATACACGCGATATCAGAATCGTGTGTACACGATATCAGAATTTTGAGTTATGTAAATTAGTATTTTTGTACATTAGAATTCGGTGTGTAGGTTAGGTTAGGTGATTAGGCTCAGTTGGTGATTATTTGTTTTTTTTGACAAACACGTAGTTAGGCGACTGGTTTAACGACCATTTGGCCTTTGATGATGAAGGGAGGACCTAACGTAAGGACGTAAGGACCTTAGGACGTAAGGACCTTAGGACGAAAGGGTCATAACTTTTGTTTATGAGCTGGTGACCCGGGCGGTTAGGTCACAAACGAGCGCTATGAGCTATTGGTCCTGTGATGTGCGGTGTGGCAACAGCCTCAGAACTGCTGTTAAAGGAACTCTCCCGTTCGTGGCCGGCAATTATGTTAACGATCGCGGAGGTGGAAGCTGACTAAATGTTGTCATCCAATTATTCTTGTCTGATCGTCAATTAGTGTTAACAGCTCAATTAACCAATTAAAAACAAACCATTTTGTCTGATTATAAACCACAATTTACAGATGAATTCATTTTTTTTATCTTGAATAATAAATAACTATTTTAAGGCTTGTAATTAATAGTGCCTTAATTATTAGTAGCAATTACACGCAAATGACCTCTTATGGGTGTGATTAACTTGCCCTAAAGTAGCAGTTATACTGCTACGGGCTCACCATAGCCCGTGCTACTTGGAACTTTTTGTTCCGGGTAACGAATCTTAAACAACAACAACAGTTAGTGAAGCCAAGTGGGAAAATATAACAGTTGGCATTATTTGTACAAATTATGATGAATTGGTTAGAAATTTGATGGCAACAAATACATATTATTCAGATTATTTTAATAGTCTCCGTGGTGTAGTGGTAAGACACTCGCCTGGCGTTCCGCGAGCGCTATGTCATGGGTTCGTATCCTGGCCGGGGAGGATTTACTGGGCGCAATTCCTTAACTGTAGCCTCTGTTTAACTTAACAGTAAAATGTGTACTTGGTTGTAACAACGATTCTTCGCGGCGGGGATCGTATTCCAGGGACCTGCCCGAAACGCTGCGCGTACTAGTGGCTGTACAAGAATGTAACAACTCTTGTATATATCTCAAAAGATTGCAACCTATTGCAAGTTCAGACAAGCCTGAGTAAGTGCAGCCAGTCCCACATCTTAGTGGAGAAGAATCCAGCAAACTCAAGTTCAATAAGCAAGCGAGGAGTCACAATAACGTGGCTGAAGTATGTTGACCAGACCACACACTAGAAGGTGAAGGGACGACGACGTTTCCGTCCGTCCTGGACCATTCTCAAGTCGATTGTGAAAATGGTCCAGGACGGACCGAAACGTCGTCGTCCCTTCACTTTCTAGTGTGTAGTTTGGTCATCAAGTTTAATAATAAACAGTTTATCTTGTAAATATTAAACCAAGACCTCGCAGAAATATGCTGGAAAGAACAGTTCAATAAAACAAACATAAATCACCGGGTGAAGGAACACGAGCACAGTAGCACTAATCAGCTCAAGTTGCACGCCACTAATCAGGAGCACTTGATTAGCTCCTCAGAACCTGATCAACCAGTCTGTGACTCCTGCGTCAGGCCACTAATCAGGAGCACTTGATTAGCTCCTCAGAACCTGATCAACCAGTCTGTGACTCCTGCGTCAGACGGCAAGAACAATGTCAGTCACGTTGACAAGACCACTAAATCAGGATGCCTGACCAGAGACCGGGCCGCGGGGACAATGATTCCCGGAACTCACCGAAGGAAGACAAGAAAGGTAGTTCCAACATGTTGAGAATCAACACAAAATAGATCACAAAACAATGGATATATAAATTGGATAAGTTTAAATCCAGCAAAGTCCTGGGTAAATACTGGTTTGGAAACATTAATGTTTATTTTAGGAACAGATTACCAGGTAACACAATAGACCTTGGATCACTTGATTGTTTCAAGCGTAGGTTAGACATATATGTGAGTGTGGGTGTATAGAGGTGCCACGTGTGGCCCAATGTGTGCATATTGTGTAGTTTATATTGATGACTCCATAGACAAGAAGAATTTATATTTTTCAACACCACACAGTTGATGAACCAAATAGTTTTTACTTTTCAACATCATACAGTAGAGGAGTAGTGCATCATGCCAGAGTTCAACACTCAGATTTCAATGCAAATATTGTATTCGGCATAAAATGTATTTTTAAGTTAATATTTTTGGGGGTATGGAACGGATTAATTAAATTTACATTATTTCTTATGGGAAAATTCGTTTCGAGTTACGAATTTTCGAGTTACGACACGTCTCTGGGAACGGATTAAACTCGTAAGTGGAGGTACCACTGTATGCGTCATAATTGTTACTAAAAAAAAATTATAATTTCAAACGACAGATAAAACAAATAACTGAATTCCCACATATGAGAGGAAAGAAAATTTCCTTTCCTGTCCTGTGTGTAAGTTGTGCTCCACATCATTGTAACTTTCTCGCGACGCGAATACAAAACAGCACCCTTCTGGGTCCTGTTATCGCTCCAGCGCCTGAACGGTTGTGCAGAGAGAGAGAAAGAGACAGACAGAAGAGTGTTAAGTAAGGTGGCGTCGGGTAAAAGTTACCTTTGTTAGGACGGGTATAAATTGTGTCCGAGGGTGGCTGGGGTTGAGGCTTCAGGTCGCCTGCACACATCCCCAGTTGATGGGTTTGTCTTTATGGTCGGCCGAGTGGAAAGATATTGTGTGTGTGTGTGTGTGTGTATTCACCTAGTTGTGCTTGCGGGGGTTGAGCTTTGCTCTTTCGGCCCGCCTCTCAACTGTCAATCAACTGTTTTACTAACTACTTATTCTCTCTCTCCACACCACACACACACCCGAGGAAGCAGCCCGTGACAACTGACTAACTCCCAGGTACCTATTTACTGCTAGGTAACAGGGGCATTCAGGGTAAATGAACCTTTGCCCATTTGTTTCTGCCTGCTGCGGGAATCGAACCCGCGCCACAGAATTACGAGTCCTGCACGCTATCCACCAGGCTACCAGGCCCCCTACAGTCGCTGGTTAGACACCTCAGGCTGCATAACCATTCAGCAATTCTCCTGACCGGTTCAGCGTGTGTGGTGGCGGCCGTATTTCTGACAGGTTGTGGAAGGTGATGGTGGTTGAGGGCTGGTGTACAATGGCTTGAGAGGTAGCTTGGTGGAATGGTTGTCCTCCTGTACAGGTGTGGGATACAGGTGTGGGATACAGCAAGTGCAAACACAGTCTTTATTGACCGGCTTACTTGATATTGGCATGTGCTTCAATCAAGGTAACGGGGGGTGGGGGGAGGTACCGTATGATAGTGAAGGGTGTGGTGATGGGGGGGGGAGAGGGGGTGTGATGCGGAGAGGGGAGGGGGGGGTGTTGGGGATAGGAGGGGTGCTAGCGAGGGGGGTGAGATTGGATGTCTGGGGGTAAAAGATAGGGCCAACAAGCACGAAGCATCGACTATAAATATTTCTCTCTCTCTCTCTCTCTCTCTCTCTCTCTCTCTCTCTCTCTCTCTCTCTCTCTCTCTCTCTCTCTCTCTCTCTCTCTCTCTCTCTCTCTCTCTCTCTCTCTCTCTCTCTCTCTCTCTCTCTTTCTCTCTCTCTTTCTCTCTCTCTTTCTCTCTCTTTCTCTCTCTTTCTCTCTCTCTCTCTCTCTCTCTCTCTCTCTCTCTCTCTCTCTCTCTCTCTCTCTCTCTCTCTCTCTCTCTCTCTCTCTCTCTCTCTCTTTCTCTCTCTCTTTCTCTCTCTCTTTCTCTCTTTCTCTCTCTTTCTCTCTCTTTCTCTCTCTCTCTCTCTCTCTCTCTCTCTCTCTCTCTCTCTCTCTCTCTCTCTCTCTCTCTCTCTCTCTCTCTCTCTCTCTCTCTCTCTCTCTCTCTCTCTCTCTCTCTCCCCCACACACCAGAAACACGTGCTGGTACTGTGGGAGAAGTCTCTTAGATGTGGAAAGTTCACCGTATTCACCACGGGCTAAAAATCAATATCCAACTCCAGTATGTATGGGTCGGGGTGCGGGGTTGAGGCTCCACTGTTACACTCTCTTTACAGATTCAAAACGTGACTTGGGGGGTCTTGGGGCTGGTCGGCTCCCCCGGGTGTACGACCACCACGTCCTGACACCTGGCCTACCCTAGTTCGAACCCCTCCATAAGGATATGGTCAATTTTATCATTGTTTTCATTTTTTCCTTGCAACATTGCCTTACTGTTGCCAGGGTGAAGTGTTTGGGGGTTGTAGTGTCACCTTGTGTTGCTTCTGGGCCGCTTTTCGTCCTTAATTATTTCGTTGGGTTCCTCACAGACTTCCTTGTCGTTTTCTGAGAGACGGGAGTCAGCACAAGTCACCAGGAAGGCGTTATATCATATAATAAATAGAAAAATGACATGATATATGAAGATTTCCACCTTCATTTTTTCCTCCTACCCTCTTTTCTTCCCCATTCTCTTCCTCTCTTGAGCCACTACCCTCTTCCCTTTCCCCTCTTCTGTCCTCCCCTCATCCTCCACCACCCCACTATGCACGCACTGCTCAGGGTTCTCCACCACTTGTTGCTCTCTCTCCCTCCCTCTCCCTCTCACAGGGGAGAGGAAATGGACTTGTTGCATCGTGGTCCTCCCTCCCTCCCCTCCCTCCCCCCCCCTGCATCCCTGTTATCATCTGTGTTGATGCTGGTGATGCTGCTACTGTTGCTGGTGATGCTGCTACTGTTGCTGGTGATGCTGCTACTGTTGCTGGTGATGCTGCTACTGTTGCTGGTCGTTGCATCTCATCTGTGCATGCCTTGTTGTCATCAAATACCTGCCTGGGTCTTGTGCTGTAGGATAGGGTATTGTAGAACACCAGAACCACTATAGTCTTCCCATCTACTCTTAAGAGTCCCAATGATCCGGTGAATCTCTTCTTGAATCTTCCAGTTCCTCAAACTTCCACTTTCTCTCCTTATTACTTGGTATAACCTTGGAATTGCATCCTGGTTTCCACTATTGCAATTCTGTCAGGTTTTGTTTCACTAGCTCTATTTTTATATTTCCTCTGCTTTGTTTGATACTCCGTCAGCGTTGGTGTACCATACATTGAGACTGTTCTTGGGCGCACTGTCACCAGAATTCACAGAGCTCTTCTGTCTATCTGCCACAATTGGTGTAGGCTGCTAGAGACAGATGGAGGGAGTCCTGTCTGTGGTGAGGTGGGAAGTGTGTGGTTGTGTGCGTACTCACCTAGTTGTGCTTGCAGGGGTTGAGCTCTGGCTCTGTGGTCATCCGTTGGTCACACATGTGAATGTGTGTGTATGTAATTACCTAAGTGTAGTTACAGGATGAGAGCTACGCTCGTAGTGTCCCGTCTTTCCAGCACTCTTTGTCATATAACGCTTTGAAACTACTGACGGTTTTGGCCTCCACCACCTTCTCACTTAACTTGTTCCAACCGTCTAAAACTCTGTTTGCAAAAGAAAACTTTATAAAGTTTTTTCGGCACCTCTTGTTTCCTTATCTTGAAACCGTGGGCGCTTGTTCGTGAAGTTGTTGGTTTGTGAGTGTGTGTATGTGTATGTGAGTGTATGTGTGTATGTGTATGTGTATGTGTATGTGTGACGAGCTATGTGTGGAGATCGTTAACAATGTTATAGAAAAACTCTGAAACACAATTAAACTTTAGGAAATACAAAAGTAATGATTATTAACACATTATAGCCTAAAATAACGAACCTTGTGTATACGTTGATACATTACTCTATAATGTAGCTGTAGTGGAAACCAAGTTGTATTTTAATATGTCGACAAAACCCTTCCTCCCATTGGCTGGCAGCAACTGTGACTTGTCACGTGATCCAGCTCACAAGAGAAGCTCCAGGCGGGAAATTCAAATTCAAATTTAAATTCAAATTCAAATTCAAATTTAAATTCAAATTCAAATTCAAATTTAAATTCAAATCAGTGTTGAGCAAAATTTTTCAGGCTTATGTGAAGACTACAACTGCAGCTAATTGTTATACAGTAGATTTGTTGTAATATATCGTAGTTTAAAATATGTTCGTGGTTACGTATATGATATTTAGAAATAGATTGGAGAGGTAGAGTCAAAATTATTATTGGGTGTAAATAGGAGTTGTTTTGCTGGGCCCGGAGGGAGGGGGGGGGGGCGGCGCATGTTGTGTTTCTTTTGTTCTGATGTTCTTTTGTTCGGCTCTCCTGCCTGGCGCTACGGGAGAGCTCCCACCAGTTATTGTTTACATATTTTCTTGTGTTTTCACACACACACACACACACGCGCGCGCGCGGCACACACACACACACGCGCGGCACACACACACACACACACACACACACACACACACACACACACACACACACACACACACACACACACACACACACACGCGCGCGGCACACACACACACACACACACACACACACACACACACACACACACACACACACACACACACACACACACACACACACACACACACACACACACACACACACGCGGCACACACACACACACACACACACACACACACACACACACACACACACACACACACACACACACACACACACACACACACACACACATACATTCCTGATACCAAAGAGCCAGAGCTCAACCCCCGCAAGCACAATTAGGTGAGTACACACACACACACACATACACGCGTAATGAAACTGAGAATAGGGGTGGACAGGTTCACTGAGAATGACAAGGAGGTGTGGGAGGAACTCAACAAGACATTCCAGGAGTTCTTCACAATAGAGCAGGGAAAAGTTCCTGAACCTTACAAAAATTGGACAGGAAACAGACGGTTGGGCAGACTGCATATTTTTGTATTGCCAGAAAGCCTTTAACAAGGTACCCCCCATAAGAAACTAGTGCATGAGCTGGAGATGCAGGCAGGAGTGAAAGGGAAGGTACTCCAGTGGATAAGGGAGTACCTAAGCAACAGAAGACAACGAGTCACTGTGAGGGGGGAGATCCTAGAGTAGTGATTTCCCACAGTGTTCAGTTATTGGTCTTATGAAGTTTGTGATATATGTAAACGAACTTCAGAGGGAATATACTCTTCCTCTTCCTCTTCCTGATATCAATCTAGGGGTTGATATCACACAGAACCTGTCTCCTGGCTGAAGCCCACATGCAAAGGATATCATCAGCGGCGTATGCGAGGCTGGCTGACATCAGAACTGCTTTTGGAATTGTGTATGGAATAATTTAAAAACCTTGCATACCACATATGTCAGACCAATCCTGGAGTATGCGGCTTGAGCACGGAGTCCGTACCTTGTCAAGCATTAGACGACTGTGGAGAAGGTTCAGAGGTATGCCACCAGACTAGTTCCAGACCTACGAGGCATGAGTTACGAGGAAAGGCGACGTGAAATAAACCTCACGTCGCTGGAAGATAGAAGATTTTTGGGGAGACATGATTGCCACATATAACATTTTTAGGGGAACTGATAGGATAAAGACAGATTATTTAGCACGGGTGGTTCTCCCACAAGGGTACACATAATACCCAAATGAAATCTCATTAAGAAGTGATGTGGTGGAGGTTGACTCTATTCACAGCTTCAAGTGTAGATATGATAGAGCCCAGTAGGCTCAGGAACCTGTACACCAGTTGATTGACAGTTGAGAGGCGTCAATCAATTAGTGCGCTGGTTGACGGTTGAGAGGCGTCAATCAATTAGTGCGCTGGTTGACGGTTGAGAGGCGGGACCAAAGAGCCGAAGCTGAACCCCAGCAAGCACCATTAAGGTGAGTACAATTAGGTGAGTACTGGCAAGTATGCCTCTTGTCCAGATCTTGTATTAAACCTGTTTTAGCCTAGATAAACCCTAATGAAGTAGGTTGTTCTTGTAGTGTATGAAGACATGACCTTAACCACCTGATAAACCACTCTTGTTATGACCTACAGGCCACGTGGGCGCGCGGCACGGGGTCACTGCGCCTGCGCGATGGCCGCGAGAAGGACAGATCCCTCACAGAGCTGGAGAACGTCTCTAAAGGTACGTTAGTGAAGACTTACTGTTGTTGTTATAGATTCAGCTACTCGGAACAAGTTTCTAGTAGCACGGGCTATGGTGAGCCCGTAACTTACCTGGCACAGGAGCGGGGCAAGTAGCACGGGCTATGGTGAGCCCGTAACTTACCTGGCACAGGAGCGGGGCAAGTAGCACGGGCTATGGTGAGCCCGTAGCTTACCTGGCACAGGAGCGGAGCAAGTAGCACGGGCTATGGTGAGCCCGTAACTTACCTGGCACAGGAGCGGGGCAAGTAGCACGGGCTATGGTGAGCCCGTGCTAAGACTTACTGTCTGTTCCTCCCTCCCTGGTGGCTGTCACTGTCTGATCAATCGGATTTTGATTTCCTGCGCCAGAATACATGCAGCGGAATCCAACAGCCTGGTTGATCAGATCTCGAGGGCATTTTCTCTCAGAACAATTTCAGGGGTAACAGGATGGTGAGTTGCCTTTTCCCCTCATTATCTTCTGTATGTGGGGTCTTGTGCGTGCGTGTGTGTTTGCGTGCGTGCGTGCGTGTACAATAGTATCCGTGAGTCACGCCTGCATACGGATGAGTAATTGTCACACACTCATTATATTCATCCATAACAACCTTGTATATACATGCAAATTAGCCTGGGAGGGAAGATAGTAGCCCTCTTCAGGAAACTCCCATGCATATATTACCATAGTATTAGGGGTCTGAACCCCCCATATTGGGTTCTGTTTACCTGTGGGAGAACAGGTAAACAGGTGCCTCTTGTGCACTGTTTGCTCACAACCTACTGGGTTGGTCTCCTTATCTTATATACATATATATATATATATATATATATATATATATATATATATATATATATATATATATATATATATATATATATATATATATATATGTCGTACCTAGTAGCCAGAACGCGCTTCTCAGCCTACTATGCAAGGCCCGATTTGCCTAATAAGCCAAGTTTTCCTGAATTAATATATTTTCTCTAATTTTTTTCTTATGAAATGATAAAGCTACCCATTTCATTATGCATGAGGCCAATTTTTTTTTATTGGAGTTAAAATTAACGTAGATATATGACCGAACCTAACCAACCCTACCTAACCTAACCTAACCTATCTTTATAGGTTAGGTTAGGTTAGGTAACCGAAAAAGTTAGGTTAGGTAGTCGAAAAACAATTAATTCATGAAAACTTGGCTTATTAGGCAAATCGGGCCTTGCATAGTAGGCTCAGAAGTGCGTTCTGGCTACTAGGCTACTAGGTACGACATATATATATATATATATATATATATATATATATATATATATATATATATATATATATATATATATATATATATATAGACCTATGGATGTAACATTCACGTTGGGCACTAGGTGTTTCGAACCCCCGTCCTCTGATGTCGGGAGCTCTGCCGACTGCGCTGTGGGTTAGCCATGAAAGGAAAGGTTCCCAAGGCAACTAGCCGCTGCTCTGATGGGAATTGTCTAATCCTACTGCTGCTTGAGTTGTAGCCACGGCGATGGTGGCCACGACAACCACTAAACAACACAACAGTTAACTACCAGGGCGTGGAATACCAGCGAAATGTTAGACGACCCAGTGGAAGGAAGACTACACCAAGACGAGGCGCCCCACCCCCCACATCTGGGGCGCCCCACACCCCCCCACAGATGGGGCAGCCCACCCCCACAGAGACGGCCCCACCTCCACAGCTGGGGCGGCCCACCCCAACCCCAACATGGAGAATACATCACATACGCTGACGATGTCACCCAAATAATATACCAACCGGGACCATCAAAGCCGCTACTAGCCGACAAGACCAAGGCGGCAATTGAACTCATAAACCACTTTGAGAAGCAATGGAAAATTAGCACAAGCAAAAGTTCCAGATAATACACATTGCAAAAAGAAACCCGGACCCCATTATCCTTGACAACCGTCCGATCCAATATGCGGAGGTCGGCAGAATACTGGGACTCATGATCAATAGAATAGGGATACAAATCCATGTAAGAGACCGACTAAACAAAGCCAAAGCAGCCTTAGGAAAACTGAGGAGATTCCGAAGCCTCAGTACTAACATTCAGATCCACCTATATAAGGCTCTAGTTCGGCCGCATCTAGAGTATCCCCCGGTACCACTACACACCATGAAGAAAACTAACATGCAGAAACTGCAAGCAGTGCAAAATAAGGCGCTAAGGAGAGCAGCAAAATACCGTCCACCATATGATCAGACAATCCAGGAGCTCCACGAACTCCTGAACACAGCCACTAAACATCAGACTGCAGCACCACGCCATCAGGGTGTGGAACACCATCAGAATGTTAGAGGACCCAATGTTAGAAAGATTGCTCCAAGATGAGACGCCCCGCTCCCACAGCTGGTGGCCCAAGATGAGACGCCCCACTCCCACAGCTGGTGGCCGAAGATAAGACGCCCCACTCCCACAGCTGGTGGCCGAAGATGAGACGCCCCACTCCCACAGCTGGTGGCCCAAGATGAGACGCCCCACTCCCACAGCTGGTGGCCGAAGATAAGACGCCCCACTCCCACACCTGGTGGCCCAAGATGAGACGCCCCACTCCCACAGCTGGTGGCCCAAGATGAGACGCCCCACTCCCACACCTGGTGGCCCAAGATGAGACGCCCCACTCCCACACCTGGTGGCCCTCGATATACTAGATGACACCCCAGCCCCACAGTACATAATTCCCACATGAAACACTAACCAGAAATCCCCCCCCCCTCCCCCACCCAAAAAACAACAACAGCTGCATCACACACTTGACACTACACAAACATTTATCAAACACCTCCCCCAAAACTTAACCCTACTAAGAGACCATCAACACATGAGTCTGAGAGTATGGGACACATGTGTTGAGATACTTGTATAAGTATTACAAACACCAGACACTGACTCAGATACACACACCTTGTGTCAGTGAGGTGGGGACTGCCAGCCTCCACAACCATCATTGTAGTGTCTACCTGCCTCCACAACCATCATTGTAGTGTCCACCTGCCTCCACAACCATCATTGTAGTGTCTACCTGCCTCCACAACCATCATTGTAGTGTCCACCTGCCTCCACAACCATCATTATAGTGTCCACCTGCCTCCACAACCATCATTGTAGTGTCCACCTGCCTCCACAACCATCATTGTAGTGTCCACCTGCCTCCACAACCATCATTGTAGTGTCCACCTGCCTCCACAACCATCATTATAGTGTCCACCTGCCTCCACAACCATCATTGTAGTGTCCACCTGCCTCCACAACCATCATTGTAGTGTCCACCTGCCTCCACAACCATCATTATAGTGTCCACCTGCCTCCACAACCATCATTGTAGTGTCCACCTGCCTCCACAACCATCATTATAGTGTCCACCTGCCTCCACAACCATCATTGTAGTGTCCACCTGCCTCCACAACCATCATTGTAGTGTCCACCTGCCTCCACAACCATCATTATAGTGTCCACCTGCCTCCACAACCATCATTGTAGTGTCCACCTGCCTCCACAACCATCATTATAGTGTCCACCTGCCTCCACAACCATCATTATAGTGTCCACCTGCCTCCACAACCATCATTATACTTGTCATGTATACAAGTTCTCTTCACTCCGCTCCCAGGATTATTCCTCCACCTTCATTTAAAACAACTTCTGTATGTGTAAGCTGAGAGAGTTTTCTACCTGGTGGGTTTTGAGCATTAAGCTGAAAGTTAGCTTTACCTGGAGGTTACCTGTGTTATTTCTTACCTGCAGCTTTACCTGGAGGTTACCTGTGTTATTTCTTACCTGGAGCTTTACCTGGAGGTTACCTGTGTTATTTCTTACCTGGAGCTTTACCTGGAGATTACCTGTGTTATTTCTTACCTGGAGCTTTACCTGGAGATTACCTGTGTTATTTCTTACCTGGAGCTTTACCTGGAGGTTACCTGTGTTATTTCTTACCTGGAGCTTTACCTGGAGATTACCTGTGTTATTTCTTACCTGGAGCTGCCTGTAAGTTGAGCTCATGGCGGGTGGAACTCTATATTAAAAATTGTTGTCCTGAGTGTATTGGCCAGTGGCAGGTTTGTTCTTATTAAGGTTATTAAGTGGACACTAGTTTATTGTTAACTGCTTTTGTGATTTGTCCTTTGTTCTGTTTGTTTCTGTTCTTGTGTCTGTGTGTCATCTTTACTCTCTCTCTCTCTCTCTCTCTCTCTCTCTCTCTCTCTCTCTCTCTCTCTCTCTCTCTCTCTCTCTCTCTCTCTCTCTCTCTCTCTCTCTCTCTCTCTCTCGCCGGGATGCTCCCCTCAGCCTCCATGCCTCACCTAAACAAACAAGCAAACGACGTCGTTCACCGCTCGTATACATGATCTAGGATGAGAGTAAGGGGAGGGGGGGGTTAGGGGTTCAGGGAAGGGGTGTTAGGGCACCAGGGAGTGAAGGCCCTGGGGGGAGAGGATAGAGGGGGGGCGGGGAGAAGGGATACAGAGCTATGGGGAGAGGGGGGGGAGGGGGGGATGACGAGGGAATGACACCTTGTTTCATGTGTGGTTCATGCCAGATTCTCTTGATGGCAAAAGCTTATTTATATACTTGAGAGTGTAGCAATTTTTTTTTTTTATTATTATTTTCTACCACAGACGTGGCCAGACATTTACAATGCTAACCAGCATATATACATTTTCTTCTGTCCTCCATGGACAGGGTTAGAGATGTGTTAAACATATAGTTCATGGGTTTATTGAACACTCAACCACAGAAGGTGATTCGGTTGGGTAATATATTAATATTTGTGTTTAGGTCTAAGTCAACTTCCTCCTTGTTTCACGCCAATTTCGCTCCAATGTGTGTCATTATGATGGGTTATATTTACGTGAGATGTGGTCCAGACAAAAGAGATTCTAAACCCTTACCTTGAGGTGCTTCCGGGGCTTAGCGTCCCCGCGGCCCGGTCCTCGACCAGGCCTCCTGGTTGCTGGACTGATCAACCAGGCTGTTGGACGCGGCTGCTCGCAGCCTGACGTATGAGTCTCAGCCTGGTTGATCAGGCTGGACCTGGACCTGGTTAATCCTTTACTCTGTGCAGCGATCAGGTTATTTATAGTTGCAATTATGAGGTTCTTGTTATCAATCTTGCAGAAGTTTTGAAGTGCTTGAAGAGCAGACATTGAAACACAAATATTCCTCCTATTGTGATTTTTAGCCCAACCACTTGGACTGGACGGTAGAGCGACGGTCTCGCTTCATGTAGGTCGGCGTTCAATCCCCGACCGTACAAGTGGTTGGACACCATTCCTTCCTGTTCCATCCCAGATCCTTATCCTGACCCTTTCCAAGTGCTATATAGCCATAATGGCTTGGCTCTTTCCCTTGATAATTCCTTCCTATTGTGTTTTTAGCTAACTGGTGGATTAGTTGTAGTGCTGTTAGTTTGTTTGTGAAGCGGTCTGTTGGTTGTTTAACCTGACACTGAGAGTCTGTGTGTGTGCTGGGACTGTTTCTGGAAAACCTGTTTGTGGAACACAAAGGCGGGGAAGTTAATTAGGTGCAAGGGATGATAATCAACAAGGGATTTAACCACCATCGTGTAGAATAGTCTCATACTGCTGTTGACACCCATAGCATGGTGATAGGTTGTGTGGGGTGGGGTGGGGGGGGGGGCAGTAGGGGATAGGGTGTGTAATAACACATAGAATATAATAAGCATTTAAGTGTATTGGTGAATGTTGCATAGTATTCATCCGTGGACACACCTGTGTGTTGATATTCACGAGACACGCACACACGCACACACACATACACACACACACACACACACACACACACACACACACACACACACACACACACACACACACACACACACACACACACACACACACACACACACACTGGAAGCTGACTCCATACACAGTTTCAGGTGTAGATATGATAGAGCCCAGTAGGCTCAGGAACCTGTACACCAGTTGATTGACGGTTGAGAGGCGGGACCAAAGAGCCAGAGCTCAACCCCCGCAAGCACAAATAGGCGAGTACACACACACACACACACAGTTGCAGATCTCTAACAAAGGGAGCCAGCTTATCTTAGCTGCCAACACCCCCACACCGTGTCAGCAAGGCGGACAGCCCGCCTGGCGTCATGACTCGCTATATTCCACATTTCTACAACTGTTCCCTTCACCTCAACCCATCCATCATGTTCATCTCTCCCTCCAAACAGGTACACAACAGGTACACAACAGGTACACAACAGGTACACAACAGCAAAACAATCTGGTGTGACTCGACCCCAGACCCGGCCAGCCAGCCTGGCCAGCTTCACGAAGCAGTTACGCAAGTACTTACGAACGTGTACATCTTTCCTCAATATTTGACAACTTTGGTTACATTTATTAAACAGTTTACAAGCATGAAAACTTGCTAATCAACTGTTGTTATTGTTATAAACAGCCTCCTGGTGCTTCGGCGCTCATTAACTGTTTAATAATTGTAAACAAAGCCGCCAAAGATTGAGAAAAGATGTACAGGTTCGTAAGTGCTTGCGTAACTGCTTCCTGAATCTGGCGCCCCTGGCCGCCAGTCTCAAACCACTTACTACCACCGAATCATACCTAGTTGTTAGTGATATGATTCTCACGCACGCCAACTACAATCATCAAACATCATCACTACAGTCCTTGTTGCACCATTAAAGGTCACCGGAGCTAATTAGTTAGCCTTTTGTGTTGGCCGTTGATCGCACTGGACAAAATATCTTTGTTTACTGGCGTTCGCTTGTTTGCCGATCGGTTGTTAGAGGCGCTCTGTTGATACGTTGCATTTGTAACGTTGGTTACGACAACAGAAAACGTAAGCTATGGGTTGAGTCCCATGAGGGGGGGGGACTCTTAAATACCCACCAACCATGCTAGTCCAACACGGGGGAGACATCTCCCGTCACGCAGGGTGCAGTCGCACCTCCACAGATCTCCAGTATCAGTTCTTGATACTGGTAATGGCTCAAAAGGGCCACCACTTACGGGCTATTCATGCCCGTGCCACCTTTTGGGTGACTTAATCCTCATCAATCAATCAGCCAGTCCAAGCTCTTCCCTGGATATATAAACAGAGGTTGGGTCAACATGGTTGCTTACGGGGTATTCATGTCCGTGCCACCTCTTGGGTGGCTTAATCTTGACCAATCAACAATGGTTGCAACTGTGCACTGTGCTCACATGTCAGTATGTACAGCCTAGTTTTAGTGTGTGTAATGTTACACTCTATATGGGTGTTATGGTGTTAAATGTTGGCCAGTATATTTATTTTTGTAGTATATTTTCTACACTAGATGTTATCTTCTTGAGGTTATCTTGAGATGATTTCGGGGCTTAGCGTTCCCGCGGCCTGAACGTGTGTCATTCATTTTTAACGATGGTAACTAGCATATATAGTTATCAGGGAAGAGTCGTCAAGTTTCTGTGGATCCCCTCCCATGTTGGGGATCCCCTCCCATGTTGGAATATGTGGGAATGAACGAGCAGATGTGCTGGCTGCTGAAGGCGCTGAAGGAGACCATATTGAATACTTCATACCCAAGACTCTGCTACAAATTAGAGGTATTGTCAGGCAACATCACCGTGACAAGGTAACTGAGGAAAGGAGGATAGAAGCACAAACCAGTGAATCTGTACGATGGTACAATGTGGTTGCAGCTGGCAGTCCCAATCATTATGGCCGAAGAGGAGGTGGCCGCGGGAGAGAATCAGTAATAGCGAGAATCCGTCTTGGATACAAATATCCATGGAGATTCGTGATGGAAACAACAGTTGAGCAGCGGAGTTTCAGAACCTGTGGTGAGAGTGATGGGCACCGCCTTGACCACTACCTGAGAGTGTGAACATCTGAGAGTCATTAGAAATGTGTGTAGCATAATAAAACCCACTATTTTTGAGTTAGGAAAATACTATCTATCAAATATAAATCTGTTATCAAAAGATTTCCCCATTTTGCACCCGCAAGATAACGTAAGATTTTAAGGGTTGACGAATGTTAATCTTCTTGTCTGATAAGCTGTTCACTTGAGACAGTTAAGCAAGACCCAGCTGTGTCTGGGTACAAGTGACAGGATGAACAACCCAGCGGGTTTTCTTCCTATTGGGGAGTGTTGTACATGCTGCTATGGCGGTGTGTCCACTCACAGGATGAGTGGCGATGCCCAACAAACTCGCCCGTCGGGGCAAAATTAAAATTAAAATTACATAAGATACAAAATGAAAGAAAATGACAAGGATCTCGTAGACTGAAGTGGCTGACTCAGAGATCATATTGTGCCTCACTAATGTTTTTGGAGATGATGTGTTTCTTCAGACGTTCATGGTAGTGTTCTTGTGAGGCTGTGTCGTGTTGGGTGACATGTTGGCCTCTCTGGGTGAGGTGACATGTTGGTATGTCATGTTGAGGGGTCATGTTGGGCTGCCATGTAGGGGCTGCCATGTTGGGGCTGCCATGTTGGGGCTGCCATGTTGGGGCTGCCATGTTGGGGCTGCCATGTTGTCAGCTTGCCCAAGACTGAAGTGTAGAATACACCATGTGTGCCAACTTTCTGAAAGAGAAAACATGCATTCATCTGATTATATATTGCAGAATGTCCCATATTGACTGACTTTGGCACACCTTGGATTGAGATAGACTGAACTCTGTAAATATTATGCAATTACTGGAACACGTGACGATGTACTGGACCTGTACTATGTAATGCACCAGTTATGTAATATGTCATGTAATTATAACTTTGAGTTTGTAAAGGGTCACCAATCACCAGTGGCTGAGTGCCCAATCACCCCTCAACAAGATCCGTTGGCCTAACAAGCCAAGTTTGTTGTAGAAACAAAAACTTAAAAACTCCCGGCCCAGGATTCATCAAATATTTCCCCAACTAGTTACGAAACCTGTATATCTTGTGTCAATCATGGCGGCATTGTTTATATATAGTAAACAGTTTATGGTCCCCCAAGCTCTACGAGGCTGTTTATAACAATAATAACCTTGGGTTGTGACGCTGACAAGCTCGTAAACTGTTTAATATATGTAAACACAGTCGCCCCTCACTAAGGAGAGATGTACAGGTTTCGCAAGTATTTGGGTAAATGCTTCAAGATTCCTGGCCAGCGATCATGCCGGAAGTGGAGTTGAGGAGAGGGAAGGGAAGGAGGGGAATGTGGAAGGAGGAAGGAGGGGAATGTGGAAGGGGAAAGGAGGGGAATGTGGAAGGGGGAAGGAGGGGAATGTGGAAGGGGGAAGGAGGGGAAAGGAGAGGAATGTGGAAGAGGGAAGGAAGGGAATGTTTGAGAGGGGCGAGAGGCTCTTGACCCATTTTACTGCTGTGATAACGCGGGAACACCGACGGACACTTTGCATAACATGCTGGCAATGTTTTCACTGCCCCCAGCCTGCAGCCCCCTGCAGGCTGGTGCAGGGGCGTGATGCCCCCTGCCTGCAGCCCCCAGCCTGCAGCCCCCTGCAGGCTGGTGCAGGGGCGTGATGCCCCCTGCCTGCAGCCCCCAGCCTGCAGCCCCCAGCCTGCTGGTGCAGGGGCGTGATGCCCCCTGCCTGCAGCCCCTAGCCTGCTGGTGCAGGGGCGTGATGGGAGGTGTTGAGGGAGTGGGGGCCGTGATGGATGGGGTGGTGATAGGGACGAGGGAAGAGGGGGAGTGGCATGAGTGTGAGGGAAGGGGGTTATATAGGGGAGGTGAGTACAGATTGAGGAGCCACCGTACCACCATTGTCCCCTTCTCCTGCTTCATCACCCTCTCTCCTAGCTCCCTCTCTCCTCCTTCAGGCTCTCCAGCCTCCCTCACCTTCCCTCCATGGCTGTCTGCCTGTCCCTCATGGCTGTCTGCCTGTCTGCCTTTCCGTTTGTCACGCTTGAGAATCTCGTAAATTGTGGCGGGTGTGTGGTCGACGCCATCATTAATTCCACAACAATTTTGGCGAGGAAGAAGGTGATTCTCAGAGAGGGAGAGAGAAGGAGAGAAAGAGAGAGAGAGAGAGAGAGAGAGAGAGAGAGAGAGAGAGAGAGAGAGAGAGAGAGAGAGAGAGAGAGAGAGAGAGAGAGAGAGAGAGAGAGAGAGAGAGAGAGCAAGCACCATACCTACTGATAAGGCATTTTTACATCCCGCTCTTTTAATCAAAATGCCAAAGTCTTAACTTTTCTGAAAGTATATATATATATATATATATATATATATATATATATATATATATATATATATATATATATATATATAAATTTTGTGAGGGTACCACCTCTGGTGCCAATGTGGGGACCCATAGCCTCGGAGAAGAAAATAAAAAGTATTCAGAGGAGACCTTGTGGTCTCTCACTGAACACTAATATTATCTTCTCCTACCACCCCCATTCTTTTGTATGTACACATATATATTTACTTTATTTGAACTTTGTTACAAAAAAGGAGTTACATATGGGTTACAAAGATGGTTGTCATAGGTTGTCGAGTTCCTCCAGCTCCTCAGATGGTGGGCAGGAACCCTGGATGCAGTGCGCATTTCCCCTCTGTATCGCCACACTGAGGCGCTGGAAAAGAAAGCTTGCAGCTCTCGGGTCCCTTGTTGTTTCAATGAGCCTAGAACCCAGTTCCTTCAAAAAACTGGTAGCACTTTTACCCCAGGCGCCGAGCGTCTCAGAAGCAATGGGGACAAAATTGTAGTGGTGATCCAGTTCTCTATACTTACGGGATTTGGCTGCTTCCCTGTGGGTGGCAGCGCCACCTGGTTGTGCAACACTGAGGTTAATGTAGGTGCTAGCCAGGGCTGATACGCACGTGTAGTCCCACACCAACTGCTTGCCATTCTTCCAGGGGTTCACTGTGATACCATCCGGGCGACCAATAAGAGCATCAGAGTTACGGGGCGTTAGGTAACGGGGCTCTCTTTCAGCTGGGCATCCAGCTGTAGTGAGGCTCCTCTTGATGATGTCGTTAACTTCACTGTGCCTCGAGTGCCATCCCCCTGTGCTTTGGCAGAGTAGGCCATGGTGACCGTACCTGTCAGCCACCACCTCGCCGCAAATACACCTATATCTGGTGTGGATTGGGGCAGCAAGGCGGAGGGCCACAGCAATTCGGAGGGCGTGTGGTGTGAGACGCGTGCCAGTTGCCGACATTGGGGTTGCTAACAGGAAATCCCCTGCATGTGGTGCTGCTACTGCTGTGAGGCGAGCAATGTCGTGTTGTGTTGTTGCAGCACCCAGGCACTCTGCAGCAACTTGGTCTACAATGGGACCATCCCAGCTGGATTGCTTGTGGGATTTTGGGGATGGTGGTTGAGGTGATTGGCCTGCACGAGAGGCCCACTCTGTGGCACAGCGTGTAAAATTGGGATCATGTACACCTGCCAGCTGATGTAAGTGGGCAGGTAGAATTTCCTTCACAAGGTCGTCGGATGCTGATAAGGAGGACAGGAAGGCTGGAACAGCGATTTGCGTTGCTGTTCGAACTCCGAGGCCCCCAAGTCTTACGGGAAGAGAGGCTTGTTTCCACTGTAGGTCATCGAGAGAGAGGTTAAGGGCTTTTTCTAGCATTGATTTCAGTAACCGGTCATACTCACTTAGTTTTTGGCTACTGTAAGATGGTGAACACCTCAGAAAGTAGGTTAACCTGGGGAGGGACAGACATCTGGTGATGAGGTAGAGTGCATCATGAGCATCAATATCCTCAATCCTCCCATCCATCCTCTTAAGGTCGGCGATTTTCTTATCAAGGACCTCATCGATGGCTTTCAACCCCAGGGGAGCTCCTAGGAGTGTGCTGTCTTCAGGTTTAGTTTTATGGATATTTGGCAGAAGACCCTCTATTCTCTCTACGATGCCCTGGTTGGAACATATTATTTCACATTTAGAAGGGTTCAGGGTGAGGCCTAAAACTGCACCTTGCTCCTGGATTTTTCTGATGTCCTCCAGGAGGGAGTCTTGGGAACCAGCTAGGATACCATCATCCAAGAACCAGATGTTAAGCTCGCTGGACAGGACCTCTGTGACTTGTTTGATGACTAAGCAGAAAAGGAGAGGAGCGAGGGGGTCACCCTGTTGGACGCCTTCTCGCGAGTCAATTTCATGTTCGCCAAAAAGTAGCTTAAGATCCATACTGTAGCATGAATGTACAAAAGGGTAGAGGGAAGGGAAATGACTATGAATCGCACGGAGTACAGCATCCCTCCGCACCAAATTGAAGGCATTTTTGAAATCTAGCTTGATAAGGGCCTTTTCGTCTGTGATGTTGGCGATGAAGGCTCGAGCTGCATGGGCTGCCGCCTCACACCCTTGTGGAATGCCAAACCCGAGCTGTTTTGGCTTCAGCATGTTGGCCGCTGCATCACTATATATATATATATATATATATATATATATATATATATATATATATATATATATATATATATATATATATATATTCTGTTCAGTGGAGATACACAGTGTGTATCTGTGTACACTGAAATAGTGTACAACTAGGTGTGTACACCGCGTCATGAACACCATGATAAGGACAATCCTCGCTGTAC
The DNA here is from genome assembly GCF_040958095.1 of Procambarus clarkii. NCBI lineage: Eukaryota > Metazoa > Arthropoda > Malacostraca > Decapoda > Cambaridae > Procambarus > Procambarus clarkii. The sequence continues at coordinate 28,402,177 of NC_091219.1, read as the reverse complement.
TCACCTAGTTGTGCTTGCGGGGGTTGAGCTCTGGCTCTTTGGTCCCGCCTCTCAACCGCTGTGTAGCTTTCCTGCCTCTGTTATCGAGTCATGTTGCCTGACTGTTGTTGCAGCAGCTCTGTGTGCAATATTGCTACTGTCAGAACTGTGTACACGAATCTTCCCCCCCCCCCCCCTTCCCAATCCTCATCACGTGACTGTCCTAGTCAATGAAGAGTGAGATGTGGCAGCATCTGACTCTCCGTGATATTGGACATACAAGTTCCTGAAGCAAATGTGATAGTGAGGGGGGGGGGGGGAGATGGCATGGTGAGAGGCAGGTTTGTGCTCTCACTATTCACTATTCACTTGTCACTCTGATACTGTGGAAGCTCTCTCACTCTCTCTCTCTCTCTCTCTCTCTCTCTCTCTCTCTCTCTCTCTCTCTCTCTCTCTCTCTCTCTCTCTCTCTCTCTCTCTCTCTCTCTCTCTCTCTCTCTCTCTCTCTCTCTCTCTCTCTCTCTCTGTCTCTCTCTGTCTCTCTCTGTCTCTCTCTGTCTCTCTCTGTCTCTCTCTCTCTCTCTGTCTCTCTCTGTCTGTCTCTCTCTCTCTCTCTCTCTCTCTCTCTCTCTCTCTCTCTCTCTCTCTCTCTCTCTCTCTCTCTCTCTCTCTCTCTCTCTCTCTCTCTCTCACGTCACACCAACTGCATCTTCACCTTGTTAATATGTTATGATTTTAAGTCCCACTCTCCTCTCTCTCTCTCCCACCTCTCCCTTTCGCTGTTATCGTCTACTTTCCCCATTCCTGTTCCGTTCACCCTCCCTACCCCTCCCTTATCTCACTCCTCGACCCTCCTCTCCCTCACTACCCTTCCCCCAACATCTTACCTATTCCCCCCTTCCTCCGGCAGGTCTTAGGAGAGGTTCCCTTCAGTCAGACGCCTGACTCCACAGCTATTGACCCATCTACCTTTCCTTACCCTTCCCTCCCTCCTGTGAGAGAGAGAGAGAGAGAGAGAGAGAGAGAGAGAGAGAGAGAGAGAGAGAGAGAGAGAGAGAGAGAGAGAGAGAGAGAGAGAGAGAGAGAGAGAGAGAGAGGGAAAGAGAGAGATAGTGAATGATTCCACAGAATACTACCTGCATTTCCCCCATTCATGACTTAAGTGGAAGATAGTGAGGATGTATTATGGACACTATCGTGATGAGCGATAGTGAGGTCGACCTAGCCCCCCATCACGCCTCCTAGCACCTCCTAACACCTCCTAACACCTCCTAACACCTACCAAACAACATGGTAAAACAGGAAGCCTCCAAGAGCTGTCTCCTGAACACCTTCTCGAATTCTGCTACCAAATATACCCTTCCATACAGCTCTCGTTCTCACTGTTCTCGTGGCTCGTTCTCACTGTTCTCATGACTCGTTCTCACTGTTCTCATGACTCGTTCTCACTGTTATCATGACTCGTTCTCACTGTTCTCATGGCTCGTTCTCACTGTTCTCATGGCTCGTTCTCACTGTTCTCATGTCTCGTTCTCACTGTTCTCATGCCTCGTTCTCACCGTTCTCGTGGCTCGTTCTCACTGTTCTCGTGGCTCGTTCTCACTGTTCTCATGGCTCGTTCTCACTGTTCTTATGGCTCGTTCTCACTGTTCTCATGGCTCGTTCTCACTGTTCTCATGGCTCGTTCTCACCAGGATCAACAGTAAACTCATTAACGAGCCTGGTAAACCAGTGCTCAGCTGTCTCTCTCCTAACATACACAGCGGCTCACGGTACACCTACACAGAGAGGTACACCTCATTTCTCACTGTATACTCATGGAGTTTACCGTGCTCCTTGAGATGACAGGCTGAGGACCAAGGTTTACCTTCTGGTTGGTCAGTAAGGTATCGTAGTGGACTTTACTAATCGTATTGAACCATTCGTGCCTGGTAAACCATTATGAAAACTACTTTTGATGAGATTCAATAAAAAAAATATTTGTTTGGATGAAATTAAATAAGGAAACTTGACCCAGAACTCTGATGGCAAGATGCCGCATTGTCAATAGTGATAGTAATGTTAAACTACGTATTCCTAATGATATATATATATACCTGTGGATGCCATTTTCAGTGCTATAAAAAATGTTCTTCCTAATTACCTAACTGGTGCATTAACGCGGCATTAGTTGTGATAGAGATAATACGAACACTCAAGAGATAATACGAACAATCAAGGAGATTTTATTTATACAATAATATATGAAATACAGAGAATTAATAGCCCTCAAATTGCTAAACACAAACGTCCTTCTTGCTCGCGTACAGTCTCCATCTCTTAAGATGCTAAAGTGTCATCTCGGCTCGGCCTAACGAGGCAACCATCTCGGCTCGGCCTAACAAGGCATCCCTCTCGGCTCGGCCCGTAACAAGGCAACCCTCTCGGCTCGGCCCGTAACAAGGCAACCATTTCGGCTTGGCCCGTAACAAGGCAACTGCGACAAATACGACAATTCAGCTGAAAGTTGTGGGAATATTGACATCTGGACACAACGATAGCCCAGGCGAGCTATCGTGATAGCCACGATAGCTCCCACTCACGGAACAACAGCTGGAAACAGTCGGTGGGAGGGGAAAGGGGGGGAGGGGGTTGAGATATCGAACAGTCAGGGTGGTGGTGGCGGCGGTGACAAGCACCTGGCGAACGGTTCAGATACCTGTAAATTATCGAACACCTTGTGTGGTTGACCCTGCGTTCACTTGGGTTCTCGTTCGAGGCTCGCTGCCCCCCCCCCTCCCTCCCCCCCCCCCCTCTCTCTCTCTCTCTCTCTCTCTCTCTCTCTCTCTCTCTCTCTCTCTCTCTCTCTCTCTCTCTCTCTCTCTCTCTCTCCAGCTTCCAATCTCATGATTTACTCGAGAAAGATGAACTCATCTCATTCGGGTTACAATGATGAAGATAGTGAGTAGGGAAGATGGTCATGGTGATGAAGATAGTATATACAATGAATATTGTATATTATGAATATGTAAGATGAGCAGTGGGGGGGGGGAGGACAAAGGGGAATGATGAGAGGGGAAGGGAGGCTGAAATAGAGGGAAAGAAAGGGGGGTTAGAGGAAAGGGAGAGAGAGAGAGGGAGGGAGAGAGAGAGAGAGAGGGAGAGAGAGAGAGAGAGGGAGAGAGAGAGAGAGAGAGAGGAGAGAGAGAGGGAGGGAGGGAGAGAGAGAGGGAGGGAGAGAGAGAGAGAGAGAGAGAGAGAGAGAGAGAGAGAGAGAGAGAGAGAGAGAGAGAGAGAGAGAGAGAGAGAGAGAGAGAGAGAGAGAGAGAAAGAGAGAGAGAGGGAGGGAGGGGACTATAGGAAGATCAAGTCAGCAGGCGTTTCACCTTTGAACTGAGAATAAACGTGAACGTTACCAGTACCAAGTTACACTAAACTGTAAATAATGCTTGAGACTGTTTAAGGAAATTTAAGAACACCCAGTGTCTGAGCTAGAGTGGTACAGTGGTATCAGGTAGTGGTTACAGTGGTAGCTGGTGTTACAAGGACTCCAGCTGTGGTTCTGTGGTTACAGATATACAACTCTGGTCCGATTGGCCAAGGTAGGCATCCTTGTGCAGGCGATGAGTCACAATAACGTGGCTGAAGTATGTTGACCAGACCACACACTAGAAGGTGAAGGGACGACGACGTTTCGGTCCGTCCTGGACCAGTCTCAAGTGAATTGTAACTTCAAGGTAACCTGTCACCGGAGGCACAGCTAAACATATTAACATCAGCGGTGTATGCTAAATTATTGAATATTAGAACAACTCAGGAATGCTTTCATGACGCTACATTCCACCTATGTGAGACCTGTACTAGGCTATGCAGTGCCGGAATAGCATTCTTACCTTATGAAATACAAAAGATAAAATTTAGGTACACAAGAGGCTTGCTAAAAGACTTCTCCCGGAATAGAGAGGATTACGACAAGTGGAGAGACTATATCTCACAACGAGAGGTAGAGGGTACATGATCCAGACATACATGATGGTTATCGGTAGTGACAATGTTAACAGCTTGTTTGTAATGGTTAACAAGATAACACAAGAGCATGTATAGATAGCCTACTGAGCATTATGGTAGCACTTGAGTTAGAATGATAACAGGAGTTATTGTTAACTCAAACTGGGGAGGATGGGAGAGTTAGGAAGGCGGGGCCCAAGAGCTCAAGGTTCACATGTAGTGTGAGCACTGGTAGACAGCGCTACCAACACTCCCGCGTCGGAGTCCTTCAGTGTGAAGTGTGGCACTTGTGTGTTGTGTAGTGGTGTTCACGAGTACCTTAGTGTGGTGCTCGATCCCCCGACACCCCCGTAGCCTGCCTGTGGTAGCTGTACCTGCCCCTCACGCCTCACACCTCCCCCTCACACCTTACACTCTTAAACACCTCGAAATCAAATACATCATCTCAAGCTGTCAATAACCAGGATTCACCAATCATTTACGTGGCCACTGACGAAACCTTTACATCTTCCCATTTACATTTATCGAAATGTAACATCATCAAGATCGAAACATTTACATCACCATGGCGGCTGTGTTTACGTGTATTAAACAGCTTACAAGCTGGGAAAGGCTACGGTAGGTTGTTCACAACCCAAGATTGTTATTGTTATTAACAAGCTACAAGCGCCTCGGAGCTCGTCAACTGTTTAATGATGGTAAACAATGATGATATGATTAAGGAAAGATCTAAAGGTTTCGTAGTCGTAGTATACAAGTCGTAGTATGTCAAAGGTTATACACTCATCCAGACGTCAGACGTTTTACACTTATAGAGGTCAAGGTTTACAATCTTCTAGAGGTCAAAGGCTACAATCATCTAGAGGTCAAAGGCTCCAATCTTCTAGAGGTCAAAGGCTCCAATCTTCTAGAGGTCAAAAGCTCCAATCTTCTAGAGGTCAAAGGCTACAATCTTCTAGAGGTCAAAGGCTCCAATCTTCTAGAGGTCAAAGGCTACAATCTTCTAGAGGTCAAAGGCACCAATCTTCTAGAGGTCAAAGGTTCCAATCATCTAGAGGTCAAAGGCTCCAATCATCTAGAGGTCAAAGGCACCAATCATCTAGAGGTAAAAGGCACCAATCATCTAGAGGTCAAAGGCACCAATCTTCTAGAGGTCAAAGGCTCCAATCATCTAGAGGTCAAAGGCACCAATCATCTAGAGGTAAAAGGCACCAATCTTCTAGAGGTCAAAGGCGCCAATCTTCTAGAGGTCAAAGGCACCAATCATCTAGAGGTCAAAGGCTCCAATCATCTAGAGGTCAAAGGCACCAATCATCTAGAGGTCAAAGGCACCAATCATCTAGAGGTAAAAGGCACCAATCATCTAGAGGTCAAAGGCACCAATCTTCTAGAGGTCAAAGGCTCCAATCATCTAGAGGTCAAAGGCTCCAATCATCTAGAGGTAAAAGGCACCAATCTTCTAGAGGTCAAAGGCGCCAATCTTCTAGAGGTCAAAGGCACCAATCATCTAGAGGTCAAAGGCTCCAATCATCTAGAGGTCAAAGGCTCCAATCATCTAGAGGTCAAAGGCACCAATCATCTAGAGGTAAAAGGCACCAATCATCTAGAGGTCAAAGGCACCAATCTTCTAGAGGTCAAAGGCTCCAATCATCTAGAGGTCAAAGGCACCAATCATCTAGAGGTCAAAGGCACCAATCTTCTAGAGGTCAAAGGCTCCAATCATCTAGAGGTCAAAGGCACCAATCATCTAGAGGTAAAAGGCACCAATCTTCTAGAGGTCAAAGGCGCCAATCTTCTAGAGGTCAAAGGCACCAATCATCTAGAGGTCAAAGGCTCCAATCATCTAGAGGTCAAAGGTTAACAACATAACACTTGTTCAAGGGTTTTAACTTCCAGTTTCCCCATCATGTAAGGGGGAGGAAATCCCGGGACTCTCCTGGCTCTCTCGAAGGGCTTGGCGCTCTCTCAGGCTTGAAGTGGGTGTTCGATCGTTACTAGTGGAGGATTTCCCGCCCTTAACTGGGCTTAGGGCCTGGTCATTGTGAAGGACCATTGACACTGTTTGGACCGTTCATACTGGACTTGGACTGTTCAGACTGGACTTGGAACCTTCACACTGGACTTGGAACCTTCATACTGCTCGTGTTCCCTTCATATTAAGTATTGATTTCAAAACCTTGTCTGAAACCTGTCGAAAACTTTGACCAACAACTGTCTAAACTTGATGACAGAGTTAGACAGGCGTCGACACCAGGAGACCAAGTGTGTGTGTGCTTGTCGGTGGTCGTCCCCTGGTGTGGGTGGTCGTCCCCTGGTGTGGGTGGTCGTCCCCTGGTGTCGGTGGTCGTCCCCTGGTGTGGGTGGTCGTCCCCTGGTGTGGGTGGCCGTCCCCTGGTGTCGGTGGTCGTCCCCTGGTGTGGGTGGTCGTCCCCTGGTGTGGGTGGTCGTCCCCTGGTGTGGGTGGTCGTGTGGAGGATCTCGAAAAGCTCCCAAAACATCGCTCTCACACTTCGCCAAGTGCACGCCCTCTCTCCTCTCTTCCCGCGTCAGTACACTGCCGACCGAACAGTCGTTATCAGCGGGGCCAGCCGCTGGATCACGGACCGAGGACAGAGATCATTACCAACATCGAGGAAGATATCGCCCCGCCATGAAGATATCCTTCACCACCTTAGTCGCGGCCACCCAGGCTGCCACACATGGTCTCCACTGCTTCGACATCAGGATTCCACCCTTCCAAGTGAAGAAGGAACGATTCCTCGAGCTCCAATAGTGCTTTGGGTGTTGCGATTAGTTCCACCTCGCCAACAAGTGTCAGTACCCCGTCCAGAAGTCAAGTCTTTGCGCCCAGGATCATCATGACCCCATCTGCAAGTCAAAAAAACCATTGCTGCGCGCTCTGCAGCGGTGATCACCCTGCAACTTCCCACCGCTGCCCTCGCAGACAGGAAATAATTAGGATCCAGACTGAATCCAATACAGCCAAACCTTCTACTTCCTCCGCCGGAACCACCGATACCAACCCCAGCACCTCGGCTCCCACCAGCCTACCAGAAGACCTCCCAGTCCTGCCAAACAGTGGCTTCCCCCAACAGCTCGTCCGGTGACAGGAATGTTGTTGTTGTTATAGATTCAGCTACTGGGAACAAGTTCCAAGTAGCACGGGCTATGGTGAGCCCGTAGTGGACTTACCTGGCACAGGAGCGGGACAGGAGAGAACATACTGGATTCATACAACAGGGAGGTCAGGTACTTACAAATAGGTGAGGGGTGAGAAGTAAAGGTAAGAGGCATAGATCAGCAACCTATACCTACAAATATTACCCATACACAGCCCCGTTCCTGTGCCAGGTAAGTCCACTACGGGCTCACCATAGCCCGTGCTACTTGGAACTTTTGTTCTGAGTAACTGATTCTAAAACAAGTACAAATATTAGTCGGGGAGGTAGTGGGCATGGCATTTTGTCACTGCCCAGAACGCCACGTTTAATTTCAAGTTTGTTTACCACTTTTGCGGTGCAGAAATCAGTTTCCCCTCCAAACTATAGTTTCTCGGAGTGTTCTCACTCACTGTACGACATTCATAACTTCCTATTCCAAGTCAAATGGATATTTTTCAGTCCGTCTGTGAGAAGGTCTGTTTCATTTTGCAGCATATCAGAGTTCTCTCTCTGTTGTCGCTCTCTTTCATTAGTTTTACATCAACAAACTTTGATATGAAGCCAATTTCCTGCGGGGTCGTTACTTGTTTGCTTGTGTATGTATGTTTGTGTGTGTGGTCATGTGTGTGTGTGTGTGTGTTTGAGCACTTTGGTGTATGTATGCAGGTGCGTGCGTGCGTGCGCGTGTATGGTCTTGTATGGGCTCCCTCATTAATTTGAACGAAGCTCTGTTATAAAATGTTGAGGTTTTTCCCGTCTTTGATGAGTCCTCAAAGAGTCCGGTTAAGGGACAGACAGACAGACAGACACTAATATCATATAGCAACACGGGGTGACTTTTCCTCATCAACTCTACAGAGGGACTAAACAATTGCTTCACCCCCTCCCCCCCCCCCGTCCCATATTTCATGCTCAACCATAGCCTAGTCATCGTGGTATTGCCATTGCAAAACTGCTATCAACTTGCAGGTGATTAATTAAATAAACTTTTTTGTCTCCCAGGTACGTAATTGTAGTGAAGCATGAGACACCGCGGAGCGACGCGAGGATGGTGAGTGTGTTAATATGACTCTTTATACGGGGTCTACTGTCCAAGTCTGTCTTTCTTACACGGAGGCTACAACTTTCAGGTCTTTGTGAATTTGTTAAGTCGGTGAGATTTTCATCAGATATTTAAGTATTCTCTTTGTCACTGCTAATGAAACACCTATATCAATTTCTTCTTCTGGTCTACTACAGGTTGTCACTATGGGCTCACCATAGCCCGTGCTACTTGGAACTTTTTGTTCCAGGTAGCGAATCTTAGACAACAACAACATGCAGGTTGTCTTTGCAAGCATATCAACAGTGTCATGCCTTGAGATGCCAACATGTGATGGTATCCATAGGAATTGAAGTTCAAATCTGTTTTCTTTAGCAGCTAAAACATTCATTCGAATATCACTGACTATTTTCTGGGTGTCACTACTATGTGCGTTCAATGCCAGGAGTGCACTCTGCGAGTCACAGTATATAAGTCCACTGCCTTTGTCTTTTAACAATTCAGTGGCAAGGTATATGCCTGCAAGTTCGGTTTGAGTTGTACTTGCCCAGTCATTGACGCGCTTCAATGCTGTATGTACGAGAGAAGATTGTTCAAATATGTTACATGTACATCCGGTACATCGTCCACCTTCTTCTACAGAGCCGTCGGTATAGCACTGATACACATCGTTACCCATACTCTGAGTACTCTCAGTGATGCTGTACAGTGTAAACTGTTGTAATAGTGTAGAGTGTACACTGTCTTGGGAGCATTTACGAATTCAACTGACAGATCCCAGTTATTCCTTGGACGAATTGGTTGATGAATCGTTAATTGAATTGGGTACATATTTAATATTTTGATGGGAGGTGACAGGGGGGGGGGGGCTGGAGATCAACAGGGAGGGACGTACATCAATTGGAATGTGGGCCACAAGAAATAACAGGTTGCTTGATCATGTATGTCATCTTTAGCCTTTCACTTATAGGTCGTATTTGTAACGGAATCGACCAAACCGTTACATATGCGATGTACTAGTATCGACCGTTAAGTGAGTTGCTTCTGTTTGTACGTTTCTGTTAAGTTGAGATGTACATGTACACTTGTACATTATTGAGGTATATCTGTAGTACAAGTACAGTTGTACCACAGGTGTCCCTTAGTACATAAACACTTGTACTTCAGCTGTACCTCAATGGTGCATATGCACATTTGTACTACAAGTGTACGCCAGTGGTTGTACATGTACACAAGGGGAAGACTCGGCCGACACAACATGAGAGCACAAATAGTAATCAAGTGGTGACAGTTTCTATTCCTGGGCCGCGGGTGACAGGCAGACAGACGCGCCAACTGACAGGTGACATCGGTCGCGAATTTCATGAGATCGTTGGCGGACGGGTATTTGAGGCAGGTGGGAGGGAAGGAAGAGGGTGATAGGTGGGAGGGGAGAGCGTGACAGGTGGGAGAGAAAGGGTGACAGTTGAGAATGAAAGAGGACAGGAGGGAGGAAGGAGTCACTTGGGAAGGAAAAGGCTAATAGGAGAGAGAGAGAGAGAGGGACATGGGATGGGTGACAGGTGGGAGGGAAGGAAGATGGGAAATTAGTGGGAAGGTGGGTGAGAAATGGGAGAGTCAGGAAGGGACAGAAAGAGGAGAGGACAGAGGTCTCCTGGGGTTTAGACAGGAGCCAAGAAGGCATTACAAGAGAGTGCTGGGACAGGAGAGACCCCCCCTTCCCCCACATGGACGGAAGAGACAGATGAAGGAACAGAAACAGACTCACCGTCGTGCTGGAAGCAGTTTCTATTGTTGATTTTGACTTGCATCTTCATTCAAGATCAATGTTACTCCCTTTCAATAAGTTTCCCACACGCTAAACTCTCACATATTTACGCACTAAACTCAGACATATTTACACGCTAAACTCTCACATATTTACACGCTAAACTCACACATATTTACACGCTAAACTCGCACATATTTACACGCTAAACTCACACATATTTACACGCTAAACTCACACATATTTACACGCTAAACTCGCACATATTTACACGCTAAACTCACACATATTTACACACTAAACTCTCACATATTTACACGCTAAACACCGGATTTACAAAGTCTTGAGAAAGTTCAAGCCTTTCCGAAAACTTGACTTGTGACAATCTAAGAACCACTCACTTGTAATACTCAAAATAGCGGCAGAACTCCACACATATAATGACTAGCATTCACCAAGCATTTACAAGTTCCCACTTACGGAACCTCTACATCTTTCGTAAATGATGGCGTCTTAATTTCCACTGAGTGTGAGCCATAAAGTATACCCTAGAGCACTGATTCGAACCTTCAACACGGCTCCTGTGGATTTGGATCATTGATATATCACGATAATGGGATTTATCCGTGAAACAATAATAACCTTGTGGATCAGGGCACCAATACTGAGTCGAGGGATCAAAATTCAAGTCATAACTTCCTCACATCACAGAAAAAAATCAAAATTTAACGCTTAGCCAGAGGGAAAAAATACGGGATTTTCCTTTCCCGCGAAAATGTTTGGTTAACCCTCGTTATTCTCGGTTTGTTTTCTTTACCCATTTTCTATTTTTTTTTTTAGGGGGAGTTCTGGTTTTCTTATCCGTTTTCTGTTTGTTATTTCTGTTTCTTGTGCTCACACCCGTTCTCTATTTGTACTTTTGTGCCTGTCTTCTGGTTAAAGTTGTGTTATATGTTGTGTGTGACGGAGGTGACGGGAGAGCTGTGGGAGGCCACTGACGGCTGTACTGCCATTGTTATCCTGGAGCTGCGTGCTGGTGTTGCCTCAGTACTCCACCACCACACATACCTACTTCCTCGGGCTCGCCTTAGCCCGTGCTACATGGAACACTTTGTTCCAAGTAGCAAATCTTAAGCAACAACAACAACCACACTGGAGAAATGGAACCAAAAAAATAAGAAATCTATTTTTAAGTTGGTTTCTTTATTGTATTTTTATTAGGTATTGTATCTCAGCGAAGAAGTTGAATATTTATATATTTTATTATTTTTTTATGTATCCTCTTTACATTAAATTATATAATAAGTTAATATAATAAATCGTCGTTTATGATAGCCAGGTGGACCACAACAACCCGGAGGCCTGGTTAGTGACCGGGCCTCCAGGACATATTGCTCCACGGAGGGGGGGGGGGTCCTAAGGTAACCTCAAGGCTAGCGAGTGCTGTACCTCTTAGGTTTCATCGGGAGTGTCTACATATGGGGCAGAGGTTCGAGACAACTTCATATAAAGTATATATAAAAAGACACCTTAATAAAATAATTCCATTAAACGAACGAAAATTCCAAAGGAGCGGGGCAGTGCTCGATCCCGCAAGCCCCTCTAGGGGAGTACACACACCCTCAACGCCCCCCCCCCCCCACTGTAAAAGAACAAAATGAAACTAGAAAAGTGAAGAGATGAGCTCCGAGGCTCCGAGGCAGAGCGTGAACACCTGGTGGAGCTCCACCTGCTCTACCCGGAGGGAACAAGGTACATGGTAATATTCACAGCATTAAGAGGCATTTAGAGAAGAGAGAGGACAAGTTCGAGACACGAACGGATGCCTCAAGAGGCAACTACAGACCCAAATGAGTCTGGAAATGCCTATAGAAGCTTGCTGGAAAGGCGGGGCTTGGGAGCTAATACTGGACCATGTAGCCTCATCTAGGAGAGAGTACACACACACACACACACACACACACACACACACACACACACACACACACACACACACACACACACACACACACACACACACACACACACACACACACACACACACACACGTACCTTCAATGCTAGCATGTTACCCTTAAGTCTGCCCCCTCTCCCCCCCTTGCCTAGACCCCCCACCCCCACCCTATCCTCGTCCCCCCCTCCCCATCCCAGCGCGCCCGGGCGCACGCACACACGCACATCGATCTAGGTACACAGGAGGAAAGAAGTTGGAGTGGCAATATTGGAGGAGAGGGTGGTGGTGTTGTGTTGTGGCTCCGCGCCCTGTCATTCTCCCTTTAAGGCAACCCCCGTCCTCTCCCGCCGCTCTCAAATGAACTGTCTCTTACCCTCTTGCCTTCTTCCTTGCCTACCACCCTACCTACCGGCTCCCTGCCCCTCTGGTTGCCGCCTCTCTACCTCTAATATCATTAACCCTGCCTACCTATTGCACTTACTGCTGTGTGTCCTACCTACGCCACTTACCCACTACCTACCTCCCTCCCTTCTTCACTACCCTTCTGCCTTCCTCTGCCCCAACTTCACCTTACCCTAAATATACGAAAGTTGATGATTTGAAAGAAATATTAAACCTTAGAATTTTAGCACCATCCTTAGGGCAATCCCTAGCATATCCCTAGGACACCCCTTGGACAATCCCTAGCATATCCTTAGGACACCCCTTGGACAATCCCTAGCATATCCTTAGGACACCCCTTGGACAATCCCTAGCATATCCTTAGGACACCCCTTGGACAATCCCTAGCATATCCTTAGGACACCCCTTGGACAATCCCTAGGACATCCCTAGGACAATCCCTAGCATCATCCTTAGCACCATGTCTAGCATCCTTCCTAGGACCCCTCCTAGCACCATCCTTAGCGCCATTCTTAAGGATGTGACGTTTCCAAGATCATAAACTGTTTAATAAATGTAAACAAAGCCACCATTGTTGTTTAAAGATATACAGGTTTCGTACGCGTAAATGCTTGGTAAATCTTGACTATAGAATATATATTATACTGGTGAAGTTCGACGTCCTAAGTACTAATATTAAGGGAGTGGGTAGCACAAGATACAGTGTGAGTATCAAGCGCAGGGTCGGGAAACTATGAGAATGTAATTAGGTAGTTTTTTGGTTATACTTTTGAATATACCAAAGGTTGGATAGCTTTTTTAATTCATTAGGAAGTATGCTCCGTACACTGGGTCCTTTTATCCTAGAGGGAAATGAACAGGAAATGTTCATTTACATCAAAATACAATTACAAAATACAAATACAAATATTTAGTCAGGTAAAGTACATACATACAAGGTAAGATACAAAAGTTGATGGATTTATAGATAGAGCTGATACATACAATACAGTACATAATCCATCCTAATCTGTAGGATTATTCTGTATACATCTGTAGAAATAGCCTAAGCTACTCTATCCCTTTGAGATGTATTTCTTTCTTGTCTCAATAAGCATACTTGTAGGATTATTATCCTGATTTAAATGGATATTTCTTATCCACTGAAAATATAAATAATTAATAATAATAATTTGTTGTGTTGGGGGACAGGAAGTCAGGTTATATATAAAGTATATGATAGGCTTATGCTTAGGTTTATATTCTAAATTAAGCAACTGACATGTGGAAGAGCTTTAGTGGCATAACTGATATGTTTAGCCTGCACACCGCCCCTGATCCAGGGGGCAGCAGCGGTGCAAAGGTTAAAATCTCCTATTAAATTTTTAGTTTTGACTAAATTACTTGTTCTGCTGCTGCTACACTCTGTCCCAGTTTGGAAGTGATGTATATATGGGTATGCATAAATTATCATTATTTACTTCCTGTAACATCTTAACGATCTAATAAGATCGTTTAAGTTCCTGTACAACGGTTACCGTTTTCTGTAACGCTTTACCATTCTCTACATGGTTGAATCCCTAACTTAAAAAGAATTTTTGTGCTGGGCAATAATTTTTTGTTTTTTTGTTTTTTTTTGAGATATATACAAGAGTTGTTACATTCTTGTACAGCCACTAGTACGCGTAGCGTTTCGGGCAAGTCCTTAATCCTATGGTCCCTGGAATACGATCCCCTAGCCGCGAAGAATCGTTTTTTCATCCAAGTACACATTTTACTGTTGCGTTAAACAGAGGCTACAGTTAAGGAATTGCGCCCAGTAAATCCTCCCTGGCCAGGATACGAACCCATGACATAGCGCTCGCGGAACGCCAGGCGAGTGTCTTATCACTACACCACGGAGACTGCCTAAGAATTCACATAGTAATAATACTTTTTTCGTGTTGGGGGGACAAGCAGCCAGTATATACATACAGTACATGTTAGGCTTATATGGAGTTTCCCTCCCCCCAGGGTCGAATTATTGAACCTCCCAAGGATGCAACAACCACAACAGGCTATAAATTGCTCGTTTACTTATTTACTGGGTACTTATTTACTGCTAGGGGGGACAGGGGCATTAGGTGATAGAACAACCTGTCCTCTTAAAAAGAACGTCGCTTTTGGCCGTTTGCCCGTATGGCCGAATTTGGACGTAATTTGAAATTGAAAAAAATATGAAAATAAATTTGGGATTTTTTTTTTCAACAACAGTAAGTTAAGGGTCCTCTGATAGGTTAGGTGGGCAGGAAATTCTCATAAAGTTTCAAAACGTTATGAAAAACGTTAATTTAAAGTGTCCTGTTATAACCTCTGCGCGTACTCCGGACGACTCAAATAGAAAACGGAACAGAACGTCACTTTTGTGAGTGGATTTCATTTCAAATTACGTCCAAATTTGGCCATAGTGCGCATACCAGCCAAAAGTGACGTTCTTTTTAAGAGGACGGGTTGGATAGAAAACGCGCCCAACCATTTCTGTGCCGCCCGGGATTCGAACCCGGAAATCCAGATTGTGACTCAGAACGAACCCAACTCTTGTATATATATATATACAAGAGTTCTTACATACTTGTACAGCCACTAGCACGCAAAGCCTTTCGGGCAGGTCCTTAATCCTAATTTTCCCTGGAATACTACCCGCCAAATCGTTTAACAACCAGGTACCGATTCACTGCTGGGTGAACAGAGGCTACAGTTTAAGGATAGGCGCCCAGTCATTCCTTCCCGATCAGGATACGAACCCAGGCCAAAGCGCTCGGGAAGAGCCGGGCGAGTGTGTTACCACTGCACTACGAGGGCAGTTACACGAGTATTTATGAACCTCGACATCTTTTCTCAATCTTTGGCGGCTTTGTTTACATAAATATTTTTTTCTTTAATAATAATAATACAATATGTACAAATAAAAGAAAGTCCCGTACCGTCTTGAATTCAAACGTAAATCAATACAATGTAAACACACAAAAAGTAGTTGAATAATCGACATAAATAATGGAAAATTATCCCCAAGACATGCATCAAGGATAATTAAAGACCTCACACAAATAATGTAAATATCCGCGAACGTATCCAACATATGTACAAGCCCACACACAGTACCCCAACATACAGGGGGTAATATGAACAACATGCAGTAGGAACATGACCACATGAACCAATCCACAAGGGCCGTGACGAGGATTCGAACCTACGTCGAACATGACCACATCACAACACAAAACCTCGACCACCACAAAGGGCCACTGTCCCAACACACGGCCAACATACATATGTAACTCATGAACAAGAGAAGACAGTAGAACATATACACACACATGGACATGGATACATTATCACACAACCATTCATACTGATTCATACACACTGTTCACATGATTTCTCACACAACGAGTAAAACCAAATTTAATGGGAGATCTTTTAACAAGGCCACTAGTATTGGGGGCCCTCGACGAAATTTAGGTAAATAAATTAACAATAATACTAAATAAATTCCTCACCAGAAAGAGTTCATACAACGTGTAGTAAATATCGTTGTATCTGTCGTACCTGGCTGGAGTTATTGTTGTACCGGATGGATGCTCGCTTGACTGATTATTGTTTTGGTGACTGGCAGATCAGCTGTGACTCACGTGTGAAAAGGTTGGTGTAATGTACTCTCTTATTTTCTGTTTGTTTAGTTGATATGCAGTTTGCTTATTGTTATAGTAAATAGAAAGTGCTTAAACTGTGTATATATGTACAATAGTATATATTATAAGGCTTGGTATTATTGCAGGATGTAACTGTACTGTAATTATTTGATCAATGAAGCCACAAATCTGGCAATGTTTACCTCAACCACCAAATTTAATTGGGGGCCCTTTGACAAGCCGCCGGTTTCCTGTCCTCGTCGAGGCCACTAGTGTTGGTGACGCCCAGGTAAATTCAGGCAAATAAATTAACAATAACACTCCAGAAACTCCTCACCAGGAAGAGCCCATACAACGTACATGAAATGAAAATTAGAAGACGACGGTAATTATAGGCGACCTTTGGTCCTAAGGTGACCTTTGACCTCTCCCCCATGTTGATCTCTCCATGTCTTGAACATGTCAAAAATTGACTGTAAACCAGATTATTTTACCTAAAGATGCGAAAGATCCGCCTGTCACGAGTCATTAGCAAATTGCTGGGTTCTATCGTTATTACCTTATGTAGCAAGGACTATTTGTTAATGTATCTGGATCACTTACCTTGTTGTTAAGCCAAAACTTAAGGACAAAGTACGACTACGCAAGATATTTTAAAGTATGCCCCTATATTTACTCCGTTCTCTGTTACCTGAAGAAAATGATTTACTATAGAAAACTGGCGTTCATTCATGGCTACTCGAGATTTTTTACAACAATAACAATAATGAACAACAACAGTGTAATAAGAATAACAGTGATAATAACAACAACAATAACAACATAACATAATAATATAAGTAATAATAATTAGTTTAATCTGGAAAAACTCCACTTTAGGTAACTACAACCCCCCCCCCCCCCTCTCTCTCTCTCTCTCTCTCTCTCTCTCTCTCTCTCTCTCTCTCTCTCTCTCTCTCTCTCTTCTCTTCTCTTCTCTTCTCTCTTCTCTTCTCTCTTCTCTCTCTTCTCTCTCTCTCTCTCTCTCTTTCTCTTTTCAAAGAGAAATAGTTACGTTCTGTTTACCAAGTGTCGGCCAACACACACACACAGCACACACACTCAAAGTGTTACATGACCAAGAGTACTGGGAAGACGGGACACCACGAGCATAGCTCTTATCCTGTAACTACACTTAGGTCATTACACACACACAGTGTACACGACTACAGTAACTAGTGTACACAGTCGTTACGGTGATGGAGGCTGTCACCTCGCACTGTACTTACCTTGAGGTTACCTTGAGGTGCTTCCAGGGGCTTAGTGTCCCCGCGGCCCGGTCGTCGACCAGGCCTCCTGGTTGCTGGACTGATCAACCAGGCTGTTAGACGCGGCTGCTCGCAGCCTGACGTATGAGTCACAGCCTGGTTAGTTTGAGTTACTTACCTTTAAATGTATACACAGTAGAAAGGAAATCAAATCCAGTGAGTCTTGTGATATTGCATTAGGCGACTGATAGTTGAAGAGGCAGAGCCCAGGAGCTGGACTTTTAGTCCCGTTAGCCTAACGTACGAACCCAAGCAACCCTCCTAACCTAGTGAGTCCGATGCATAGAAAACGTCGATAATGGTAAACTGTTACATATAATAATAGGTTGAATTTGTAACGTTGTTCCCATAACGTACAACACGCAGCCTACTAGTTAAGTATTGGCCCGGGGGGGGGGTGGGGAGGGGAAGTTGGCACGCAACACGAGGTAAATTGGTCCTTATGACCATGTTGCGTTATGGTCGATTTTACATTTTTTATTTATTTTTTTATTATTTTATTTTTGTACATATAATTAGAGACTACTTTCGCCGTGACCTTCAATGTACTTGTTGCCAAACTGTTGTTTACCTCTGTGGCTGCCTGGAGTGGGCAGCGTCTTGTAGCTACGGAGTAATGTATATAATGATTTAATGTATAATTGTATTCCTGGTAACTGCTTGTTGCATTGTGAGAGATGTTTTACTCGGGCCGCGAGGGGGGGGGGGGCTGGTGTTGCCGGGTCCTCATCATCTTGTTGGGCCGGTATTGTATTTTTTTGGGCCGTCGGAGGCGGCTAGTTTATTGTGCACCCCATACTCATCCTGTGAGCGGTAGCGCAAAAAGCATTACAGAGGGCATAAAAGTTCTTTATCAGGCCTCAATGGAGGTTATTACATAAACAATTTCATCTGTCCTTGTTGACCAGACCACACACTAGAAGTTGAAGGGACGACGACGTTTCGGTCCGTCCTGGACCATTCTCAGCTTCTAGTGTGTGGTCTGGTCAACATACTTCAGCCACATTATTGTGACTCATCGTCTTCTTCTGTCCTTCACACCTTATGATTACAGTGTCAGATGTGTCCTCTTCTGCTTTTCCTCAGTCTGAGGCCACTTTGTCTATTATCCACGTAGTCTCCTTATATCTTGTATGTTGTGATCATATACCCTGTGGTCCTTCTGTTCTCTTGGGTACTGATATTTTGCTACATTAATCTATCTTCGTAGCTTGACCCTCTTAGCTCTGGCACCAGTTTTGTTGCAAACATTTGTACTGTTTCAGTTTTTTCTCTATGCTTCTTACGGTGCGGATTCCATGCCGGTGCTGCATATTCGAGTATTGGTTTAACAAATGTTGTGTAGATTGCCTTGGAGGAGTCCCGATTTAGGTTTCTAAACGATTTTAGAATGTTCTTATATTCGCCAGCATCGCATATGCTGCTGATGTTATTCTGTTTATGTGTGCCTCTGGTGTTCGTGTTAGAGCTATATCCACTCCTAGTCTTTCTTTCCGATTCCTGTAGCTGCCTTCCTCTTATGGTGCAGATGCCTTCTGGTCTCCTCGTTCTCGTTCTCATCTTCATTACCTTACACTTGTTGGGATTGAATTCCAGCAACCATTTGTTTGACGACTTCTGGAGTTCGTCAAGGTCTTCCTGTAACATTCCGCAGTCCTCCTCTGGTTCATCAGCTTGGCATCATCTGCAAACATTGACATGTCTGAGCTCACTCCCTCGGGTTGGTTGCTCACATAAATTAGGAACAACAGCGGTCCCAGGAGAGAGCCTTGTGGGACCCCACTTGTTACATTCCTCCAGCTTGAAGCTTCTCTGTCAGTGACCGCTTTCGGGTACTTCCCTTACCCAGCTGGGATAACTGGGTACTTCCCAGTTATCCCAGCCTGCCCCTCCACCTTGTCCCAGCCCGTGCTGGTCAGTGTTCCCAGCCTCAAGAAACCTTCCTGAGTACTGAGTTCTTCCCTGAGAGGAAAATGGTTAATGTGGTGGCAGTGTACGAGAAAGGAGGAAGACAGGAACCGTTAAACTACAGATCTGTATCACTAACAAGTCTCTTTAGGAGGCCTGGTCGACGACCGGGCCGCGGGGACACTAAGCCCCGGAAGCACCTCAAGGTAACCTCCTGCAAGTTGCTGGACATTAATCCGAAGCAGAATAGTAGAACAATTAGAACAGAAAATGTTTGTCTCAAGGCACGGATTTAATATAAGAAAATCCTGCTTTACAAGCTTGCTGGAGTTCTACAACAAAATAGCATAAAATCAAATAACAGAGGGATGGGCAGACTGCATATTCCATAACTGTCAGAAGGCATTTGATACAGTCCCACAGGAAAGACTCCTACTCAAGCTAGAGAAACAGGCTGGTGTATCTAGAAGAGTCCTCAGGTGGGTGAGAGAGTTCCTCCCAGGAAGGAAGCAAAGGGGGCCTGACATCTGAGTGGACAGCGCTTCGGATTCGTAGTCCTGAAGTTCCGGGTTCGACCCCCGGCGCAGGCGGAAACAAATGGGCAAACGTTTCTTTTTCCCTGATGCCCTTGTTCACCCTGCAATAAATAGGAACCTGGGAGTTAAACAGCTGCTACAGGCTGCTTCCTGGAGGGTGTGTACCAAAAAGGAGGTCGAGAACCGGGCCGCGGGGACGCTAAGCCTCGAAGTCACCTCAAGATAACCCTGCAAGAACACCTATGAGAGTACATGAGTAGAACATAAGAGTTCTTCAAGAAAGTTTCCTTAAAGGCAGAAAATAAGTCATCCGTCCAGGCCCGCACCCTTCCCAAATATAGCACAAAATTCCTGCTGGGCCGAATATTATGGAGTCATTACTCACACAGTGGGAGGTGGCGGGTGTGTGCTGGTGTGGTCACGTGTGTGCTGGCGGCGTCTTGAGATGGTAACAGTGCTGGCGGCGGTGTAGCCAACACACAGTGGTAGCCTCCTCCTCCCTTACTTCATAATATATCTTCATTGTCCGTGAAAATGTCAATCTTATAACCCGCTAACCTCCCACCCTTTTCATGTGTACTTTATTTGTTAATCCACGAGTCCTTTCTTTGTGTGGGATGTATGGGGGGGAGGTGTGTGTGTGTAGGGTGTGGGGAAGGTGTGTGTGAAGGGTGTGTAGGGTGTGGGGGAAGGTGTGTGTAGGGTGCAGGGGAGGTGGGTGTGGGGGAGGCGAGCGGGCAAATGCCTCTGCCTCTCTCCACGGACCAGAAGCGTCATTTGAAGTTGGGCCGGCTGGCTGCCTGGTAGCAATGGAACCCTTTTTGTTATGTTATTTATCGATTTATAACTTATTGTCAGGTGTACATCATCATTTAGGTGTTGTTGTTCGGATATATGCAGTGTAATTCTTGAATATGTGCAGCTCTGGTTCACTGTATACAGAGTAATGTCATAATTGTAAATTACGACCGGGCAATTTTAGTTCTTCAGGACGTAACCCCGGGCCACTTCGAACAATGCCACTTCCCGAGTCTCTTGCCCTGCTCCGCCAATAAGAACTCCATCATTAGTAAAGCTAACCCCGAGTGGAAGAGGAGTAGCGAATCACAGATGGGGGCTGTGTGGCTCGTGAGTTTTCATTGGCTAGGACTCTGCATCCTCCGAGGCCCCGGCAGATGCTTCTCACGCATGGCGCCTCCTGGCGATTTCAAACAGTTCGCTCTGTAGTGTCGTGCGGGGAGGGTGTGCGAGGGTGGTGCTCCGGGGTGTGTTGACTGCGTGTCTTCTCCGTACCCTTTGACACCTTAATTCTTGGAAATAAAACCAACTCTCATTTGAATCCCGCCGTTTGTAGTGTAATATATATTATAAGATGCTAAACACGCGACCAGAGAGTGGTGGTAACTGTGACATAGAGGCTAGGCGTGTTTGTTATTGTTTTTTCCAATGTAAACAAACTGGGGGAAGGTACTCTGTTCAAACTTGTAAAGAAATTTGTTTTAACTAAAACCTTTTAGGCATAAAAGAAGCTTAGGCCTAAATAAAGAATGGTGGAGATGTATTAGTGAAATACAATATCGAGGCAAATATATATATATATATATATATATATATATATATATATATATATATATATATATATATATATATATATATATATATATATATATAATATATATATTAAATGAGCTTAATTTTAATGAGAAGACATTTGTGAAAGTTCTATACTTAAATTACATCAATTTATCATTATCAATGTCATTATATGTTGGTCAGTGTCATTATGTTCATTGTCATTATTGTGGAATTCTTGACTCTTTGTGTTGTGGGGTTCTTGGATCATTATCAGTGTTGTGTTGTGGGGTTCTTGGATCATTATCAATGCTGTGTTGTGGGGTTCTTGGATCAGTCTAGCTTGTTCTATATATGTATCTTGTAACTAGGCTCACGTGTGGGTAGGATAAGCTACCGCATCTGTAGGTACTGTCTAATCAATTGAGTGCTATTTAAAGATAAATTTGTGACAGAAATATGGAGTTTTAAATACTGAATACATTCAGGTGAATAACCCGATGAGGTATCGGGTATTCATACTCTACTGCAGTTTGTGACAGACTTACATGTGCCCGTGTTAGTGTCAGTGGCCTGACAGACGCCCTGATAAGAATATGAAGCAAAGTGAAGTTAAGAATGAAGGAACACAGCCTAGTAGACAGGACGTGATCTGAGTCCCTCAGGCGGAACCACCCTGGGGAATTGTTTTCCTTCCAAGGTGTGAGGGGGCAATAAAAATCTGTTCCCACAGGCAACGTCGGTCTGTTTAATAATTGTGTGTTGGGTGGCTGGAAGGGGACTTGTGGAGGGAGGGAAGGGGGAGTTAGGATGCGATAGTGGGGGGTGAATTTCCGGAAATATGAGGCTGCTTCCTCTGATTACCTATAAAGCAACAGGAAAGTGTTCTGCACCTCTAGTAGTCTTGTTATGAAGCTCTTGGGTCATCGTCTGTGTAAAACTTGCTAATTTCAACTCCGCTTGGTATCATACCTTGCGGTTACCTTACCTTGCGGGTACCATGACCTCAGTATGGAAACTACGCTCGTAGGACCACTTCTTCTGACGCCAGCCAGTCGAACTCAAGCAAACAAAGGCAAATCTTAAGGAAAAAAAAAGCCCTGTACATTTTATACAAAGTCTGTAGAAGTTCAAGTTCAAGTATGTTTATTGAGACAAGAAAAAATACATCTCAAAGGGATAGAGTAGCTTAGGCTATTTCTACCCCCCTGAAAGTCCTGTAAGTCTGTACAGCTGTTACAGGATCTTGTCTCTTGAAACGACTTAGAGGAGAGATTCAGGTGATGCCAAATCTGCCATCAGCTGAATCTGTTGTGTGACGCATTCACTCACACAACGGAGGATCGTGAGTTCGATTCCCGCGCCAGGACAACGTTCGGGTTTTGTTTCCTTTCACCTGATGCATCTGGGTTGCATCCTGGGGATAGTCAGTAATTGTCCTAGAAGATGTTATAGAGAAAAATAAATCATTAGTCATTACAATTAGACAGCCGGCGGTTGGAAAGGCTAACAGGTCTATCCTGCAGGCACAACTAGGTGAACACACACACTGTGGGGGTTCGACTCAAGTCATGCTACAAGACGTCAGTTAATGTATAAGATGAGTGATGGAGAAATACTAGAGCAAGTCAACCAAACTCCGACCTAACTTGACTGACATGAGTGTCACCTGTCATTGATACGAGTGATTTGTCTGGAAATATTGAAAACGATTTATGCTCCAAGGATGATAAAGGTGAAAGAATAACATATGAATGGCCGCTCTCTGATACCAGGCTCTGATGAAGGCGTTTATGTACAACTCATTTGCATATTTATATAATGTGCAGTGAGAAGACTATACGGAATAGCTCTCTCCTAGTTTACTTGTTAAGAACAAGCCTAGGGCGGCATGTAGAACTGACGGGCGCCTGTGATAGCCTAGCAGTTCTCTTGGACGATTTAATTGACTAATTTTGGACATATTTTGAAGTTTATATTTTGTGTTATAGGCTACTCCAGCGTGCATTCAGACTTTTTGAATAGTAACAGCAGTGATTCTCTTCATCATTGGATGGCACGTTTCTAAATGTGATTATTGAAATCTCTTTTCCTTTTCCCCATTCATCATCCCTTTTAGGCTACTTCACTCAACAACTTCCAAGGGGTCTTCCATTCACTATAGATCTGGTGTATCTATTCACCTATAATATTTATGAACAAACTACTAGCAAATATACATTGTTAACTATTATTACAACTAGGACTACACCCCACGATTACTATATAACATTGGTCCGAGTTATAAGAGATACTAATATAAGTCCTGCTTCTGCTACATTTTAACACAAGACTAAATTTGTTTTTACCATGGGCCAGACGGGGAGTGGCGTCTAGCACCTTCATAAGTCCTTGTAATAATTCACGTCCTTATTTATTACACGTACAAGCTCGTCCATCCAGTTCCTCTATCTAGACCGACTTGTTAAGGATTACGGGGCATGAGCTACGCCTTGCAAGGGTCGTTTGGAACGTCTCCAAGGGTCATACTGCTCGCTGCAATCTTTCAAACTATAGTTTAGATGTAATTGTGATAGTTGTACGCCTGGCCTGGATCAAGCGGTCAAATTGTTGCTTGCAGTTGTTGCTCGGGTTGCAGTGTGGCCCACAACCCCACATTACAACCCGAGTGATTCACCATTTCCTGACTGGTTACAATCCGGAAACCTCTTGCTAGGATTATATTGGGCGAGAGCAGTTGCATTAGTGTATAGCTGATTGAATAGTTCCAATAGGCCTATGATGAAAGCAGTGCCAAGCCTTAATTGCACATTTCGCTCATAGCCTAATTACATGCCCATCATCTGAATATATAATTACCATTTTAATGATGTAATGACCAAGTAACATTAGAAGAAATTCACCGATTTTGTTGTAAGAGGCCGCATAACTACGTTTACCCAGCCTGAACCCCTTATGTGAACAGACTAGCCTGCCTTTATGTCCAAGTTGCCCCTCTACACGTGTTGGAACTCAGTCCCCACTTCTCATACCCATTATATATATATATATATATATATATATATATATATATATATATATATATATATATATATATATATATATATATATATATATATATGTCGTACCTAGAAGCCAGAACGCACTTCTCAGCCTACTATGCAAGGCTCGATTTGCCTAATAAGCCAAGTTTTCATGAATTAATTGTTTTTCGACAACCTAACCTACCTAACCTAACCTAACCTAACTTTTTCGGCTACCTAACCCAACGTAACCAATAAAGATAGGTTAGGTTAGGTAGGGTTGGTTAGGTTCGGTCCGATATCTACGTTAATTTTAACTCCAATAAAAAAAATTGACCTCATACATAATGAAATGGGTAGCTTTATCATTTCATAAGAAAAAAATAGAGAAAATATATTAATTCAGCAAAACTTGGCTTATTAGGCAAATCGGGCCTTGAATAGTAGGCCGAGAAGTGTGTTCTGGCTACTAGGTACGACATATATATATATATATATATATATATATATATATATATATATATATATATATACCACTGCAACAGAGAACGTGAATGCGAGCGCGATAAAGTGGACCGGCTATTGTTTATGCGAGTGAAGAGGGAAGGAATACCAGTGTTGGATGAGGACAGGGAAAGGTGTAGCTTGGTATATGGGCGCTTTAGTGTGTAGGGAAGACGATGGGGCTGCCCGTGTGGGCGTAGTTGAGTGTGGGCGGCGGCAATATGTTCCAGTGCATCGCCTCCCAGAAACCCGACTGGGGTTACAGTCAGAAGGAGATGAAGGAGATCTTCCCAGGTCAGTCTGAATAATGTTCAGTTGCAGATTTAGATTTAAGTAAATGTGAAATGAAATGTGTGCTATAAAAAATAGGAATCCTGGTCTTGTTTACTAAATTTATCAAAAAAAGGTATAGCCTAAAGCTAGGCTATCTTTGTCATTTTGTCATTGACAGTGACAAAATGACATTGTCAAATGTGTATATTCTTGATATGTTAACATGTTAAAATGGGACAAATATATATATATATATATATATATATATATATATATATATATATATATATATATATATATATATATATATATATATATACCTGTTTATTTTACAAGCACAAATGTAAACAGATATTGGTAATGATAACTTTCAAATAACACGAAGGTAAGCCAGCATATATTGTATTTTTATCATGTTTACATGTAAATCATCGTAAAAAAAAACTGTTATGTTTAATCCTATATGTAAAACAAAACCATCACTTTGTGTCATGTTTGTGTTAGAACAAAGCCGTAAATCATTTCTT
Source organism: Procambarus clarkii (assembly GCF_040958095.1). Lineage (NCBI taxonomy): Eukaryota > Metazoa > Arthropoda > Malacostraca > Decapoda > Cambaridae > Procambarus > Procambarus clarkii. The sequence continues at coordinate 28,376,584 of NC_091219.1, read as the reverse complement.
ATATTTACAAACTAACTTGGTAAATAACTTGTTAGTATTGTGTACTAGACTGTTAAACAAAGGTGTTACACCTGTTGTCACTGGTAGTAAAGCAATTTTGGCCCAGCGCCAGTCAAGTAGTTAACTGAATAATTAAAGTACTAATAGGCTATGCTGAAAATAGTGCCAAGCCTTAATTTACACGTTTCGCTCATAGCCTAATTACACACCTGCGGCCAGAGGTGAATTAAACTACTAGACAATGAACGGTGCATTCTTAACAGTCTTGAGTGCAGAAAGTTGCAAGTAATAAGTATTTTAGAGGAAGTAACCATTTCTCTCAGTGTACCGGCTTAATTGGGTATCAGCCTACAGGAACGCATCATTAACAAGGCATCACTGATTAAGTTATTAATTAATGAACTTCTGAGATGATGCGTGAATTTGATAATCAACCAACCGGATTGACTTTAGTCAATCGATTGACTGAACAATTAGTGACTGATTGACTGAACAGATTGAATTTAGATTGACTGAACAATTAGTAAATTATTACCAATAAACATACATATGGGGATACGAGTTGAAATTATGCACAGAAAATACCTGACTCTGCAACATAAAGTGACTTAACTCTGTTGATTCTGCAACATATAGTGTTTCAAGACTTGGAACAACCCCCCCCCCCCGGCAGGCCCTCAGCTCCCGGCTCCCGGCTCCCAGCCTTGGAGTTGTCAACTCTACAGCTAATGGACGAGGGCAGACATAGTACCAGGTGACAAAACCCATCAATTGCTACTAGTCATCTGCAAGCAGTTGCCACACCTAACATCTGCAAGTGTCACATATATATTGATAACCTTCAAAAAAGCTTTACATACAAGTTATTTCTGGCTACAGTCCATAATATACAGACTATTTATTAACAGTTAAAGTCTAGTATATAACATAACTTGCATATGTAATTTAAAGGAATGACATTTCAACATGCAAATAAATATAAATGAAACTAAATATTCACTCTTACCTTTACATTCTCGCTTTCATGGAAACACAAATTAAATAGCATATGTTAAAACTAAAATTAACTTATCTATCCTTACTGCATATTTAACAAAAATAAGGACAATAATTAATAACGCACTTGGTGGTATGCAAATTGTATAGCTAAGGCTTTAAGCCTAGTCATAAGAGTAGGGTAATTATGAGGTGAAAGACCTAAGCCAGTTTGACTATATAGCACATGGATATGAGGTCCTGGACAGGTGTGAATAGCGGCCCACAACAACTTGCACGATCACGGCTCCCAGATCGTCCTTGTACCCACAAGTCCAAGTGTATGGACATGAAAACAAAGTTTCTTAACTTTGAATAACCACATATACAAGAGGCGGGACCAAAGAGCCAGAGCTCAACCCCCGCAAGCACAACTAGGGGACTTCACACACACACACACACACACACACACACACACACACACACACACACACACACACACACACACACACACACACACACACACACAACAAAAATAAGGCAAGAAAGAGAAGGGTGGGCAGACTGCATATTTTTGGATTGTCAGAAAGCCTTTGATACAGTGCCACACAAGAGGCTAGTGCGAAAGTTGGAGATGCAGGCTGGAGTGAGAGGGAAGGTACTCCGGTGGATAGAGGAGTACCTAAGCAACAGGAGACAACGAGTCAGTGTGAGGGGTGAGGTCTCAGATTGGCGAGACGTCACAAGTGGAGTCCCGCAGGGGTCAGTCCTTGGACCTATACTGTTTCTGGTATATGTAAATGATCTCCCAGAGGGTATAGATTCGTTCCTCTCAATGTTTGCCGACGATGCAAAAATTATGAGGATTGAAACAGAGGATGATAGTAGGAGACTACAAGATGACCTGGATAGACTGAGTGAATGGTCCAACAAATGGCTGTTGAAGTTCAACCCGAGTAAATGCAAAGTAATGAAACTAGGCAGTGGAAACAGGAGGCCAGGCACAGGATGCAGAATAGGAGATGAAGTACTTAATGAAACAGACAGAGGGAAAGATCTAGGAGTTGATATCACATCAAACCTGTCTCCTGAAGCCCACATAAAGATAATAACGTCTGCGGCATATGCGAGGCTGGCTAACATCAGAACGGCGTTCAGGAACCTGTGTAAGGAATCATTCAGAATCTTGTACACCACATATGTAAGACCAATCCTGGAGTATGCGGCCCCAGCATGGAGCCCGTACCTTGTCAAGCACAAGACGAAGCTGGAAAAAGTCCAAAGGTATGCTACTAGACTAGTCCCAGAACTAAGAGGCATGAGTTATGAGGAAAGGCTGCGGGAAATGCACCTTACGACACTGGAAGACAGAAGAGTGAGGGGGGACATGATCACAACCTACAAAATCCTCAGGGGAATCGACCGGGTAAACAAGGAAGAACTATTCAACACTGGTGGGACGCGAACAAGGGGACACAGGTGGAAGCTGAGTACCCAAATGAGCCACAGAGACGTTAGAAAGAACTTTTTCAGTGTCAGAGTAGTTAGTAAATGGAATGCATTAGGAAGTGATGTGGTGGAGGCTGACTCCATACACAGTTTCAAATGTAGATATGATAGAGCCCAATAGGCTCAGGAATCTGTACACCAGTTGATTGACGGTTGAGAGGCGGGACCAAAGAGCCAGAGCTCAACCCCCGCAAGCACAATTAGGTGAGTACAATTAGGTGAGTACACACACACACACACAAAGAGACCAAAGAGCCAGAGCTCAACCCCCGCAAACACAACTAGGTGAGTACACACACACATATACACATTTTCGGCCCATGTTTTTTTCCAGTAGTGAGTATTGAAGGGGAAAATGTTGGTTTTAGATCATTACAAGTCATAAATGGTGCTAATATTCCCCCCAGGTGTGTTGGGTGTGCAGGGGGCGATGGTGTATGTAAACATTAGAGTGACAGTAGAACTTGTGAGGAATGTTGAGTGTGTGTGGTGCCGCCTGGCGCCGCCCCTCCCCTGCTTCTGGCCCCCCCTCCCCCTCCCCTCCCCCCGCACACCAGTTGTGTGGGGGGGGGGTTTGTTTATGGTGCTGTGTGCCCTCTGTTTCTGTACCAGCTGTTCCTCCCGCTGTACCGCCTGCTCCGGCGCTGTACCAGCTGCTGCTGCTTGATGATTGGTAAAGATTAAGCCACCTGAAAGGTGGCACGGGCATGAATAGCCCGGAAGTGGAGGCCCTTTTGAGCCATTACCAGTATCAATAGATGATACTGGAGATCTGTGGAGGTGCAACTGCACCCTGCGTGACGGGAGATGTCTCTGGTGTGTCGCTGCTGCTGTGCTCACAGTGAAATCCTCCCCCTCCCCCATCACCCCCCCCCCAACCCCTTCTCTCCCTCCAGCAGAAATTGAAATTGAAATAAGTTTATTGAGGTAAAATACACACAAAGGGATGAGGTAGCTCAAGCTATTCTCACCCCGTTCAGTACATCGTGTTAATACATACATATACACACATCACAAACAATAAACATATTCCTCTAGCAGATGCCTCTTCATCTCTGGTTGCTGGAGGGGGAGCTGGGACCCCCTACTCCCCAAGTCCGGCCGGGGGTCGGGCTTGTCATGTGATAATCTAAAAGGCTTTTGTTTGAAGAGCGGCTCGCATGCTAAGGTTCCCTGTGAATGGTCCTTCAGTCTCATAATCTGTTCCTGAGCTTTTGATTGTATGGAGATATGGCTGTGAAGCAACTCAGAGTTGGTCTTAGTTTTAATTGTTATGTCATTTTGAATTTGTGTGCGTAGGTGTGGATAAGAGTAAATGACCTCTCACTCCCTTGACCCAAGAGCCAAAGCTCATCCCCTCAAGCACAACTAGGTGAGTACCTATTAACAGGGTTAGAAATTCATCTTCACAGAGATCATAGTAAGCCTAACCGGGCTGTGGTGGGTATGTGGGCCTGCGGGCCGCTCCAAGCAACAGCCTGGTGGACCAAACTCTCACAAGTCAAGCCTGGCCTCGGGCCGGGCTTGGGGAGTAGAAGAACTCCCAGAACCCCATCAACCAGGTATCAACCAGGTTACTCATTTTCTCTGGAACATGACCCGTGAATCATTTAGCAACCAGGGCTAAATGATTCACGGCAATTTAGCATTCACGATTCATTTAACAATTATTTACTGTACTGTTAATAGGGGCGAACAGTTAAGCATTGTCAGCTAGTCATTCCTCCCTGGTCAGGACTCGAATCCAAACAAAACTTTTGGCGGGATTCGAATGTGAAACCACTGCGCCTCAGGGGCTCTGCTTCTCCTCCTCGTGGCCCTCTGGTACATGTCTTATCTCTGACGTTCATTTGGTCATGTAATACTTCCATGTCCATGTGTTCGCCTGCTCTGCTTCCCTATACCCATGCCTAAAGCTGGCAGTAATCGGGGACCTGGAGGTAAAGCAGCCTGGCGAGTCGTGTTCCAGGGAAGGGAAAGCTCTCTGTCAATCTCTGTCGGAAATTGGCACTGGGATTCTGTAACACTTTCTCGCTCAGTCAGCAGATAACGGAGCCAACTTGGAATGAAAACACACTCGACCATGGGGCCAGATTCACGAAAGCACTTACGCAAGCACTTACGAACGTGTACATCTTTCCTCAATCTTTGACGGCTTTGGTTACATTTATTAAACAGTTTACAAGCATGAAAACTTCCCATTCAACTGTTGTTATTGTTATAAACAGCCTCCTGGTGCTTCGGAGCTCATTAACTGTTTAATAATTGTAAACAAAGCCGCCAAAGATTGAGAAAAGATGTACAGGTTCGTAAGTGTTTGCGCAAATGCTTTCGTGAATCTGGCCCCTGATCTTCACAAACAATGAAGAAATAATCAGAGACATTACAATCTCAGATACTACATACTCACAGCACAAGCTCATTGAAGTTCAAGCTAACATCAGCACCCATAATAAGTCCAAGAGAAGTAACAATCAAGAAGTGGTTATTCAATCAATTAAATTTTAACAATATGAGGATTGACTGTTAAAAAAATTAATATTGAACTTGCAAACATGGAATGGGGAAACAGTCTTAAAGTAACAAAACTCCCACACATGTAATGATGTCTCAGTAAGAGATAAATTTACCAGGGAACATAACGTAGACACGAAGAGATAGTGAGAGTGTAGGGAACGTGTGTAGAGAGTACCGGAGACATCCCACTGGAAGACGCCAGCAGCAGCTGTTTAAAACTGTGTGTCAAGTAGCCAGGGAAGAGTAAAGGAGCAAGGAAGACAATGTCTTCACTACATTATCCTCCACTAACGCCGGAGAAAACTAATGTAATGGATGCCCTTGAAGTAATTCTAGCAAGTTGATCAATCCACACACTAGAAGGTGAAGGGACGACGACGTTTCGGTCCGTCCTGGACCATTCTCAAGTCGATTGTGTTGAGAATGGTCCAGGACGGACCGAAACGTCGTCGTCCCTTCACTTTCTAGTGTGTGGATTGGTCAACATACTTCAGCCACGTTATTGTGACTCATCGTCTGCATAATTCTAGCAAGATGTCCGTGTTCACCTTGACGTAGTCCCAAGCACAGGGTGGTGGCAGTAAGCACAGACTAATTATCAGTATACCAATTAAGGTATTGAACCAGGTGTTAAATGATATTAATGTTTCCTAAGTGGTTAAGTGTCCCAGTTCTAAGTGGTAAAGTGGTCGCCTGTCCCAGTGTTCCCTCTGGTGCTGGTTTAACTACTAATTCCTCAAGTTTATAATTTTTCAGACTTTCTTCAAGTCTGATAAAATGTGAAATAAAGTCATCTCCCCAAATCCCATTAGTTAATAAATCACCTATATTAATTATTTAAATAATCCTGAACCCCATAATCAGTACCCAAGTTGTAGTAAAGTTCGTGAATTAATATTTTTAATAAATTGTTTACACTTACACTAATACTCAGTTCCCATTTGTAATAATAAATAATTCCAATTACAGTAATTAATCAGGCCCAATTAGTTATCAACTCACAGCTCTCACCCATTCCCCCCCCTCCCATTCCTGGTCAGTTGGCTCCCCTTTCCACTTATTTTAAGGAACCCAGTCTTCAAATTTCCCCATTATTACACTTGCAAGAGGTTGTAGAAGCCACCTCTATATCGTTGAAGGCCAAATTCGGGAAAAATGAATGTCGGAATAGCGGGCTCTGGGGGTCGAAGTCCTAAGGGGGGCTGAGTTCGAGTCACGGTCCAGGCAGAAACAAATGGGCAGAGCTTCATCTATCTGATGCACCTGTTCACCTTTGCAAGAAATAGGTGCCTGGCAGTTAGATAGCTGCCACGGGCTGCTTCGTGGTGGATGTGTGTGTGTTTGAGAGAAATATATGTAGTAGACATAATAGATGAAAAATAGATTGGTCACACACACACACACACACACACACACACACACACACACACACACACACACACACACACACACACACACACACACACACACACACACACGCGCACGCTCGCGCGCACACAGAGCCAAACTGGGCTACTGGGCTCTATCACATATGATAGAGCCCAATAGGCTCAGGAATCTGCACACCAGTTGATTGACAGTTGACCAAAGAGCCAAAGCTCAACCCCCGCAAACACAACTAGGTGAGTACACATACACACACACACACACACACACACACACACACCCACACACACATGATCACCACATTCAAGATTCTCAAGGGAATCGACAGGGTTGATAAAGATAGGCTATTTAACACAAGGGGCACACGCACTAGGGGACACAGGTGGAAACTGAGTGCCCAAATGAGCCACAGAGATTTTAGAAAGAACTTTTTTAGTGTCAGAGTGGTGGACAAATGGAATGCATTAGGAAGCAATGTGGTGGAGGCTGACTCCATACACAGTTTCAAGTGTAGATATGATAGAGCCCAATAGGCTCAGGAACCTGTACACCTGTTGATTGACGGTTGAGAGGCGGGACCAAAGAGCCAGAGCTCGACCCCCGCAAACACAACTAGGTGAGTACAACTAGGTGAGTACACACACACACACACACACATACACACACACACACACACACACACACACACACACACACACACACACACACACACACACACACACACACACACACACACACACGCACGTGCGTTACTAGCACAGTAATGAACAAGACAAGAGGTGAGAGGAGGTGCTTGGAACACTTGAAGCTTGCACTCCAAGGCTGGCACTAGACGTGACTCACAGCTGCCCTCCAGACAATACTTGAAGGCTCCCATAGTGTAAACATCACCGCACACTCTGATGTCTAACACCCTAGTTGACCAGCCCACTAACCACAAAACTTGCTCAGAGACCGGGCCGCAGAGATATTAGTGCCCTGCAACCACCACAAGGTAGGTACGCCCACCATTCTTCAATCTCCCGATAACAAATATTAGAAATGGCTCCGGAACTGCAATAGAACCATTCAAAGGAGAACTTTACAAGTTCCTGCTTGAGTTACCGGATCAACCTGGCTGTGTTGGCCTTGGGGGCTACAAGAACAATCAGCCCTGTAGGTCAGGCACTCATCAGGGAAGTAAAATAACTATAGAAATCATCAACAGGTATACAAGTTTAACACCTGGAGAAATATGTCTGCCATGAATTCATTGAAGAACGATTGAATTTCTATTGATGCACTCCACTTACAGCATTTTCCCACTGTGACTTAACTCCATTTATATGTATATTTTCTTGAAAACTGGTACCACGTTAACAACCCTCCACGACTCCGGCACTCCGCCTGACTCTAGTGATTTATTAAATATGGTAGACAATGGCTCACAAAACTCCTCTTCACATTCTATAAGCACCCTGGCAAACACTTCGTCCGGCCCTGGGGATTTGTTTGACTTAAGTTGATCTATTTTTTAATCAACTGCTAAACCAGTCAACCTGTCCTCTTCCCCACCCACATAAACCTCTTTGGTTCAAAGCATAACGTTAAGTTCTTCTTTAGCCAATATAGAGACAGAATATTTAAAATACTACTCGTCTCTATCGAACCTTTGTTCGATATAACTGAAAAAATGATACATTTCTAACCAATTTGACGAATTCTTGTTCTAGACTCCCCATTCTTAAACCTTTTGTGCCAAGCTTTCTAGTCACATATAAGGCCAGGCTCACAAGTCGAGCCTGGCCTCGGGCCGGGCTTGGGGAGTAGAAGAACTCCCAGAACCCCATCAACCAGGTATATAAGGTTCTTCAGACCTATAGTTATCCATGCTGGGTCATTATTATTCGATGTATTCAATATTTACTATTACGAATAGCTAGGAGCTGCCGCGTATGGGCCAATAGGCCTTCTGCAATTTGCTAACATATGTGTTAGTTTACACGTAATATCCCTGGAGAGGATTCTGGGGGATCTTCTCTCCCCCAAGCCCGGACCTTGTGAGCCCGAAGCTACACAAGGTAGGTAGACACTGATATATCAATGAGCGTGCCTACACCCCCAGGAAGCAGCCCGTGACAGCTGACTAACACCCAGGTACCTATTTTACTGCAAGGTAACAGGAGCTTCAGGGTGAAAGAAACTCTGCCCATCGTTTCTCGCCGGCGCCCGGGATCGAACCCTGGACCACAGGATCACGAACCCAGTGTTTTGTCCGCTCAGCCACCGGCTCCCCAGACATAGTACATCCTATAGATCAGGGTCGGGTCAGATCGTACACAAGATGCTTCGCCAAATTTAGTTTTCTCTTTGTTCAAATTGGTTAGGTTAGGTTAGGTTAGGTTAGGTTAGGTTAGGTTAGGTTAGGTTAGGTTAGGTTAGGTTAGGTGGGATTTAAAAACCCTGGGCGATCTGTCTTGTGTTTTTTTACGGGCTCACCATAGCCCGTGCTACATGGTCACTTCCTTCTGAGTAGCTAAATCTAAGACAGGAACAACTGTCTTGTATATTTGTCCCGTTGTCCAGCAAGTATGATTCCTGTCCGGTCTAGTATAATTTAATTATTTAGTTACCTGTAGTATGGTCCGACTAGGGTTATTCAACCCTGGGTTCGTTTAGGCCTGATTCATTTCCCGACACGTATAATCTGGATACCAGATTGTTATTTTAGGGGCTGTGTAACTCATCAATCTGGGAGTGTGGACCAAGCCTCTCTCTCATGCTGATGGAGGTGTGATCTTGTATACACTCTCTGTTAGCTCTCTCTCTCTCTCTCTCTCTCTCTCTCTCTCTCTCTCTCTCTCTCTCTCTCTCTCTCTCTCTCTCTCTCTCTCTCTCTCTCTCTCTCTCTCTCTCTCTCTCTCTCTCACACATTCTCTCTCTCTCTCTCTCTCTCTCTCTCTCTCTCTCTCTCTCTCTCTCTCTCTCTCTCTCTCTCTGGGGGGTGTGGGTGGGTGGGAGGAGACGCCTGCTGACTGCTATAGGGAAGCTGAGACCTTCCTCTCCCATAGCTCATGTTAAGCCTTGCCCCACCAGTTATCCCAGCAACACGACCCGCCTCTGAGATGAACAAGAGGCCAACAGTTAACGATTGATGCCCCAAACCCCCTCCCCACCCCCCCACCCCCTACCCCTCCCATGAGGCGCCACGTAGGCCTATCCTGTGAGTCGACTCATTATTCACCGCTGAACATGGAGGCTGAAACTGATAGACGCGTTTCATGAACACTTTGGTGATCCATCTGACTATTATGGTTAAGCTGATTCCGCTACAGTGTATTACCTAATTCGTCTGGTGAATGTTTAAATTTGTTTTATTATTAGGCATAACAAGAACAAGTTTGGCTATTTGTTTACTTCAGATAATAGCTTTGGATGAGTTTGTAACGACAACAACAACATGCTCGCCCCGTGGCGGGATTCGAACCCTTGGTTGAGGGGGCGACGACGAGCCAGGGATCAGATGCCCCCATACAGGTAAACAGAACAAAGTGGGTTGGGATCCCAAGAGCCTCTTCAGAGCACAGACCGACGCGAACTATAGATGCTGGGGCTGTTAGGTTGCTGTCATCATCCCTGTCATTATGTTTATAATGACTTGGTGTTTATTTTGGTTCATTTTTCCGTGTTCCCAGGCAGAGGCAGGCGTGGTGTACCGTGCTGTGGGTACCATGGTATTCTGTGGTGAGGGATACCTTGAGGTACCGCTGCTTCACATTCCTGGAGCCACGCAGGAGAGTTGCTCATTTATTATGCACTCCCATACTCATCCTGTGGGTGGTAGTGGGCCCCATACTCATCCCGTGGGTGTTAGTGGACCCCATACTCATCCCGTGGGTGGTAGTGGGCCCCATACTCATCCCGTGGGTGGTAGTGGACCCCATACTCATCCCGTGGGTGGTAGTGGGCCCCATACTCATCCCGTGGGTGGTAGTGGACCCCATACTCATCCCGTGGGTGGTAGTGGGCCCCATACTCATCCCGTGGGTGGTAGTGGGCCCCATACTCATCCTGTGGGTGGTAGTGGGCCCCATACTCATCCCGTGGGTGGTAGTGGGCCCCATACTCATCCTGTGGGTGGTAGTGGGTCCCATACTCATCCCGTGGGTGGTAGTGGGCCCCATACTCATCCTGTGGGTGGTAGTGGGCCCCATACCCATCCCCTGGGCGGTAGTGGGCCCCATACCCATCCCTTGGGCGGTAGCGGACCCCATACCCATCCCCTGGGCGGTAGTGGACCCCATACCCATACCCTGGGCGGTAGTGGACCCCCATACCCATCCCATGGGCGGTAGTGGACCCCCATACTCATCCCGTGGGCGGTAGTGGACCCCATACCCATCCCATCGGCGGTAGTGGACCCCCATTCTCATCCCGTGGGCGGTAGTGGACCCCATACCCATACCCTGGGCGGTAGTGGACCCCCATACCCATCCCATGGGCGGTAGTGGACCCCATACCCATACCCTGGGCGGTAGTGGACCCCCATACCCATCCCATGGGCGGTAGTGGACCCCCATACTCATCCCGTGGGCGGTAGTGGACCCCATACCCATACCCTGGGCGGTAGTGGACCCCCATACCCATCCCATGGGCGGTAGTGGACCCCCATACTCATCCCGTGGGCAGTAGTGGACCCCATACCCATCCCCTGGGCGGTAGTGGGACCCCCATACCCATCCCCTGGGCGGTAGTGGGACCCCCATACCCATCCCCTGGGCGGTAGTGGGACCCCCATACCCATCCATATCCATGTATCCATATATGGATACTATCGGCCACTGCCATACATCTTCCGAAGCTTAACCTAACCTTTCCACCACCGTCCACTGTAGCCTGCACCATCCACCACTATCCACTGGGTGGGTGGTAGAGGGGTTCTACTAACTGCTTCACATCAAATGTAATTTGTTTTGCCTTTAGAATGTTGTGGTCCAGCTCCTGGACCCACCAGGAACCACCACCACCAACATGTGGGTTCATAATAAAATAATTCAACTAATCCAGTGTTCCATCACCTCATAACCCTCGTTTTATGGAGGGTTGGGGATTGTATAGTGTATTTCCTACCACATAGATTGTATAGTATATTTCTAAAGCTGCATATGTAATCTCTGTGGACATTCTTTGCCAAGGTTCGTGAAGTAAATGCTTTGTTTGGCATTGTTTGTCTAATAAAAGGCTTGTTTGTCATTATTTGTGGCGTAACAAGTGTGGTGCAGGTGGGGGGGGGGGTGTTGATCTAGAGAGCCATCTGTGTAGTGTGTTTGTGTTGTGGGGTGTAGGGCCTTCCCTTCCTGAGTGGTGGGACGGTAGAGAGAGACGGGCCCGGCGGGCTTATGGATGGGGTGGAAGGGGGCATGTGGGTGGGTTGGGAGGGGTGACCCGTTGGTGGGGGCGGGAAGCAGCATGCGGTTCCCTCCCTCTCCCCTCCTGAACACACCCCCACCCTTCCCCCAGCCCCCAGTGATACTGACAGCGCTACATAAGCCGGGGTGTTCGCCTTCCCTACCACCCTCTCATCCAGTTCCGCTCCACCTCTCCTATTTCCCTCCCAACCTCTTCCCTCCCGCCTCCTTTGTTCCCTCCCATCCGCCCTCTCTCTCCCACACCCGATGTGACGGTATCGTATCTAACTTAATCTAACCAATCCTTGCTAGGGTACCACTTTGGATCACTTGCTGGCGCTTTTCAGAGACCAAATTTGCTTAAGCGTAAATCCTCTGGTCGAGGACCGGGCCGCAGGGACGCTATGCCCCGAAATAATTTCAAGAATAACCCCACTGCCAGGTCGCCGGTGAGGAACAAGGGGGCAGCGCCTCAGGCGTCTGTGGGGCCACCGCCCCCCATATCAAATCTTAAGTATTTCTGGTCTTGTTGATACATACACTTGAACATACACAGACACTAAAGCCCCGAAATCATCTCAAGATAACCTCAAGAATCCCTTTGTGTTGTCTCGTCGGGCCAACCTGACATTAAAGATGCACTTCCTTGTTCACCCAGACTCACTCATCCGGTGCTCAGCCTTCACAGGATAACCAACCGAACGGTTTGGTTCCGTTCTTTTTTGTTATGGCCTTGTATGACTAACCTTCCTGCGTGAGGGAGAGTTGTTTTCCTCGGCACTAATGTTTCATACAGTCTAGGATTGCTGCATGTGTACACATATGACAGAGCCCAGTAGGCTCAGGAACCTGTACACCAGTTGATTGACGGTTGAGAGGCGGGACCAAAGAGCCAGAGCTCAACCCTCGCAAACACAACTAGGTGAGTACACACATGTACTGAAGTATGTTAAATTGGTTGTTGTTGTTAATGTTGCTTTAGATTTAACTACTGAGAAGGAAGTGTCCATGTAGCACAGGCTATGGTGAGCCCGTATACTTGGTATACTTGGGTGTATATATATATATAGCCACACACCTGACTGTATGAAGGGCACATGTGGCGGGATGGGAAGCCACAGAGGGCCACGTGACCAGCAGGAAGGACTTAACAAACTTCTGATGCATTATCAGGATTTACGGGCTCACCATAGTCCGTGCTACATGGACACTTCGTTCTGAGTAGCTAAATCTAAAACAACAACAAGAGCATTATGAGGATATCCTCACAGTATACGAGAGCAAATAAAGTAACTATTATAGTAATTAATTCCCACCTCGTAGTCAGACATCTTGGAGCACATCACTAAGTTTGGATTTTATTAACATAACGTCACCGTGGCGCAGTGGGAAAGTACTCGCCCGGCGCCTCGCTAGCGAACCCTTGGGTTCGTATCCTGGCCGGGGAGGACTGACTGGGCGCCAGTAACTGTAGCCTCTGGTCACCCAACAGTAAAATGGATACCTGGTTGTTAAACGATTTGGCGGGTCGTATTCCAAGGAACATTAGGATTAAGGATAAGGATTAGGATTAGGATAAGGACCTGCCATAAGGATTAGGATAAGGACCTGCCCGAAACACTATACCCGCGTCAGTGGCTGTACAAGAATGTATGAACTCTTGTATATATAAATACAATTATGCATTAATTTTATAAAACCAAAAAGTATATCCCCATACAGCTACCCTAGACTATGTGACGGGGTGATGTGCAGGGAGGTGCCGCCCCTCACACGGTGAGATGTGACATTAATATGTCACATCTCACATATTATGTTACATTATGTTATTGGAGAAATGTTTGGTAGAACAAGAGGAACAGGTGGCAGAAAGGGTTGGGCACATTTCTTTTCACCTAATGCCTCTGTTCACCTAGCAGTGAGTAGGTACTCACAGTTTAGTCAGCTTGTTGTGGGGTCCATCCTGGGCGGGGCCTCGATAAGCCTAACGCGTATGAATACACCCTGGCTTCCTGTCCCACCGACACAATGTATTATTAAAATGATATGGTTTATTATGTATGAGCAGGTGGCCTATACAGTATCATTGATATTTTGTGTGTATAGAATCCATGTTCGCAATATATGAATTTATATGTATTTTATGTATAATGTAATACATGATGGTGACTATATAATTACCTTCATGTGGTTCCGGGGTTGGAAATCCCCGGAGCCCGGCCTACTGGTTTCATGGTCTGGTCAATCAGGCTGTTGGGTGCAGCTGTTAGGCGCCAGCTGTGATTTATGGTCCATGTGATGAGAATGGGCTGGAGTAGGCCTAATGCTCTTTATTTTGTACACCTAGGTTTATGTTATTCCAATAATAGCAAATTTTCTAATGATTCTAGAGCCTCTAGAGCTAGAACCTCTAGAACTAGAGCCTCTAAGAGCTAGAGCTTCTAAGAGCTAGAGCCTCTAAGAACTAGAGCGTCTAGGAGAGGTGACGTAGACATTATGAGAGTGAAGTGTATCACAGAGTGAACATCACAGTTCTGCGACAAATCGAGAGAAGGGACCTTGGCTGATGACTGAGAGAATTCCTCCAATAGTCTCCAGTACCCTGATTCACGAAGCAGTTACGCAAGTACTTACGAGCGTGTACATCTTTCCTCAATCTTTAACGGCTTTGGTTACATTTATTAAGCAGTTTACAAGCATGGAAACTTGCCAATCAACTGTTATTATTGTTATAAACAGCCTCCTAGTGCTTCGGAGCTCATTAACTGTTTAATAATTGTAAACAAAGCCGCCAAAGATTGAGAAAAGATGTACAGGTTCGTGAGTGCTTGCGTAACTGCTTCGTGAATCTGGCCTCCTGACCTTACGCACAAGACGAATAAGGGTTGAGAGGCGGGACCTCAAAGCTGTGGCTCAAACTCCGTAAATACAACTAGGTGAGCACTTGAATACGAGCGCGGGCTGAAAAAGCAAACGCGTCTAATGAACGTATAAGGAAAATACCTGCACTGGACGAGGTTCGAATCCTCGTCACGGCCCTTGTGGATTTGTTTACCTGTACTGGAAGTTGTGGAAGCCACCTCCATCCACAGCTTCGACGAAGGCGGCGTCCGGAGACTTGGATAAACAAAACAAAGCCCAGCAGGTACGGAGAGCCTAGGCCCTCACTCTCTCCCACACTCACGGCTAGGTTAAGTCCCTACCCATCTCTCCCTCCCCCTCTTGCCCATTTCCTGCCCCTATCATCACTACACCACCCCATCGCTCCCCTCCACTTCCTTCCCTCTCTCATGGTTCCCTTCGTGAGTCACGTAACTGCCAGTTTAAAGACAGTCGTCCAGCTGTTTGGCGTCGCCGGGTCGTTAACCGCTCGAGTTGCCATTGTCTCCTCACGATGGTTCGCCAAGTCTTACTTGAAATATTAATACAAACAGTTCTCTTCATATGCAGGCGAGGAGTCACAATACCCTGGCTGAAGTATGTTGACCAGAACACACACTAGAAGGTGAAGGGACGACGACGTTTCGGTCCGTCCTGGACCATTCTAAATCGACTTGAGAATGGTCCAGGACGGACCGAAACGTCGTCGTCCCTTCACCTTCTAGTGTGTGGTCTGGTCAAACAGTTCTCTTCATTGCCATTATCGTATCATCATATTTTCATTATCCATATCGTCTTAAGACCGCAATATTCAACAGCGTCTAAAAGTTGAAATACTTCAGTTTCCAGAGACTTGGACGATGTCGTCCCCTGGCGGCTGTTTAAGGAACTCTTTGTAACGTAGCGTACATTATATTATCTTACCTGAGAGCCACTAACACTAGTGGCCTCCACGAGGACAGGAAGCCGGCGGCTTGTCGAAGGTCCTCCCCCACCCCCCTTTGCCTTATTGATCTATTCCTGTTGTACTTTAAAAGTTAACAGAGTTTTTGGCATTTACGGCTTCGGCGGGTAGGCGGTTCCAATGGTTTATAACCCCCTGTCCAGCTGAGTGGACAGCGCCCGGGATTCGTAGTCCTACGGTTCCGGGTTCGATCCCAAGTGGAGGCGGAAACAAATGGGCAGAGTTTCTTTCACCCCCTGATGCCCCTGTTCACCTAGCAGTAAATAGGTACCTGGGAGTTAGACAGCTGCTACGGGCTGCTTCCTGGGGGTGTGTAACAAAAAGGAGGCCTGGTCGAGGACCGGGCCGCGGGGATGCTAAGCCCCGTCACCACAGTGAGGGGACATACACCAAGAAGCCAGCCGCACTTGGTATACATATACATATTCATATACATGAATCCTAATTATAGTTTAGCAACCTCCCTTAATTAAACTATATTTATATGCCTTATTATAGCGTGATTATAAGTAATTAAAGGTGTGGTCTTGAAGTACATTGTAAGAAATAAAAGTGTAGCTTTTTACGTCAGTAATTATATGCTGAAACTTTATTTAAAGCGTGGTATTGATGCTGTGGCCTCGATGGGTTAGGTGGGTGGGTTGGGCTCGTACAAGTGTAATTAGGCTAATGTCACTTTAGATTTAACGCTCGTCTGAGTCACTACGGGCTCACCATAGCCCGTGCTACCTGGAACTTTTTGTTCCAGATAGTGAATCTTAAACAAGAACAACAGCTCGTCTGAGCAGAGAGTCGTTCAGACTCCTTTGTTCCTGTAATATATCTTGGTTTTTGGTTGTAGTTTGGGAAGTCTGGGACCCGTGATGTCTTCAAGATGCTTCACAGTTCTTGAAGGAACACAGTAACGTGATGTTATTGATGTGGGAGGGAGGCGCCACATCATTACGACTATATAGCACTGGGAAGGGGTCAGGATAAGGATTTGAGATGGGACGAGGAGGAAAGGAATGATGCCCAACCATTTGTGGACCGTCGGGGATTGAACGCCGACCTGCAGGAAGCGAGAGTATCGCTCTACCGTTCAGCCCAAGTGGTTGGGCTCTTGACGTGGGAAAGCTGGATGGTTTCAAGCGCAGGCTAGACATATACATGTTCTTGAGAGAACTAGACTCGACAGGTTAATGTTTCAAGTTGGACCGCAACAGGTTCGTGACCCGTATTGTGTTCTCCCGGGACAAGCACTCAAACTTGCTGAATATGTTGAATATTTTATTAGGCACAGACCAGGCTCTCAGGCGACAGTTGTTGACCTCCAAACTGTTGTTGATACAGTACAAACACAAAATAATCGTAGACCAAACCTCTTTTGGAGTTAAAGGGGGCGGGGGGGGGGGCTACCCTCTGTTGACACTGCTGGGGGGGGCGGGGGAGGGGTGTCTGTGAAACAGAACCGCCTTAGTCCTTTTCAATGGGGTTAAAAGTTATACTGTTTTTGTATTTTGGAGTTGGATATACACCCCAGGGTGGAGTGCTTGGCCCTACACTGTTCAGTGTCTTCATGCACAAGTTAATAATTAATATTCCCACACTTGTTGACGAAGTTGTCACCTGTTATGCTGCAGACGTCAATATATCCAAACTAGACCTCAAACTGGAGTTTCACTTGCTTCTAAAAGCATTGAATGCCGTCTTATGATCTTTTACAACTAAGTCCAGAACTCTTCATCACCTAACCAAAAAAAAATAATGTCCCAATAACTTTCAAAGTCAACAACAGAACATTGAAACACGTGGGCAGCATGTTGTAAGCACAAATTCCTTGCAGTGGATATCAACATTGTAAACGACCTACATCGTAGGTTAAAACAGCACTGAAAACACTTCAGTGGTAAGAATATTAGTACCAATGTTAAATATGCTAGATTATTCTAAACGATGCTTGTTAGATCCCTGGATGGTTATCACGTCTTGCAGGTAATTAACATCCCCGCCTCTGTTTTGAATAAGCTTGAATCATACAAAATGAAGGTGTTTTGGTTCATCAAGATGCATCAGAATCATCAACATGAGGGAAGAACTAAAGCTTCCAACCATACTAGAGACAATCAGGCAAGACAACACGACCTTTTGCCTTAAAGTCATGAGAGACCCTACATCTCCTGCACTGCTCTGAGGCAAGTTAGTCTGAGCGGTTAACGCACTATTGATTGGTGCCAACGTACCAACTCGTATGATAAATGGCTGAGTAGAAATGCCCAAAGTCTCATTACATTAGTAACAATGCAATCTACAGTAGATTACAGTAAATGTAATCTACCTGTCACTGATATTCCACTTTACAGTATCTGTACTCCACCACTGAAGCATCTCGCACACCCGTCACCAAGAAAGGTACTGATCATCTTAAAGCTGTCACACTTGAAACACCTGCCTCCTCCTCCACCAAACACCTGCCTCCTCCTCCACCAAACACCTGCCTCCTCCTCCACCAAACACCTGCCTCCTCCTCCACCAAACACCTGCCTCCTCCACCTCCACCAAACACCTGCCTCCTCCTCCACCAGACACCTGCCTCCTCCTCCACCAAACACCTGCCTCCTCCTCCACCAAACACCTGCCTGCTCCTCCACCAAACACCTGAGACCCCACATGTGTCTACACTGATGGTTCACACCAGTCATCAAGAGGACGGACAGCAGCAGCAGCATGAAGGTTCTACAGACACAACACCTGCACACACACATACAACAACATCAGGTTAAACAACTGGCAGACCTCTTCACCAACAGACTAACGGCACTACAACTACCCACCACAACACTACAAAACACGAGGGAGCAATAATTATCTGTGATACAATTGTCTGCTCTTCAAGCACTTGAAAACTTGTCTTGCAAGATCGACATCAAGGAGCTCATAATAGCAGCCATGAATAAGATGATGGGTGCAGAGAATAAGCTTACAAGGAGCTGAGGCTGGCGTGTTGTGGAGAGATTGACGTGTCTCTGGGGTCCTTGCCTGGGGGCCAGCTTGTGTGTGTGGAACATGGTGTGGGGGTGTTGGTCAGTGAAGCATGTTTGGTGTTGCCTGGGGGATTATGTTGTTGTGGTTGGGGGGGTGTAGGGGTTGTCCGTATTGGGGTGCCGTGGTTGGTATGGGTGGAGTGTGTGTGTGTGTGTGTGTGTGTGTGTGTGTGTGTGTGTGTGTGTGTGTGTGTGTGTGTGTGTGTGTGTGTGTGTGTGTGTGTGTGTGTGTGTGTTCACCTAGTTGTGTTTGCGGGGGTTGAGCTTTGCTCTTTCGGCCCGCCTCTCAACTGTCAATCAACTGTTTACTAACTACTTTTTTTTTCTCCACACCACACACACGCCAGGAAGCAACCCGTGACAGCTGACTAACTCCAAGGTACCTATTTACTGCTAGGTAATAGGGGCATTCAGGGTGAAAGAAACTTTGCACATTTGTTTCTGCCTCGTGCAGGAATCAAACCCGCGCCACAGAATTACGAGTCCTGCGCGCTATCCACCAGACTACCAGGCCTACCAGTGTGTACTCACCTAGTCGTGTTTGCGAGGGTTGAGCTCTGGCTCTTTGGTCCCGCCTCTCAACCGTCAATCAACTGATGTACAGATTCCTGAGCCTACTGGGCTCTGTCATGTGTGTGTGTGTGTGTGTGTGTGTGTGTACTCACCTAATTGTGCTTGCGGCTGTTGAGCTTTGGCTGTTTGTTTTGTGTGCGTACGTGCGCATGCGCCTTGGTCACTAGAATTCGAGGCCGACTACGGTAAGCTGCTGATGGGTGGAGGTTGTAAGCTGGTAGGCCTACTGGTAGTTAGGGCGGGTGGTAGGCCTACTTGCAGATAACAAGAGTCTGGTTAATCAGGTTTTCCATGGAAGCAGAGTATCTTGTGCCTCCAGTTGACAGTCATTAACAGATCTAAGACAACTCTGAACTGACCAATCAGTAAGTTGACGTTTTCTATGCCTTGGCTGCGATAGGTTAGGTGGGTTGGTTGGGTTCATTCGCTTCTCATTAGGCAAATACCACTATTTATACGAAGTGGCAAATTGAAAACAAAAGAGGCTGTTTGGTGGCCAAGAGCTGGAGCCCAACCCTGAGGGCCAGGCACTGCAGTAATGAGCATAATTGGCCAGGGTGGTTATGTTGCAACAGTGTTGCCACGTCTCTGCTGCCCGTGTCACCTGCAGTGTTGCCACGTTGAGAGAACGGGCTGTTACATGAAGCAACAGTCTGCTTGATCAACCAGGCCACCTGGCTGCTGGCCTCAACCAGCCTGTTAGACGAAGCTGCTCGCAGTTTGTCCGGAGTCACAGCCCGGTTGATC
Source organism: Procambarus clarkii (assembly GCF_040958095.1). Lineage (NCBI taxonomy): Eukaryota > Metazoa > Arthropoda > Malacostraca > Decapoda > Cambaridae > Procambarus > Procambarus clarkii. Next base: position 28,356,623 of record NC_091219.1, on the reverse strand, counting down.
AGGTGAAATTTTTGCTAATAAGTTGAGGGATCGTTTGATTGTTTCAAGCGTAGGCTTGACATTGCTCAACATGTTTGGGTGGATGTAAATATTAGCTGCCTCACATGGGTACTGCTTCTGGGGTCCACAGGAGGATAAGTTTTCATTTGTGTTGTCATAGAAAATTCAATATAAGCATTATATAGATATTTTAGTATCGTCAAACCCATTTTCTACGATGGAACCAGCATTCCATTTTCTGTTCCCTGTGGCGTTTATTATGCTCTGTGAGGGGGCGCAGGCTTAGCCCTGGTTTGTTTATGCATAGGAAGGGTATGGTTGGTCCCTTATAAGGTGTTCCCATCTTCTCTACCTCCTCCGTACACCTCCGTATATCTTACACTTAAGTGTATTCCAGGTACACGGTGTACCTGGTGTGTGAGGGTGACATGTGGTGCCCTCTGGTGGGAGAGAGAGAGAGAGAGAGTTCAAGAACACTCTCTCTCTTGAACACTGTGAGGGGTCGGCCAGTTATGTCCCTCATGTGTAGTGGAAGCGTATTGAACAGTCTCGGGCCTCTGATGTTGATAGTTCTCTCTTGAACACTGTGAGGGGTCGGCCAGTTATGTCCCTTATGTGTAGTGGAAGCGTATTGAATAGTCTCGGGCCTCTGATGTTGATAGAGTTCTCTCTCAGAGTACCTGTTGCACCTCTGCTCTTCAACGGGGGGTATTCTGTGCATCCTGCCATGCCTCCTGGTCTCATGTGGTGTTATTTCTGTGTGAAGGTTTGGGACCAGCCCCTCTACTATTTTCCACGTATAAATTCTTATGTATCTCTCTCGCCTGCGCTCAAGAGAATACAGATTTAGGCATTTTAGTCGATCCAATAAATTAGGTGTTTTATTAGGTTAGGTTAAAATGTTGATTTTTTTACGGAGTGGGAAATAGAGAGAACGGGCTGTAGTTGCAAACAGTAATATTTTAACCGAAAATTAGTAGGAAAATAGAATTGCTGAACGGGTTATAGGTGCTGGCTTCATCACAGTTTCAAAATTCATACCTCAAACTGCCAGTAGCAGCGTCCAACAACCTAGTGAGTCAGACTAACAGCCTAGAGGCGTAGTTAGAGACCTGGCCGCGTCCGAAGCACCTGAAAGTAGCCTACAATGAAGAAATTGAACTCTGGAGTTATTGCATTAGACAACTGGTGGCTACAAAGGCAGGGGGGCCAAGAGCTAAACCTCTGTCATGTTTGTGCATCGTAAACATCAATAACTGCTCAGTACCGGTAGTTCATAATCCATAATTTCTGCCGAAAACGATTTCGCCCCATTTTTTGTTTTGTTTTTTTCTGGCAGAATTTTGGCGCGCGCGGGAATACGATGAGCCTCAAGGCGCCATATTTGGCGCGCACTGACCTCAGGCATCATTTTTAAATTTAAATTTTGCCCCGAGGGGCGAGTTTATTGGGCATCATGTTCTATCTATCTTCATCTATCATGGTCTATCCTCTTCATCCCCGCCACTTTTCTCTCTGTTTACTATCATATCCACATCAATGAATTTCATTTCAGGTCGTGATGGGCCACGAATAATGCATGTAGTGCTTTTATTTATGAATGTTCTTAATGTTTCTTGTAATGTGACAAGAATTGCAATGGGAGATGGGAACATAGAGACGAAGGGAGGAATAGCGGACAAGAAGACAATGAGAGAAATAGGTAGAGAGTGAGAGCAGACTGGCGGGCAGATAATTAGACAGGAAGGATGAAGAGAGACGGAAAGCAACGAGACTGGTAAGCACCTAGACAGTCAGGGGAGTACAGGAGACCTTTAGACCAAGCATGCAGGCAGGCAAAGGTTAAATAGTGGTCACACAGAAAGGCTAAGGAAGCTGTGTACACACGCGCGCGCACACGTGCACGCATCCACGTTTCTGTCAATATTAGTGTGTAAATGTTAGGACACTCTCTCTCTCTCTCTCTCTCTCTCTCTCTCTCTCTCTCTCTCTCTCTCTCTCTCTCTCTCTCTCTCTCTCTCTCTCTCTCTCTCTCTCTCTCTCTCTCTCTCTCTCTCTCTCTCTCTCTCTCTCTCTCTCTCTCTCTCTCGCACACAGCAAGTTCATAAAACCGGCTGATCATATATTTTACTCATTATCCATAACAAAAACTATACAGGAAAGGAAAGAGGAGGGTGGAAAGGGAGGTTGTGTGGAGGGAAGAAACTGGAAAAGGTGGAAAAGAGTGGGGGCGTAGAGGGAAGAGGAGGGTGGAGACAAGTCCATGAAACATGCTCAGGTAAATTACAGGTTAACACCATATATGACAGGAGAATTACCAGTTAAGCCGGGGGAGGTTCTGGCCCACGTCACCGAAGCTATTATTTACTTCATTCCATATGGCCGAGGGAGGTGGCCAGGATCCCCACCAATTTTGGGCTGTGCTTTGTGGCGGTGTATGCTCCATGTATGCACCATGTATGCCCCCATGTATGCTCCATGTATGCCCCCATGTATGCTCCATGTATGCCCCCATGTATGCTCCATGTATGCACCATGTATGCTCCAGGTATGCCCCATGTATGCTCCAGGTATGCTTCATGTATGCTCCAGGTATGCCCCAGGGCGCATATTCCAGGCTCTGTATTCCTGATTTCTGTGTGGAGGTTTGGGACCAGCCCCTCTACTATTTTCCACGTTTAAATTAGTTAAATTTCTTTACGCTTTTCACGCTTTTTTCGCGTGAAACGGAGTTTCTTTCACCCTGATGTCTCTGTTTACCAGCCAGTGGCTTAATATGAGAAGAGGCGTAGTTCAGTGTCCAGCCCATCAGATGGGCATCAGTTATGAGGCCCAGGGCATGATGTGATAATCATATGATATAAAACATGAATGGTACAAAAGCTGTATTTTAAGTACTTGAAAATCCCTAAAGGGGCCTTGTTGAGGTTCGAACTTCCGGCCGTGGGGTGCAAGGTTGACGTCACCTGATTTAGGCTGCTTCCTGGGATTGTGTTTGGCTGTATTGTATTGTTGTATTAGTTGTTGTATATTGAAGTCATCCGGAAAGATGGTAGTTGTTTGTGTGTTATAAGCAGTATTTAATGTTTATCAGTTGGTACCACCGAGATCTTGCAGCTGATGGCATGCAAGAATAATAATACATTATTGGACTCGACGTAGGTTCGAGCCCTCATCACGGCCCTTGTGGATGTGTTCTTTTTGGACTTGTGTTTTGATTATCAGAACTTCCATCGGATCGTCTGTGGTGTTTAGCAGCTCGGTGCTGATGAGTGTGTCTTTGATGTACAGGCTGACCCCACCAGGGAGGGGTGTGGCTGACCCCACCAGGGAGGGATGTGACTGACCCCCACCAGGGTGGGGTGTGGCTGACCCCACCAGGGAGGGGTGTGGCTGACCCCACCAGGGAGGGGTGTGGCTGACCCCACCAGGGAGGGATGTGGCTGACCCCTCTTCCCCCTCCCCACCTCCCAACACCCTCTGCTTCCTGTCACATCTAACTCCCCCAAAAAATATATTCTGGTTCCCAGACGTCACTGTCGTGTTAATCCTTGATGTGAGGTTGTGTCGAGAGCCCAAACGCTGCGTTTGTCTCATTGAGGCACTTATGAGACGGGCTTCACTGTGCGTGTTTTGATCTCTTGTGTGTTACCAACTTCGGGGGCCATTAGTGTGTTTGTGTTGTGTTTTTTAATCTAGTTCTGGTGGGAGAGGCACTGTGTTTGTGTCTTGTTTAGCATTTGACCTCCATGTTTGATTGCTGGGGTTGGAGGGAGGGGGTGTGGTTGATGGGGGTGTGGGGGGGGGTTAAGGGGTGATGGGGGGGGAGGGGTGGGGGTGCCTCTATAATGGGGAAGGAAGTGGTAATGGCAGTGGTCATAATGATGTTATCTTCACCCCATATCTTAGGACTTTCGTCCTCACCAACATCTCTTACTTTTTATGCTTGAGGTTTTATTGTGTTCTTCCTGTTCTCATTTACCTTCCTCCTACCGTGCTCTCCTCTGCTCTTGTTCCATCTTCTGGTCATGATGCTGCTCTTCTCCCTGATGCTGCTGCTCATCTTCATGATGCTGAAAATATAAAAACGGAAAACATGTTCAAAACGCAGTCAGATCATACCATAGAACGAACAAGCTAATGTAAAGAATTTGGGTGTGCTCATGTCGGCAGGACACTCATGCCTTTAAAGAACACAATAAAGTAGGCGTCACAACTGCAAGTAAAATGGCAGGTTGGATAGCAAGAACCTTTCACACAAGAGATGCTATACCAGTGATGAGACCCTTTATTGCTAGAATCCACTCAGTAAAACATCTAAATTATTGGGACTGCTTAATATGCTTAAATTTGCATTTTCTTCAGCGCTGTCGGAAAATCCGACACCAATTAATAATAATATCATACAGACAGATAAGAGCTGTGTTACCAACAAGTTACCCATAGAAAACGTAACCTGTAGTGGAATTACCGTCTAAAGAAAACGGGATATCATCACCACATACCATTATAATTCACCAGCTATTCTGCTGGGAATTATTCTTAAATACATTAGTCTTTGGACTTTACCATCATAAAAACATCTTATATAAATTAACTTAATTATCAATATTAAAGTAGAGTAAATGTGACCCTTCTATCACTTTCTGAAATCTGGACAAAGTAGGCCAGGCGTCAGAGTGGGGAAGGAGGGCAGCCATTGTTTATTGAGACCAGAGGCTCACACGGGAGCAAATTCGGCTCCTGTTAAATTTACTTGGACGTAGTGTTATGGAAACCAAAGGTGTACCATTTTTCAACACGCTGTCTACATATCAAGTTAAGTGTTCTTTCCGAAACCCATTATCTATCATTAGTGGCCATTAATGTCATTATATAGGGTGATCCGGTTAGAACGCGAAATCGCCTCATACTAAAGGTAATTAAGCCAGGTCTTTAATGTTCCATGTACTGTATAGTGTTTTCTCTGATATACTTGTCATATATAGGATTCTGGCTTCACAGCTAGCGCACTTTTGACAGGTCAAGACGAGGATGCAAGATTATGTGCACCAGTTACTGGGTGATAGAAGCTACCTCAAAGAGGATAATTTGGTGTCTACACTCTAGTTATACCTGGTGGACTAACCTGCTGTACTATAAGAGAAGGAACCTCATCAATGTATGTAGCTATTACTGTAGTTTGATTGGCTGCATATATATTAATTTAATAAACCCCCCCTAATGTGTAGAGGATCGATTTGTGAGATTATGAGATTATTGCAGAAATACAGTCCACTTATCATTATACAAATTGCTATCGAAGTATATAAATTAACGTAAATATAAATTCATATAAATTAAATAAATATAAATCTCACAGGTCGGTTCCCACAAGCGCAGGTGGGAGAGATACATGCTAATTTACACGTGGAAAATGTTGGAGGGGCTGGTCCCAAACCTGCACACAGAAATAATATCACATGAGACCAGGAGGCATGGCAGGATGTGCAGAATACCCCCGTTGAAGAGCAGAGGTGCAACAGGTACTCTGAGAGAGAACTCTATCAACATCAGAGGTCCGAGACTGTTCAACACGCTTCCACTACACATAAGGGACATAACTGGCCGACCACTCACAGTGTTCAAGAGAGAACTTGATAAACACCTCCAAAGGATACCTGATCAACCAGGCTGTGACTCATACGTCAAGCTGTGAGCAGCCGCGTCCAACAGCCTGGTTGACCAGTCCAGCAAGTAGGAGAAGAGGAAACCCCTCAAGGTAACCTCAAGGTAAGGTACCCCCCCCCACCAACCCCCCACCACCAACCCCCCAGCGCCCCCACCGTCCTTGCCAGCCAGCCTCCCCCAGCAAGAAGATAATTGCCCCACATAATCAGCCAGAGCAAATTACCCAACAATTTGCATGGCGTGAGAAGACTCCTGCAGCAGCAGTGTTGTGACCAGCAACTGTAGCCTTTAGTGACATACTGAGAGAGAGAGAGAGAGAGACAGAGACAGACAGACAGACAGACAGAGACAGAGAGAGAGACAAAGACAGAGACAGAGAGAGAGAGAGATCACATCACACACACATACAGGGAAACAGATCTATTTCACATCTCACATCTCTACGTCTCATGCCAGAGCCCAACAGTTTAAGGTGATCTTAACGCCAAGTTCGTCTCTCTTATGAGGAGTCTTCGTAAACCAGTTTGGTGTGGTTTGTTTACTCTTGGAGCCCCGTGAACCGGTTTGGTGTTCATTGGGTACTGTTTAACCAGGCTGCTGGGGCTATGGGACCCCGTAAACCCGTTTGACGAGGGAGTTCCTCTCCACCACTACCAGAGAGGCGTTGGTTAGAGGGAGGGGGGATGGAGGGGGGGGATGTTGGAGTGGGGGAGTGATGGGGGCAGACAGCGCGGCGCCACCGACCCCATAACCCCCCCACCTCCCCTCCCCTTCCCCCATCACCCCATCAACATTCCCTTATTATTGACGTTCTCTGCATCAGCCTCGATAGGTTAGGTGGGTTGTTTGGGTTAGTACGTTTCTCATTAAGCAAAATTCTTTTTTTTATACATAGTAAAGTAACCCCCCCCTCCCCCCACACTCACAGGGGGGGGGGGGGGCTGGTGGGTGAGTGCACAGCGCTCGGTGCTCGTAGTCCTGAGGTTCCGGGTTCGATTCCCCGGTGGAGGCGGAAACAAATGGCCAGAGTTTCTTTCACCCCTGATGTCTCTGTTCACCTAGCTTTAAATAGGTGCCTGGGAGTTAGATAACTGCTACGGACTGCTTCCTGAACCCCCCGCAAGCACAACTAGGTGAGTTCACACACACTGGGAGGAGTACCCGAAGGTCCTCGCTATAGTCTGTCTCCTCCCGCCATCCCATCCTAGCCTCCATTTCCCCTCTCCCAAAATCCCCTCCTTCCCCCCCCCTCTTTTCTTCCTCTTCCATCCATCCTTTCTAACTTTCCGCCCCTCCTCTTTCCCCTCTCTTGTCTCTGTCTTCATCTCTCACCTCCCCCATGTTCCCCCCCCCCCGAACAGACAGACATTTCCATTGATATATATAGCAGGGGGTACCTGGCTGTACCTGGGTCTCTTCCCCCTTTTTCTACTCTTTTCCACTCTTCCCCTCATCCCCTTGGTTTCCCCCACTCTGCCCCTTCACGGAAATATATATTATTAAGAGCCACAGACCAGCCTATGTCAGTCCCGTACCCAGACCATCCTGCAAAGTTGGTTAAGATAGAGAGACAGACTTACTAACTTATAGATACCCCCTCCCAGTTGCCCTTGAGGCTGACTGACAGGCTGAGTGTCACCAGTCAGGACAGGGCCGGACCACAGTCACAGTGCCAGAGTGTGTGTGACTGGCCAGTTGTTGTTATAGATTCAGCTACTCTGAGCAAGTTCCAAGTAGCACGGGCTATGGTGAGCCCGTAGTGGACTTACCCGGCACAGGAGCGGGGCAAGTAGCACGGGCTATGGTGAGCCCGTAGTGGACTTACCCGGCACAGGAGCGGGGCAAGTAGCACGGGCTATGGTGAGCCCGTAGTGGACTTACCCGGCACAGGAGCGGGGCAAGTAGCACGGGCTATGGTGAGCCCGTAGTGGACTTACCCGGCACAGGAGCGGGGCAAGTAGCACGGGCTATGGTGAGTCCGTAGTGGACTTACCTGGCACAGGAGCGGTGGTAGACTGGTCAGGCTGATGTGTATAAATATATGGCCGCTGCCAAGAGCCGTCTGTCATCAGCTGATCTTTGTTTATGTTGATGATGCCACGTGGGACGCCCGGCCACGTGCAAGGGTTTACTCTGGGTGGTGTATTGTAAACAAATGTGAGGTGAATTCAATTTGTGTGAATGAAGAATGCGTACACTCACATACTTGTGTCTGCAGGATTGAGCTTTAGCTCTTGGACTGTGTGTGTCTCGCCACACATACAGTGGTAACACACTCGCCCCAAGCTTCGCGACATATTTGGCCTAGGTTCGTATTCTGGCCGGGGAGGATTAACTAGGTGCCAGTCCTTAACAGTACTCCTTTGTTCACCCAGCAGGGATTGGGTACCTTGTTTGTAAACGATTGGCGAATCGTCTTCCAGGGAAACTATAGTGGGTAAGGCTTACCATGAGTTAGGGGAAGGGTAAGCTCCCAGCCTGCTAACAGGAGTGAGGAGACTGAGTGAACTTACGGGCTCACCATAGACCGTGCTACATGGACACTTTGTTCTGAGTAGCTAAATCTAAAACAACAACAAACTGTGTGAACACAAACAAACATACACCTGAAAGAAACAAAAACACATACACGTGTCCTGGCTGTAGGTCACGCCCACGTCACTCCCACACAGCACATGCACGCAACACACGTACAAAGCTCACGTACCTTGTACACGTAGGCTGGAAATAGCACGTACAGGCAGGGACAGGAGTGAGCACGAACACCGCTGGCTTGGCTATGGCGGAAGTGAAGGTCAAGAGGACTTTTTTCTGACAGATAATATTATAGTGCGTGTCAGGTGGCTTCCGCCCCCCCACTCCTGACCCTCCCTCCCTCCTTACCTTGGTGTTACCTTGCGTTGGTTTCGGGGGTCAAGGTCCCCGCGGCCCGGTCTCTGACCAGGCCTCCTGGTTGCTGGTCTGGTCAATCAGGCTGTTGGAAGCGGCTGCTCGCAGCCTGACGTATGAGTTACAGCCTGGTTGATCAGGTATATAATTTATCTACGTTTTTGTACGTGGTTTTCGTTTTTTTTCTATGGCGCAACAGCTGGAACTTATTCTCATTAATACCATATTATTTTTTTTGGCCCATTGAAAGAACGGATTTATATCAGATTGGAGGTTTGCTGTGCTCTCTATGTTGCCTACTCTCATGAAGATCCTAGTGTCATCTGTAAAGGATGATACAGTGCTATAGGTTGTGTTTTTGTCTATGTCCGGTATCAGGATGAGAAAAAGTACTGGAGCAAGCACCCTTGTGCAGGGCGCCCTGGGGGACTGAGCTCTTCATGAACGGTTGATGGACTGGATTTTATTTTGTTGACTATTACACATTGGGTTCTGTTAGTCAGGAAATTATAGATCCATCTGCCTATTTTCCGGTAATTCCTTTTGAAGGCATATGGCCTGGTGCAGAGTGCATAGGCATACTGTTTATGGCTTCTTCAATAACCAGTGGGGACAGGGTGACATCTGATATATGATTTGATGTTGGCATCACATCCATGAAGAATTACGACGTTTCGGTCCGTCCTGGACCCATTCTCAAGTCGATTGTTCGGTCCAGGACGGACCGAAACGTCGTCGTAGGTTCACTTTCTAGTGTGTGATCTGGTCAACATGAAGAATTAATTTGGGTTATCAATGTTTAATGTGTTTAGTGGCTCCTTACCTTGAGGTTACCTTGAGGTAATTTCGAGGCTCAGCAACCCCGCGGCCCGGTCGTCGACCAGGCCTCCTCGTTGCTTTACTGGTCAACCAGGTTGTTGGACGCGGCTGCTCGCTGACAACAGAGCCGTACTGTTGTCCTCAGGCGGTAGCTCATTTATTAGTTATCATCAGTGAAAGTTCCATCACCCTTGTGCAGGGCGCCATACTAGATGTGATTTTTGATCTTCATTTTGCGGATGAGAAAAAATATTTCAAATTTTTGTATATTTCACTGATGGGACTTTTGGTCTCTCTGTCTCTCTGGGATTGTTATATGACTCGTGTAGCTTTAAGGCTGAGGGTGTAGGTGGTTGTGTAGCAGCCATAGTGAGGGTGTAGGGGGTTGTGTAGCAGCCATAAGTGAGGGTGTAGGGGGTTGTGTAGCAGCCATAGTGAGGGTGTAGGGGGTGGTGTAGCAGCCATAGTGAGGGTGATGGTGGTTGTGTAGCAGCCATAGTGAGGGTGATGGTGGTTGTGTAGCAGCCATAGTGAGGGTGATGGTGGTTGTGTAGCAGCCATAGTGAGGGTGATGGTGGTGGTGTAGCAGCCATAGTGAGGGTGTATGGGGGTTGTGTAGCAGCCATAGTGAGGGTGTAGGGGGTTGTGTAGCAGCCATAGTGAGGGTGTAGGGGGTTGTGTAGCAGCCATAGTGAGGGTGTAGGGGGTTGTGTAGCAGCCATAGTGAGGGTGTAGGGGGTTGTGTAGCAGCCATAGTGAGGGTGTAGGGGGTTGTGTAGCAGCCATAGTGAGGGTGTAGGGGGTTGTGTAGCAGCCATAGTGAGGGTGTAGGTGGTTGTGTAGCAGCCATAGTGAGGGTGATGGTGGTTGTGTAGCAGCCATAGTGAGGGTGTAGGGGGTTGTGTAGCAGCCATAGTGAGGGTGTAGGTGGTTGTGTAGCAGCCATAGTGAGGGTGTAGGGGGTTGTGTAGCAGCCATAGTGAGGGTGTAGGGGGTTGTGTAGCAGCCATAGTGAGGGTGTAGGGGGTTGTGTAGCAGCCATAGTGAGGGTGTAGGTGGTTGTGTAGCAGCCATAGTGAGGGTGTAGGGGGTTGTGTAGCAGCCATAGTGAGGGTGTAGGGGGTTGTGTAGCAGCCATAGTGAGGGTGTAGGTGGTTGTGTAGCAGCCATAGTGAGGGTGTAGGGGGTTGTGTAGCAGCCATAGTGAGGGTGTAGGGTGGTTGTGTAGCAGCCATAGTGAGGGTGATGGTGGTTGTGTAGCAGCCATAGTGAGGGTGTAGGGGGTTGTGTAGCAGCCATAGTGAGGGTGTAGGGGGTTGTGTAGCAGCCATAGTGAGGGTGTAGGGGGTTGTGTAGCAGCCATAGTGAGGGTGTAGGGGGTTGTGTAGCAGCCATAGTGAGGGTGTAGGTGGTTGTGTAGCAGCCATAGTGAGGGTGATGGTGGTTGTGTAGCAGCCATAGTGAGGGTGTAGGGGGTTGTGTAGCAGCCATAGTGAGGGTGTAGGGGGTTGTGTAGCAGCCATAGTGAGGGTGTAGGGGGTGGTGTAGCAGCCATAGTGAGGGTGTAGGGGGTTGTGTAGCAGCCATAGTGAGGGTGTAGGTGGTTGTGTAGCAGCCATAGTGAGGGTGATGGTGGTTGTGTAGCAGCCATAGTGAGGGTGTAGGGGGTTGTGTAGCAGCCATAGTGAGGGTGATGGTGGTTGTGTAGCAGCCATAGTGAGGGTGTAGGGGGTTGTGTAGCAGCCATAGTGAGGGTGTAGGGGGTTGTGTAGCAGCCATAGTGAGGGTGTAGGGGGTTGTGTAGCAGCCATAGTGAGGGTGTAGGGGGTTGTGTAGCAGCCATAGTGAGGGTGTAGGGGTTGTGTAGCAGCCATAGTGAGGGTGTAGGGGGTTGTGTAGCAGCCATAGTGAGGGTGTAGGGGGTTGTGTAGCAGCCATAGTGAGGGTGTAGGGGGTTGTGTAGCAGCCATAGTGAGGGTGTAGGGGGTTGTGTAGCAGCCATAGTGAGGGTGTAGGGGGTTGTGTAGCAGCCATAGTGAGGGTGTAGGGGGTTGTGTAGCAGCCATAGTGAGGGTGTAGGGGGTTGTGTAGCAGCCATAGTGAGGGTGTAGGTGGTTGTGTAGCAGCCATAGTGAGGGTGATGGTGGTTGTGTAGCAGCCATAGTGAGGGTGTAGGGGGTTGTGTAGCAGCCATAGTGAGGGTGTAGGTGGTTGTGTAGCAGCCATAGTGAGGGTGTAGGGGGTTGTGTAGCAGCCATAGTGAGGGTGTAGGGGGTTGTGTAGCAGCCATAGTGGAGGGTGTAGGGGGTTGTGTAGCAGCCATAGTGAGGGTGTAGGTGGTTGTGTAGCAGCCATAGTGAGGGTGTAGGGGGTGGTGTAGCAGCCATAGTGAGGGTGTAGGGGGTTGTGTAGCAGCCATAGTGAGGGTGTAGGTGGTTGTGTAGCAGCCATAGTGAGGGTGTAGGGGGTTGTGTAGCAGCCATAGTGAGGGTGTAGGTGGTTGTGTAGCAGCCATAGTGAGGGTGATGGTGGTTGTGTAGCAGCCATAGTGAGGGTGTAGGGGGTTGTGTAGCAGCCATAGTGAGGGTGTAGGGGGTTGTGTAGCAGCCATAGTGAGGGTGTAGGGGGTTGTGTAGCAGCCATAGTGAGGGTGTAGGGGGTTGTGTAGCAGCCATAGTGAGGGTGTAGGTGGTTGTGTAGCAGCCATAGTGAGGGTGATGGTGGTTGTGTAGCAGCCATAGTGAGGGTGTAGGGGGTTGTGTAGCAGCCATAGTGAGGGTGTAGGGGGTGGTGTAGCAGCCATAGTGAGGGTGTAGGGGGTGGTGTAGCAGCCATAGTGAGGGTGTAGGGGGTTGTGTAGCAGCCATAGTGAGGGTGTAGGTGGTTGTGTAGCAGCCATAGTGAGGGTGATGGTGGTTGTGTAGCAGCCATAGTGAGGGTGTAGGGGGTTGTGTAGCAGCCATAGTGAGGGTGATGGTGGTTGTGTAGCAGCCATAGTGAGGGTGTAAGGGGTTGTGTAGCAGCCATAGTGAGGGTGTAGGGGGTTGTGTAGCAGCCATAGTGAGGGTGTAGGGGGTTGTGTAGCAGCCATAGTGAGGGTGTAGGGGGTTGTGTAGCAGCCATAGTGAGGGTGTAGGGGGTTGTGTAGCAGCCATAGTGAGGGTGTAGGGGGTTGTGTAGCAGCCATAGTGAGGGTGTAGGGGGTTGTGTAGCAGCCATAGTGAGGGTGTAGGGGGTTGTGTAGCAGCCATAGTGAGGGTGTAGGGGGTTGTGTAGCAGCCATAGTGAGGGTGTAGGGGGTTGTGTAGCAGCCATAGTGAGGGTGTAGGGGGTTGTGTAGCAGCCATAGTGAGGGTGTAGGGGGTTGTGTAGCAGCCATAGTGAGGGTGTAGGGGGTTGTGTAGCAGCCATAGTGAGGGTGTAGGGGGTTGTGTAGCAGCCATAGTGAGGGTGTAGGGGGTTGTGTAGCAGCCATAGTGAGGGTGTAGGGGGTTGTGTAGCAGCCATAGTGAGGGTGTAGGGGGTTGTGTAGCAGCCATAGTGAGGGTGTAGGGGGTGGTGTAGCAGCCATAGTGAGGGTGTAGGGGGTTGTGTAGCAGCCATAGTGAGGGTGATGGTGGTTGTGTAGCAGCCATAGTGAGGGTGTAGGGGGTTGTGTAGCAGCCATAGTGAGGGTGATGGTGGTTGTGTAGCAGCCATAGTGAGGGTGTAGGTGGTGGTGTAGCAGCCATAGTGAGGGTGTAGGTGTAGGGCTGGAGCATGTAGTCGAGACAGTGGGTGAGGGAATGCCTATTTGGTATTCCATTTTCCTATTTTGGGCATGTTGATCCCAATCGTCTCCTGTGTATGTGGGTAGGGAGGGGGAAGGTAGGGAAGGGGGGGGGGGAGGAAGTGAGGGACAAGGGGGAGGGTGGGGGGGGGGAGTAGGGGAGGAAGTGAGAGCTAAAGCTTTGTTAATGACTAATGTCCTTCATGCTGATTGTTTGGTGTACTCACCTAGTTGTGCTTGCGGGGGTTGAGCTCTGGCTCTTTGGTCCCGCCTCGCAACTGTTAGTCAATCAACTGTTACTAACTACTAACAATTCCCCCCCCCACCCACATACACACGCAGCCATACCCAGGAAGTAGCCGGTAGTAGCTGTCTAACTCCCAGGTACCTATTTACTGCTAGGTAACAGGCGCATCAGGGTGAAAGAAACTCTGCCCATCTGTTTCCGCCGGCGCCGGGAATCGACGCCGGGACCACAGGACTACGTATCCAGCGTGTGCGTGTGTGTGTGTGTGTGTGTGTGTGTGTGTGTGTGTGTGTGTGTGTGTACTCACCTAGTTGTGTTTGCGGGGGTTGAGCTTTGGCTCCTTGGTCCCGCCTCTCAACCGTCAATCAACTGGTGTACAGGTTCCTGAGCCTACTGGGCTCTATCATATCTACATTTGAAACTGTGTATGGAGTCAGCCTCCACCACATCACTTCCTAATGCATAGGACGTGTGTGTGTGTGTGTGTGGTGTGTGTGTGCGTGCGTGTGTGTGTGTGTGTGTGTGTGTGTGTGTGTGTGTGTGTGTGTGTGTGTGTGTGTGTGTGTGTGTGTGTGTGTGTGTGTGTGTGCGTGTGCGCGCGCGCTCACATATTTGTGCCTACAGGATTAAACCATTCAAGAGCTAAATCATTAGGTCTTGGACCCCGCCTGTTTAGCCTTCAGTTGCTGACTAACTAACTACTTGCCCATCTCCCTATCATATCTACTTTTATCATTATGAATAGTCGCAAACCTCTCAACTATTTCTAGTTTCATTTTGTGTTTCTTCAGGTAGGGGGCTCCAGGATGGGGGCTGCATACTCTTAAGACTGGTCTCACGTAGGTAGTGTAAAGCGCTCTAAATGCCTCCATATTTAGGTTTCTGAACTATGTTATAACCGTTATGTACCGTCCCTTTGGTCTCATGGCTTCTGTTCCCATTTCCATCAGTTTACACTTGCTCGTGTTGAATTCCAGTGGCCATTTCTCCGACCATCTCTGCAACTTGTTCAAGTCCTCTTGCAGGAATCTGCAATCCTCATCTGTCACAACTCGTCTCATTAATTTCACATCATCTGCAAACATCAACCTATAAGATAAGGGAACCGAGCGGACAGCACGCTGGACTTGTGATCCTGTGGTCCTGAGTTCGATCCCAGGCGCCGGCGAGAAACAATGGGCAGAGTTTCTTTCACCCTATGCCCCTGTTACCTAGCAGTAAAATAGGTACCTGGGTGTTAGTCAGCTGTCACGGGCTGCTTCCTGGGGGTGGAGGCCTGGTCAAAGACCGGGCCGCGGGGACACTAAAGCCCCGAAATCATCTCAAGATAACCTCAAGATTCCTGTAGACATGTCATTTACATATATTAGAAATAGACTTGGTCCCAGCACCGATCCTTGAGGTACTCCACTCGTTACTGTTCGCCAGTCCGACTTCTCGCCCCCTTACTCCTGCCTCTGGCTTCTGTCTGTTAGGTAGTTCCTTGTCCATGTTACCCCGGGAGGACGGGTGGAGGCTGGCCCCGTGCTGGGGGCGCCCTCTTGCAAGAATGTTATTGTCTTTTGCAGAAAGTGTTGCATTAGTCTGGGAGAACCGGTTACTACTTCCCCCCCCCCCCTGGCCATTGACCTCAGCAGGGGGGGGGGAGGTAACGCAGGTTATCCTCGTGGTTATCTTAGACTTCCTCAGGGATTTCCTGGGGGAGTTATCATACTTTCCTTAGGGGTTTCCGCCCTGCCTTCGATAGCCGCTATTGATAACAGGTTTTCAACATTGGCCGGTGGCAAGCTGAGGGGTCCGTGACCTCTGATGACCCGTGACCTCTGATGACCCGTGACCTCTGGGGGTCACGCGTTTCCTTTGGTTGTGAAAGGGGATTGGTTGCCAACATTTCGAACAGTGCAGAGTTGCAACCCAAATACGACCACCACATTGGACATAACCTCACTGAAACCATCACACGGGTCTTAACTACTCAACCACTGCCTAAGAAAGCCACAAATGAATAATAATAGGCCGGCCAGAGGCTTAGGGCCCGCGCACGAATATCCTTGGGGAAAAAAATTCAAAGACATTCAGAAGGAACTGGATGACTGTGATTCTGTGACAGTAAACACAGTGATACAGTGATCGGAATCAAGGTGATACAGTGATCGGAATCATGGTGATACAGTGATCGGAATCAAGGTGGTACAGTGATCGGAATCAAGGTGATACAGTGATCGGAATCAAGGTGGTACAGTGATCGGAACCAAGGTGATACAGTGATCGGAATCATGGTGATACAGTGATCGGAATCAAGGTGGTACAGTGATCGGAATCAAGGTGATACAGTGATCGGAATCAAGGTGGTACAGTGATCGGAACCAAGGTGGTACAGTGACGGGGAAAAATGTTGAGACAGGAAGGAGGAGGAGGAGGAGGCAGGGAAGAGGCAGTCTAAGATGGTTGGCTTGAATAAACATTAACATATGAAAGACATTCACAGTAGGCGGGAGCAGTGAAGGGGTGGAGGATATGACCCCCCCTAGTACCTCCAGTGATTACTCACACGCACACACACGCACGCACACACACACACACACACACACACACACACACACACACACACACACACACACACACACACACACACACACACACACACACACACACACACACGCACACTAGTAATGGAGAAGGCCCTGGTATTACCCGAAGTATAATGCTAAACCGGCTGCCCGAGGCACACATCATGAGGATAACATCAGCGGTGTAAGACGTCCACCTTCCGGCCCTCACAAGCTTGCACAAAGAAGTCTTTCTCACTCTATAAGCCATCTACGTGAGACATGCTCATGAGTATGCAACGCCGGCATGGAACTTCCCTTTGAAAAGGTACAAGATATACAAATATAAAACCTAAAATATATGCAACAAGGTTGGTTCCTGAGGCGAGAGGCCTGAGCTACAAGGAAAGACTGGGAGAGAAGGTATAGTGAATTAGATGGGTGATCCTTTCCCAGCATGCTACCCACAACAGTTCTCTAACTCCCAGGTACTTGTTTACTGCTAGGTGAATAGGCACATCAGGTTGAAAGGAAACGTGCTCAACAGTTTCTAGCCTGACCAGGGATTGAACCCGGGTCTCTGAAGTGTGTGTGTCGAGCACGTAGACCACTCAGCTAGTAGTGTTATTCATAGCGACAGTGATTAATGGTAGGATGGACAACGTCTTCAAAGAGTGGTTCATAATAAGATGTACTACGTGTTTCATTGATTATCAGCAGTTGTGTCAGTAATATCATTTGTAGCGGAACACTGGACGAGGGAGGAGGATACTTCCGCTAGTGTTAAAGCTGCCTTGTTCATGGCTGTCCTCCTGGCTGCTGGCTCCCTGGCTCCCTGGCTCCCTGGCTCCCTGCTTGCCTGACTGGCTCCCTGCTTGCCTGCCTGGCTCCCTGCTTGGCTGGCTGGCTGGCTCCCTGGCTGGCTCCCTGGCTCCCTGGCTGGCTCCCTGGCTCCCTGGCTGGCTCCCTGGCTGGCTGGCTCCCTGGCTGGCTCCCTGGCTGGCTCCCTGGCTGGCTCCCTGGCTCCCTGGCTGGCTCCCTGGCTGGCTCCCTGGCTGGCTCCCTGGCTGGCTCCCTGGCTCCCTGGCTGGCTCCCTGGCTCCCTGGCTGGCTCCCTGGCTGGCTCCCTGGCTCCCTGGCTGGCTCCCTGGCTCCCTGGCTGGCTCCCTGGCTCCCTGGCTGGCTCCCTGGCTGGCTGGCTCCCTGGCTGGCTCCCTGGCTGGCTCCCTGGCTGGCTCCCTGCTTGGCTGGCTGGCTCCCTGTTTGGCTGCCTGGCTCAGGCAGCAGGAGACATCAGAGCAGGAGAGACATCTCTGACATAGAGGGAACACAGAGAACATATACGGCACGCATAGACACGATAAAACATCTAAATTACTGACACCGTTTCAAACAAAATGTAACGTTTCACCGTTTCTCCAAATGTACTCTCTAGAAAGGAGACGAGAGAGGTATTAAACAATATATATACATGGAGGGCAGGTCGCAAAGTTTCACATGAGAATAACAACATAGTGAAGAGTAGAGGTGCCATAGGCACAATCAGAGAACACTGAACATCAGAGGTCCAAGGGTGTTCAACACCCTCCCAGGAAGCATTAGAAATATTGCTGGAACAAAGGTGGATGTCATCAAGATACACTTTGAACAGGTTTTTGCAAGAAGTGCAGAACTAAGCAGGATGTAATGTATATGTGGGCCTGCGGGCCGCTCGAAGCAACAGTCTGTTGGACCAAGTTATCTACCATCGTAGAAGTAGAAGGGGGCGTAGAAGAACTCTCCCAGAACCCTCTCCAGGTATGCCCCAAGGGAGGGCGGGAAGGAGCGGGACAGAGAGACAGGATGTATACAATCAACATTAGCTGAACTTTTGCTTGGGACGAAATGGTGCTTAAATGGCGGTGGCTTTATCTTCTCCGTCACTGTCCTCAACGTCACTGTGTCACTGTCCTCCACACCACTGTGTCACTGTCCTCCACACCACTGTGTCACTGTCCTCCACACCACTGTGTCACTGTCCTCCACACCACTGTGTCACTGTCCTCCACACCACTGTGTCACTGTCCTCCACACCACTGTGTCACTGTCCTCCACACCACTGTGTCACTGTCCTCCACACCACTGTGTCACTGTCCTCCACACCACTGTGTCACTGTCCTCCACACCACTGTGTCACTGTCCTCCACACCACTGTGTCACTGTCCTCCACACCACTGTGTCACTGTCCTCCACACCACTGTGTCACTGTATCTACGCAATAGAGAACTAACAAACATTAGAACACAAATAATAACACTAATTATAATAAAATAATTAGTAATGATAATAACAATCTGAGACACTGCGGGACATGAAGGACGTTGTTTAAGATTGGCTACCTGGAACAAAAAGTTCCAAGTAGCACGGGCTATGGCGATCCCGCAACATGTCTGGACCTACTGGAAGATGCAAGAAGAGCCTTGCAAATCACCTCTTGCAACTTGGGTGTGGATTGCATGAGGTGGATTATTTCATCTTGCAGAGAATTAGATGCAATTGAAGAGCAGTGCGCAGTTGGTGTGTGTGGGGGGGGAGGGGGGGGACGTCAGAGTAATGCCAGAGGCTGGGTCTAACAGCCTGCTTGATCAGACCAATTAGGTTTGGTCAGAGACTGGGACCGTGGGGATATTGATCCTTGTTTCTCTCGGTTTGCCAATCTGTAAGATATGCAATTGTTTGGTCTAATCAGAAACAGTAACCCGAGCAATCTAACCTAACCTGTCAAGGTCGATGCATAGAAAACGGCAATACGTCGCATTTATGTGTGAGAGAGAGAGAGTGAGAGAGAGAGAGAGAGAGAGAGAGAGAGAGAGAGAGAGAGAGAGAGAGAGAGAGAGAGAGAGAGAGAGAGAGAGAGAGAGAGAGAGAGAGAGAGAGGGGACAAGGAAATGTGGTGCCAATTGGGTGCCAGGCCGAGCCAGCGAACAGTGGCGGTACACCTTACCTAGCCACCACAGCCCTCTTGATCACGTATACTCGGGAGGTCGTGAACATGTCCACATCCAAACAGGGAAAGATGAAGAGAGAGAGAGTTGACTTACCTACAGTTCTTAATATTAACAGAACTGTCTATTAAATCTACCTTTTGCACATCTATCGTTTAATGCCCTTACTTTATAAGTTACTTGACAAGTACCCGGGACTCTTCCATACTTGTGTCGGCTCTTCAAAGCTGTAAGTGAACAATGGGGTGTTAAGTAGATGTAAGTGGCATGACTCAGCTCTACCCGGGGCAAGTGATGCCCACTTAATTATGCAATATGGTCGCCATTTCATATATTCCAACTATGCACAAAGAACGTCAGTATTATGGTGGTTTAATGTTTACTAATGCGTCACATTTGCAACGGATCAGTTGATTCCGTGAGCAAGCTGCGACGCGTTAGGTGAGAGGTCAGGTTATCTTGAGGTTATCTTGAGATGATTTCGGGGCTTTAGCGTCCCCGCGGCCCGGTCCTTGACCAGGCCTCCCTTTTTTTACACACCCCCTAGGAAGCAGCCCGTAGCAGCTGTCTAACTCCCAGGTACCTATTTACTGCTAGGTGAACAGGAGGCATCAGGGGTCAAAGAAACATTTTGCCCATTTGTCTCCGCCTCCACCGGGGATCGAACCCGGAACCTCAGGACTACGAATCCGAAGCGCTGTCCACCCAGCTGTCAGGCGTCCTCCCCCTCACCCCCTCCCCCAGCAGCACCCCAGGTAAGGGGGGAGGGGGGAGGGGGGTGCAGGGTGCCGATTCATGCAGGAAACAATGTGGCGCGGCTCTGTGGTCGCGACGGGAAATTAGACGGAAATGAATTATTACCCGTCACTCTGACTGTCTCTGCTCCGTCTAACCCGTTATCTACATGATAACACGTCGTATTTTGACGTATACTTCATCCTGCAGGATACATCCTGCATCCTGTGGGCCTGCGGGCCGCTCCAAGCAACAGCCTGGTGGACCAAACTTTCACAAGTCAAGCCTGGCCTCGGGCCGGGCCTGGGGAGTAGAAGAACTCCCAGAACCCCATCAACCAGGTATCAACCAGGTATCCTAAGGCCAAAAACTGCCGTGCTAGAAAATGGGAAGCGGCTGGCGAAATTGACGTATTGTCCCGTTTTCTGTTGGTGTTTCCTCTGGTAGGTAAGGATAAGGGCACTGCAGTACGACAGTTTCTAGACGTTGGTGACGGTGGCGAGGACGGGCTGCGGCCTCAACCCTGACGGATTCCTCTAATCCGTTCAAAACATGACTTATTTGTAAGAATTAAAGCACCGTGAAATTGACGTTTCTATTCATCGGCCTCGATGGGTTAGGCGGGTTGTTTGGGGGCGTCCGTTTCTGATTAGGAAAAAGTTGTATTTTTTACGGATTGGCCAATCGACTGAATGGGCTAATTGGTGAGGGAAGAATACCTTCAACGAGTCTATCTTTGAGGTGCTTCCAGGGGTCAGTTTCCTCGCGACCCGGTCTCTGTTAAATCACAGTCCAGTTGATAAGGTACCTTTTTGAGGTATTTATCCAGTTCCCTCTCGAACACAACTAGAGGTTCAGTAATGTCTTATATAAAGGGAGGATGTTCAAAAGTCTTTGTTTCTTAATGTTATCACAGGTGCTGTCCCGTCTGGAGTACTGCTCAGTACTCCCTTACTCTTTCAGAGCAGGAGACATCTCTGAAGTAGAGGGAATATAGAGAACATATACGGCACGCATAGACACGGTAAAACATCTAAATTATTGGCACCGTCTCAATGCTCTCAAAATGTACTCTCTGGAAAAAGATACCAGAGAGGTATCAAGTAATATATATATATATATGGAAGGTACTGGAGGGCCAGGTCCCAAATTGGCACAGTAGAATAACAACATACTGGAGCGAAAGATACGGAAGGAAATGCAGAATAGAACCAGTGAGAAGTAGAGGTGCCATAGGCACAGAGAACACTGAACATCAGAGGTCCACAGCTGTGCAACACCCCGCCCAGGAAGCATTAGAAATATTGCAGGAACAAAGTCTTCAAGAAACATTTAGACAAGTTCTTGCAAGAATTGTAAATATGTTGGCCTACGGGCCACTCCAAGCAACAGCCTGTTGGACCAAGTTATCTCAAGTCGAGCCTGGGGCCAGGCCAGGCTCAGGGAGTAGAAGAACTCTCGAAAGCTTCTTCAGGTATGCTCCAGGAATACTGCTGCTACTTCTGCTAGTACTGTTACTGCTGCTGCTACTTCTGCTAGTACTGTTACTGCTGCTGCTACTTCTGCTAGTACTGTTACTGCTGCTGCTACTTCTGCTAGTACTGTTACTGCTGCTGCTACTTCTGCCAGTACTGTTACTGCTGCTGCTACTTCTGCTAGTACTGTTACTGCTGCTGCTACTTGCCTCCTTGGTCCGACCCCGGAAGTGAACACTTTTTTCAGGTAAGATTTTAGCGTCAAATTTTCCTATTTTTTCCTGCGTGTAGAGAGGTGTGGGAAGTGTGGGAGGTGTGGGGTGTGTTCCCACACTTTTCACACTTGCGGGTGTGGGGGTGTGTCAACGCAGGAAACATGGAAGCCCACCTTCGACACCCGGGCCTTTTTGTCATTGTCTATCCTATGCTCAGGCATTTGATGTGGTCCTCCACGACCTGTGGTCCTCCACGACCTGTGGTCCTCCACGACCTGTGGTCCTCCACCACCTGTGGTCCTCCACCACCTGTGGTCCTCCACCACCTGTGGTCCTCCACCACCTGTGGTCCTCCACCACCTGTGGTCCTCCACCACCTGTGGTCCTCCACCACCTGTGGTCCTCCACCACCTGTGGTCCTCCACCACCTGTGGTCCTCCACCACCTGTGGTCCTCCACGACCTTACCCAACCGGCAGCTGCTAACGACCGGTTTAGTGGTATTTCCTCACGGAGCTTGTGTGTCCCCCCCCCCTCCTGAAGTTCAGCAACCCCCCTACACCCCCTCCTTCGCCCCCTCCTCCTTCAGGAGCCTCCACCTCTCCCCCCCTTCAAGAGTCTTCACACCCTGTACAACCTTTATTTTATTCCTTGAGGCTTTATGCATTTAAATGTACTTGCAGGATCGAACCTTACCTCCGGAGGCCTTTCCTTGTGTGCCCAAAGTTTCCATACCTCCTTAGTCTGTTTTGTATGAGGATCTTATATGTTGTGATCATGTCTCCTCTGTTTTGTGTCTCTCTTCAAGTGTGGTGAATGTAACAGTACATCTGTTCTTCAAAGGGAGAACATCCCTGTTCAACCCTTGAAGAACATTATATGAAGTCCAGCACAATTAGCCTTTGAAATTTGACAAGGTTGGCATTCCTGCTATATGCTGGGATTCCAGGCTGGGATTCCAGGCTGGGGTTCCAGGCTGGGGTTCCAGGCTGGGGTTCCAGGCTGGGGCTGCATACTCCAGAATGGACTCCAGGAGTATCTCCTTAAGGCCTCGTTCTCTAGAGTCTAAAATACTCCTGTTTTATTTGCCAGTGTGTGCGAGTTTGTGCATGTGTGTTTGTGTATGTAAGTTTATGTGTGCATGTTTGTGTGTGTATGTTTGTGACTGCCTGTGTATGTATGTATGTATGTACATGTGTGTGTATACCTTGAGCATAATTGGAGAGGGTTTCAAGAATTGTTGTACCCCCCCGGGCCCAGCCTGAGGCCAGGCTCGACATATAAGTATGTATGTGCTTTTTATGTGTGTGTGTGTGTGTGTGTACATGTGCTTAATGAGCAGAGTGGAGTCCACGGCAGGTGCGCTCAGGTGTGGTGAATCCAACATTATGTTCGTAACTCTTCATTTGTGTATGTACTTTTACCTGAATCAGAATTTGAATTTGAATTTGAATTTGCGGGTCTCAGGCGAAGACAACGGCCGGTTTGTTTTGTTTTTGTGGCGGAGTCACGTGGCGGCGCGGCGGTGCCATCTGGTGGCCGGGTGAGGAAACAGGTTCCTCGCTGGGTCACTCAAGGACATGGGGTGAGAGGTTCGAATCCCGCCAAAACCGTTGTGCGAGAGTAGATTGATTGATATAGATTAAGCCACTAAAGAGGTGATCCAGGCATCATCTGAGGCTCACAGCTGTTCAACACCCGCCCAGCAAGCATTAGAAACATTGCCGGAACAAAGGTGGACATCTTCAAGAAACATTTAAACAAGTTCTTGCAAGAAGTGCCGGACCAACCAGGTTGTAGTGGGCCTGCGGGCCGCTCCAAGCAACAGCCTGTTAGACCAAGTTATCACAAATCGAGCCTGAGCCCCGTGCCAGGCTCAGGGAGTAGAAGAACTCACAGAACCCCATCAACCAGGTATGATCCAGGTAAGGTGTGACTGGAGTGACTCAGTAACTACTTAAGTACCTCCGGTCTTACTGCAAGTGAGGGCCAGTTGTGTGTAGAGGCAGGTGTAGCGGGGGAGTCACAGTGGATGATTGTCTAGGAGGAGGAGGAGGAGGCGAGGTGTAGGTGACGAGGCAGAGACCCGCCAGTGTAGGACAATAAAGGGACAAGAACTATGTTGGAAGGGAAAAGGTGCGAACATTTATGTGATTTCGTTAAACTTGATTACAATTATATGAGACTTGTGAGGCGTGTCCGTGTCTGGTGTCGCACAGGTGTCATTCACACAGGTGTCACTCACACAGGTGTCACTCACACAGGTGTCATTCACACAGGTGTCACTCACACAGGTGTCACTCACACAGGTGTCATTCACACAGGTGTCACTCACACAGGTGTCACTCACACACGTGTCACTCATACAGGAGTCACTGGTGTGCCTCTCAAGTTAACAACTCATGTCACACTGTGTTAATGGCTCTGAACCGGCACTCAGCGGCCCTCTGCTTGGCTTCACTCAATGGAACCATCGCTGTTTGTCCCTTGTGTATCACACCCCTGTCTCCTAGACCCTCTCTGTCTCTCACCCTTCCCTTGCTCCCAAACTCCTGCTGCGTCACATCCACTCACAATAGCTCAGCGTCCACCTCTCAACCTTCACTAATAGAAACAGTTAAGACAGGAATGCTCTGCGAAATCTGGAAACAGTGTGTCCAAGAAGAGCCTTAAGGTATGGTACACCAATGCTGATGGAGCTACTAACAAAACAGAGGAAATAAAAAGGGGTTAGCAATAGGAATGAGAAGATGTCTGCTGCTGTACCCACCTGTGTATATAGGGAAGATGGGAGAGGAGACAGGAAGGAAAGGGAGAGGGAAGGAATCCTCCTTTTCTATCTTCCTTCCCTCTCAATTATCACGTCTCTCCCTCTCTCTCTCCATATATCTTCATCATATCCACTGTGCTTCCCTGTCTATCCCTACTTAATCCTCCCTACTCTTCTCCCCTGTTCCGCGGTGTTCACTATTTATTCCATTATTCCTCACACTTACCTTCCTCACGTTTCTCTCACGTCTCCTTCCCTATCCCGATTTACCTCTTTCTTCCACCCTTTCTCTCTCTCTCCTTGTCCTCTGTACCATCTTCTCATTTCTCTTCCCCCAACCCCATCATTGTTTTTGTATCCTTCCTTCTTTGTCTCTCCTCCCATCCTCTTTCTCCCCTGTTCTTGCTCCTCCCTTTACCTAGTTTCCCCTCCTAAGTCTCCATTCTCTCCCCCTCCTTCCCTCCGCCCCCCCCCCTCAGCTTTCTCCATAACTTTCCAGTTATTCACAACATTAAATCCCGTCATTGTTTATATCTCCTTGTTTGTGGCTTTTATCATGATGCTTCCTTTGTTTGGTTTCCCACTTTCTCCCTCTCTCTCTCTCTCTCTCTCTCTCTCTCTCTCTCTCTCTCTCTCTCTCTCTCTCTCTCTCTCTCTCTCTCTCTCTCTTTCTCTCTCTCTCTCTCTCTCTCTCTCTCTCTCTCTCTCTCTCTCTCTCTCTCTCTCTCTCTCTCTCTCTCTCTCTCTCTCTCTCTCTCTCTCTCTCTCTCTCTCTCTCTCTCTCTCTCCCTCTCTCTCTCTCTCTCTCTCCCTCTCTCTCTCTCTCTCTCTCTCTCTCTCTCTCTCTCTCTCTCTCTCTCTCTCTCTCTCTCTCTCTCTCTCTCTCTCTCTCTCTCTCTCTCTCTCTCTCGACCTATCGTTACTCGTTCTAAATTGTTTAATATTAAAGAAAAACATATATGAGGAAAGAACTGCTGACCTGCTGACGTCAGCGGCGGCGGCCATTTTTTTTAGGAAGTGTGGAAGAGGGGCCCTACTTAGGAGGGAAATGGAACAGGGGAGGTGGGAGGGAGGGGGAGGATTGGGGATGGTGGGGGTGGCTGGAAAGGATGAGTGGGGGTCCCGACCTAGTGGTTCATGGGGCGGTAAAGCTTCGGCTCTCTGGTCCCGCCTCTTAACTTCCAGTCAACTGTGTGTACATGGTTGGAAGCCCGTGCCTTACTCTCCCTCCACCCCCCCTGCCCCCCCACACCCCCCCATTCATCACACCACCTCCCCCCCAAATTAATTAAAATGTACTCTCCCCAAATCGGATATTATAGCGACTTCGCTGTGTGTTAAGCCTAATGGGAGCGGTGGATTAATATTCCAGTAGGAGAGTACCTTATATGTGGGGCTTGTGGTCCGTGTGTGGGACACGCACTGTACCCGCCACCTTATGCACGTACCACTGCCAACCCCCCCAACCCCCTTCCTCATACCACCTACCACTGTGGTAGAAAAATCTACCACTCTAGAAGTCTGGAGTAGAGATAGAGTCAGTGTGAAGCAGTGTGTACACACACTTTAATCATTGTGCAATTAGTGTTCATTTATTAGTTGTAAACGTCTCGCTGTTATTTACAAGCCGTGTAAACATAGATTAGTTAGGCCAGGACCATACTCGTATGATCACTTTTGCACTGACTGTTGCAAAGCTGGGGGCAGTAGTTGCGAAAAACGTGCCAGATCAACCGGGCTGTGGTGGATATGTGGACCTGTGGGCTGCTCCAAGCAACAGTCTGGTGGACCAAGTTATCACAACCCTGGCCCCGGGGCTGGGCTTGGGAAGTAGAAGAACTCACAGAACCCCATCCAGGTACAATCCAGGTACAAGTCCTTTTTGACCAGCGAGCACTCTCGCTCCACGAGGTTCCTAACCTTCTTCACGCAAATGTAAGAAATATTGCTGGACGGTCGATGCCTTAAGGGTGCCGGACGTGCTGTGGTGGATCAAGGGGGCTGTGATGACTGGCGGGATATTAACACCAAGAGTCTGGCCTCACATGGACTACGAGAGTAGGACAACTCTCAACACGCCACAGGTAAATCATCAACTGACGATACCATTGTTATCTCATGTGATATGTTGACTGGTGCACATACTCCGTGCTCTCTCTCTCTCTCTCTCTCTCTCTCTCTCTCTCTCTCTCTCTCTCTCTCTCTCTCTCTCTCTCTCTCTCTCTCTCTCTCTCTCTCTCTCTCTCTCTCTCTCTCTCTCTCTCTCTCTCTCTCTCTCTCTCTCTCTCTCATGCTAAATTCAAGCTATCAAACACATGTTAATATATTCTGAATACATGAATGAGAACTATGTGTGTGAGGGCGGGGAGGTGCCTGTGTCAGACACCCTCTGGTTATTGGGGAGGGGGGGGCTGTGGTGGAGGGGGGGAGTCGTGTTGGGGATGGTGGGCCACAGTGGTCCTCCTCCACAGTGGAAGAGGAGCAAGGTGAAGCAAGATATATGCGGAAAGGGCCTGCGGGCAGCTGCAAGCAACAGCCTGTTGGACCAAGTTATCACAGGTCGAACCTGGCCCCGGGCTCAGGGAGTAGAAGAACTCTCGAGACTCTCTCCAGGTAATACCTCCATTACACGCTGTCCAGGTGTAATAGTCAATAAAATCAAATCTGGTCCATAAACCGTGAAGAGCTCAGTCCCCCAGGGTACTGTGCTTGCTTCAGTACAGTCCCCCAGGGTACTGTGCTTGCTTCAGTACAGTCCCCCAGGGTACTGTGCTTGCTTCAGTACAGTCCCCCAGGGTACTGTGCTTGCTCCAGTATTTTTTCTCATTTTCATATCGGACATAGACAAGAACACAACCTATAGCACTGTATCATCCTTTGCAGATGACACTAGGATTTTCACGAGAGTAGACAACATAGAGGACACGGCAAACCTCCAATCAGATGTAGATCAGGTCTTTCTATTGGCTACAGAAAATAATATGGTGTTTAACGAAGCTTCCAGCTCATGCGCTACGGAAAAAAAATGAAAATATTAAAGCAGAAACCACGTACAAAACTCAGGCAAATCATAACATAGAACGAAAAGGCAATGTAAAGGATCTGGGTGTACTCATGTCGGAAGACCTTACCTTTAAAGAACACAATAAAGTAGCCGTCACAACTGCAAGAAAAATGACAGGTTGGATAACAAGAACTTTTCACACTAGAGATGCTATACCGATGATGATACTCTTCAAGACGCTAGTGCTCTCTAGAGTGGAGTACTGCTGCACAATGACAGCCCCTTTCAAAGCTGGAGAAATTGCTGACCTGGAGAGCGTGCAGAGATCCTTTACTGCTAGAATCCACTCGGTAAAACATCTAAATTACTGGGACCGACTAAAGAGCCTAAATCTGTATTCCCTTGAGCGCAGGCGGGAGAGATACATAATAATTTATATTTGGAAATAGTAGAGGGGCTGGTCCCAAACCTGCACACAGAAATAACATCACATCAGACCAGAAGACATGGCAGGATGCACAGAATACCCCCGTTGAAGAGCAGAGGTGCAACAGGTACTCTGAGAGAGAACTCTATCAACATCCACGCTTCCACTACACATAAGAGGCATAACTGGCCGACCCCTCATAGTGTTCAAGAGAGAACTGGATAAGCACCTCCAAAGGATACCTGATCAACCAGGCTGTGATTCGTACGTCAGGCTGTGAGCAGCCGCGTCCAACAGCCTGGTTGATCAGTCCATCAACGAGGAGGCCTGGTCGACGACCGGGCCGCGGGGACGCTAAGACCCGGAAACACTTCAAGGTAACATCAAGGAATGCTCCAGGCAAGGTGGTGGTGTCCGGGGTGGAGTAGCATGGTGGGAGTGTCACACATCAATCCACACAGGATACAAGCAATTTACTCACACTGTTTAGATACATAAAATGTAGTAATTATTATTCAACTCCTACCACATACATTTGACAATACACGATCGCGCATTCTCAAATATGGATATGATAGAGTGATGTGGTGGAGGCTGACTCCATACACAGCTTCAAGTGTAGATATGATAGAGCCCAGTAGGCTCAGGAACCTGTACACCTGTTGATTGACAGTTGAGAGGCGGGACCAAAGGGCCAGAGCGCAACCCCAGCAAGCACGACAAGATGAGTTCACACACGGTGTTTGGAGTTCCCTGTCTCTCTTCCTTCATTCTATATCTCTCTTCCCGTCTTCCTTCCTCCCTCTTCCTCTCCTCCATCTCTCTCTCTCTCTCTCCCTTTCTACCAAATTCTGAGCTGTTCGCTGAAACTTCTCTTCAAGTCTACATCACCTTTAAGGCGTCCCTCCCATGGCCACCACCCACTGTACCGTGGCCACCACCCACTGTACCGTGGCCACCACCCACTGTACCGTGGCCACCACCCACTGTACCGTGGCCACCACCCACTGTACCCTGGCCACCACCCACTGTACCGTGGCCACCACCCACTGTACCGTGACCACCACCACTGTACCCTGGCCACCACAACTGTACCGTGGCCACCACCCACTGTACCGTGGCCACCACCACTGTACCGTGGCCACCACCACTGTACCGTGGCCACCACCACTGTACCGTGGCCACCACCACTGTACCGTGGCCACCACCCACTGTACCGTGGCCACCACCACTGTACCATGACCACCACCTCTGTACCGTGGCCAGAGAGGGGGTTCTCGGCCGGGCCAAATTCGGCCGAGGGGACACTAGGAGCAGCCGAGTGGCTGGGAGGGATCGATGGTGCTAAGGAACTGTGACGGGGTTCCTTCTCTTCCTCTTTTCCCTCTTG
Source organism: Procambarus clarkii (assembly GCF_040958095.1). NCBI lineage: Eukaryota > Metazoa > Arthropoda > Malacostraca > Decapoda > Cambaridae > Procambarus > Procambarus clarkii. The sequence goes on along the minus strand of NC_091219.1, from coordinate 28,327,681 downwards.
TCCCTCCCTTCTCCTCTCACTCTCTTGGTGCTCTCTTCTCTCCCCAGTGTACATGCTCGCTCTCTCTCTCTCTCTCTCTCTCTCTCTCTCTCTCTCTCTCTCTCTCTCTCTCTCTCTCTCTCTCTCTCTCTCTCTCTCTCTCTCTCTCTCTCTCTCTCTCTCCCCTTTGCTTGTGTCTATATTAGAGGGGAATTAGAGGGGAAGTCTAATTAAGCCTAAGGTGCCACATGTGAGGCAGGTGATTGGACGACAGTATTAGTGGTTGAATGAAGGTCAAGGGTTGTTAAGTGTGACCCGCCTGGCACTCAAGTGGCTGAGGGTGAGGTTAGGCATTGTTTCACTCCAGTATGTTGTTATTCTATTTGGCAAATTTGGGATCTGGCCCTCCAGTACCTTCCATGTATATATTATTTGGTAACTCTCTTGTCTTCTTTCCAGAGAGTACATTTTGAGAGCTTTGAGACTGTCCAAATAATTGAGGTGCTTTATCTCGTCTATGCGTGCCGTATATGTTCTCTGAATGCCCTCTATTTCCGCAATCTCTCCTGCTCTGAAAGGGAAAGTGAGTACTGAGCAGTACTCCAAACGGGACAGCACTGGTGATTTAAATAGTATTGTTGATTGCTGTGGGATCTCTGGATGTGAACGTTCTCATAATCCAGCCTATCATTTTCCTGGCCGCCGCCGCTATATTTGCTCGGTTATGCTTACTAAACGTCAGGTCGTCAGACATAATTCCCAGATTTTTCACATGTTGTTTTCCTACTATGGGTATGTTTGATTGTGTCCTGTACCCTGTGTCCTGTACCCTGTGTCCTGTACCCTGTGTCCTGTACCCTGTGTCCTGTACCCTGTGCCCTGTACCCTGTGTCCTGTACCCTGTGTCCTGTACCCTGTGTCCTGCACCCTGTGTCCTGTACCCTGTGTCCTGTACCCTGTGTCCTGTACCCTGTGTCCTGTACCCTGTGTCCTGTACCCTGTGCCCTGTACCCTGTGTCCTGCACCCTGTGTCCTGTACCCTGTGTCCTGTACCCTGTGTCCTGTACCCTGTGTCCTGCACCCTGTGTCCTGTACCCTGTGTCCTGTACCCTGTGTCCTGTACCCTGTGTCCTGTACCCTGTGTCCTGTGTCCTATAACCTGTGTCTTATACCCTGTGTCCTGTACCCTGTGTCCTGTACCCTGTGTCCTGTACCCTGTGTCCTGTACCCTGTGTCCTGCACCCTGTGTCCTGTACCTTGTGTTCTGTACCCTGTGTTCTGTACCCTGTGTTCTGTACCCTGTGTTCTGTACCCTGTGTCCTGTACCCTGTGTCCTGTACCCTGTGTTCTGTACCCTGTGTCCTGTACCCTGTGTTTCGCGTAAGTTCCTCGTCTCCATCATACCTCAGTACTTGGAACTTATCACCGTTAAACATGATATTATTTTTCAGTTGCCAAATCGAAGACTATTATATTAACATCAGCTTGTTGTCTTTCCATGTCTTCAACTGAGGTAATTTTCATGCTGATTTTTGTGTCATCTCCCAAATATAGGGAGTCAAAAGAACATATACGGCATACATAGACGCGATAAAGCACCTAAATTATTGGGATCGTCTCAAAGCTCTCCAAATGTACTCTCTAGAAAGGAGACGAGAGAGATACCAAATAATATACACCTGGAAGATACTGGAAGGCCAGGTCCCAAATCTACACAGTAAAATAACAACATACTGGAGAGAACTATATGGAAGAAAATGCAGAATAGAACCAGTGAAGAGCAGAGGTGCCATAGGCACAATCAGAGAACACTGTATAAACATCAGAGGTCCGCGGTTGCTCAACGTCCTCCCAGCGAACATAAGAAATATTGCCGGAACAACCGTGGACATCTTCAAGAGGAAACTTTCTTCAAGGAGTGCCGGACCAACCGGGCTGTAGGTGGGTATGTGGGTCTGCGGGCCGCTCCAAGCAACAGCCTGGTGGACCAAACTCTCACAAGCCAAGCCTGGCCTCGGGCCGGGCTTGGGGAGTAGACGAACTCCCAGAACCCCATCAACCAGGTGAAAAACTACCCATTTTTGTTTCCGCCGGCGCCGGGAATCGAACCCCGGACCACAGAACTACGTATCCAGCGGGCTGTACACTCAGCTGTGAGGCCCCTGTGTGCGTGCGTGCGTGCGTGCGTGCGTGCGTGCTGGCGGAGGCAGGAACAAGGGCCCAGCATAGGGGCATCCCGCAGCCTCTTCATCTCTCTCATCTGAGCCACAAAGAACAGTATTTGGAGGTCACTTTTCACGGCATTGTCCTCAGATTGTGTGTGGAGCCGCTTGTGCCCACCCCTGCCCCGCCCGCACGCTGGCCAGTGCCCACCCCCTGCCCCGCCCACACGCTGCCCAGTGCCCACCCCTGCCCCGCCCACACGCTGGCCAGTGTCCACCCCTGCCCCGCCCACACGCTGCCCAGTGCCCACCCCTGCCCCGCCCACACGCTGGCCAGTGTCCACCCCTGCCCCGCCCACACGCTGGCCAGTGCCCACCCCTGCCCCGCCCACACGTTGCCCAGTGCCCACCCCTGCCCCGCCCACACGCTGGCCAGTGCCCACCCCTGCCCCGCCCACACGCTGGCCAGTGCCCACCCCTGCCCCGCCCACACGCTGCCCAGTGCCCACCCCTGCCCCGCCCACACGCTGGCCAGTGTCCACCCCTGCCCCGCCCACACGCTGCCCAGTGCCCACCCATACCACACCAGTAAGCTGGCCAACGTCCACCCATGCCCCACTAACTGCCCAATCTTCCAATTGGAGTTGGTGAACTAGTGAGTTGACGTCTCCATTACCCTTTTCTGTATTCCTGATTCTCTTGGCTTTGTTGTAGCCCTTATCCCAGCTGCACTTATCCCAGCTGCCCTTATCCCAGCTGCCCTTATCCCAGCTGCCCTTATCCCAGCTGCCCTTATCCCAGCTGCCCTTATCCCAGCTGCACTTATCCCAGCTGCCCTTATCCCAGCTGCACTTATCCCAGCTGCCCTTATCCCAGCTGCCCTTATCCCAGCTGCCCTTATCCCAGCTGCCCTTATCCCAGCTGCCCTTATCCCAGCTGCCCTTATCCCAGCTGCCCTTATCCCAGCTGCCCTTATCCCAGCTGCCCTTATCCCAGCTGCACTTATCCCAGCTGCCCTTATCCCAGCTGCCCTTATCCCAGCTGCCCTTATCCCAGCTGTGGTCTAGTGTTGCTAGTGGTAGTGGTGTAAGGACCTTTGTACAGGGGTCTACAAGGACTTACTGTTGCACTCAGAACATGAAATTAATCTGGTGAGGAGAGACGGTGTTACAAACAGGCACTCAAACACAGGTCCCTGGAGGGTGAGGATGCTTGAGGGCCTCCTCGTGCTGGATGTGGAGGCTGCAGGCTGCTCCAAGCAACAGCATGTTTGATCACGTTATCAATAAGTCAGCCTTGGCGCTATAGGCCCGGGGCTTGGAGAGTAGAACTCATAATCTAGGTATGACTTGACGGTTACCATGGTGATTCCGAGGATCAGTGTCCGCGTGGCCCGGTCTCTGACCAGCCCTGATTGTTGGTCTGGTCAACCAAACTGTTAGACGCCGCTAATTCGCAGTCTGGTGTATTGATCACGACGTTGTTGATGCCTTACAGGTTTGTGTCAGATTCTCATTTGAGCACTGTGAGAGGTCGGCTAGTGTTGTCCCCTTATGGTTAGAGGGAGTGTGTGGGAAGGACTGTCAATGTCCACCTTGTAATTTGTATGTAGTGATCATGTCCCCCTGTGTTCCTTATCTCCTCAAAGCTTGCTGAATTTAGTTCCTTATGTCTTCATATCTTTCACCTAGAGTGGGAACTGATACCTGGTTGTGGGCGTTCTTCTACTCCCCAAGCCCGGCCCGAGGCCAGGCTTGGCTTGTGAGAGCTTGGTCCACCAGGCTGTTGCTAGGAGCGGCCCGTAGGCCTACCACCACAGCCCGGTTGGTCCTGCACTTCTTAGCCTAGTTGCATACCTTACACCTACTAGTGTGGGCTCTAGTTGCCTAGTTTACAGCTAGTTTTCCTCATCACTCGTATGTTTTAACACGTAGGGTGCTTGTTTCCTGCTAGTACTACATGTTGTTGGATCCGTCTGACTGTTGGTGAAGGTGAGAGCCACGGGAGATAGCAGCCAGAGGCAGCCAGGATTACCAGCTGGCTGCCAGACAGGCTTAGTGCCGGCTGTCAGTCACTGAAAGTGAGTCTGTCAGTCAAGCAGTGGGCACCTGGCCGTGGGAGGGGGGGGGAGGGAGGTATGGAGGAAGGGATCTAGGGAGAGGGAGGGTAGGGATGGAGGGGCTTAGGGATGGTGATTGAAAGGGAGACGAGGGTTGAAAAGAGGGACTCTTAGTGTGAGGGAGGGAGAGAGGGAGGGTGAGACTTAGTGTGAGGGAGGGTGAGACTTAGTGTGAGGGAGGGTGAGACTTAGTGTGAGGGAGGGAGGGTGAGACTCTTAGTGGGAGGGAGGGAGGGAGGGTGTGACTCTTAGTGTGAGGGAGGGAGGGAGGGGTGAGGGAATACAGAGGTGAAGGGAGAGGGGGGGGAGGCTGGGTCATGGAGAGGCAGGGGGGGGTGGAGGATTAGGGTTAATCACAGGTGGGAGAGGCCAGAGGTCTACCCCTGAGGCCTCTTGTTACTGACCTGGATCAGCTAGACTGTTGGAGACAGCACTCTAGCATCTACTGTAATAATAATATTAACAATAATTGTTACCTCCTTCAAGGTGTCTTCTACATAAATATATTTATACTAAATATACATAGGGATGAATTTTACATATATATATATATATATATATATATATATATATATATATATATATATATATATATATATATATATATATATATATATATATATATATATATATATATATATATATATATATATATATATTCCACCCAACCATCCGTTAACAAGGCCAGGTGATTATCCATTAACGAAGCCAGATGACCATGCAGTCGCGGTGTGGAGGCGGAAGCGCTCAATTGCTCCTGTACCTTGTGATTCATTCTGGCACTCCCTCCGCGAGTTCTGGCACTCCCTCCGCGAGTTCTGGCACTCCCTCCGCGAGTTCTGGCACTCCCTCCGCGAGTTCTGGCACTAAATTGTAGTAGATACTCTAATAGTTTTCGAATTTGATATTAATGTATTATGTTAACGTAACCAAACTAAACCTAATCTTAACCTAACCTAACCATGGATAAGGAATAGATAATAGTACTAGTTATGTAATGGTTTTGAGGTGATTACCCTGAGGGTACAAAGCCCCTAAGACAAGTTGAGATGTTTACATTAGTCTCCCAAGGTTAAATGTTGAGCACCTTATATCCTAGTGTATACAAAACTTGCCCAGCTGATTGTGTTGTTGTGACCACGTGGCTTTGTTTACATCAGACCCGCCGGGTTCATTGAAACGACCTTGTATCCTCGTTACTAGTATATACAAATCTCGGCCAGCTGATTGCGTTGCTGCGGCCACGTGGCTTTGTTTACATCAGATCCGCCAGGTTTATTGAGGCGACCTTGTACCATAGTGTGTACGAAATTATCCCAGGTGATAGCAGTGTAGCGGACACGTGTCTTTGTTTACACCAGACTTAAGGGAAGGTGTAAGGCCATTGTCCAGGTGTGTATTACACTTACACAACACTGGGAAGGTGTGAGGCCATTGTCCAGGTGTGTATTACACTTACACAACACTGGGAAGGTGTGAGGCCATTGTCCAGGTGTGTATTACACTTACACAACACTGGGAAGGTATGTTTATTTTATTTCCCAGACAGCGTCTTTGTATTTCTCTTCTGCTTCAGTTGTGTCTTTATTTGCTGCTGCTGCTGTTGTTGTTGTTGCTTGTACTGCTGCTGCTATTTTTTCTGCTGCTGTTGTTGTTGCTCGTGCTGCTCCTCTTCTTCTCATTTCCCTCCTCTTCGTCCTTGGTGTGGAGGCACGAGAGGCTGTGCCGCTCTTGCAAGATAACATTTGCAGCGCTCATATTCAATCTCACCGACGGTGCTGCGTGTATTCCCCCAACCCATATACACCATACTGTGTATAGTGTCGCCTCCCCCTTCCCTTTCCCCCACGTCAGGTGAGTAGCTGGAGACCCTGAATTCTGGGGGGGTGCCCTTTTGCAGGGTCTTGGGAAGGGACGTCCCTACTTACAGAATCCGGATAAGATTCTGATTCTCAACCCGACTAAGGGAGGTCGGGTTGAGACGGAGCCAACTTGAAGTGTAGGGAGGGTATTAAAGGCGCATTAGGTAGACTCAGGCTGAGTCTATGAACGGTAGATATACTCTACTTGGTAGAGTACTCAGCCTGCTGGTGTTGTTGTTCAAGGCACTACGGGCTCACCATAGCCCGTGCTGCTTGGAACTTTGTTCCAGGTAGCAAATCTTTAACAACAACAACATGGTGTTGTTAGTGTCTAGACCTGTACCCACCTTGACCAAACTCTCACAAGTCGAGCCTGGCCTCGGGTCCGGGCTTGGGGAGTAGAAGAACTCCAAGAACCCCATCAACCAGGTATCAACCAGGTACCTGGGTTATTGTACCTGGCAACCAACTCCTGTCTCTGTCTGTCTGTCTGTCACTCCCCCCCCACCCCACTAATTACCTTTCCCACCCCTTCGTGTATGGCTTCCCCTGAAGTGTACACTGTCTTCAGGTAACGTGTTCACTGTAACATAACCTCCCATGCCGTCCATCTTTCACGATTTTTCCGGGTTCTCAAATGTCACCTGGCTATTGTCGGTACCATGTGTAGGGCTTGAGTGAGAGAGAGAGAGAGAGAGAGAGAGAGAGAGAGAGAGAGAGAGAGAGAGAGAGAGAGAGAGAGAGAGAGAGAGAGAGAGAGAGAGCGAGCTAGAGCTAGAGCTCTCCAGGTATGTGAGGGAATAATGTGCAGATAGACTAGACACACGTTTAACATCACATATCATTTAAAGTTTTGTTTATACTGAAGACAAACCAACATAATAGTTTTATTGAAAAGAATTAGCTCTCTGAGGTTCGGGTCAAAATGGCATAAGATCAGGAAGATCTTGTCTTAACCGCAATGACAGAATTATAGAGGCATTAGAAACCACTCAAAATATGGTGCTTATGCAGTTATTGCAACAAATATTTTTAGAAAATGTGAACATGGACTTATGACCCCAATAGATAAAAACTTATTTGTGTTCCGTGGCGTTCGATAGACTTCCGTGGAGATTTTAATAGACCACAATAGACCGTAATGGTGGCGAAAGCTTGCACTAGAGAAGTGATATTTTTAATTCAGAATTTCAACAGAGGAAATTGAACGTCAGTTTAAAGTCTACCGCCGATTGCCTGGTCGTTAGTTGAGCAATTTGTTGACTTTCACAACTGGAGATGACCAGATAGATGGCCACCTCCTGGAGTGTGGCGACGAGCCCCTAGTTGATGGTCTAGACTGTAACGAGGTAATTATGGACTCACAGAGAAGTATATTTGCTGGGGGTGGGAGTGGTGGTAGTTGTGGTTGTAGCAGGGTGCTGGTGACTGTGGTTGTAGCAGGGTGCTAGTGATTGTGGTTGTAGCAGGGTGCTAGTGATTGTGGTTGTAGCAGGGTGCTAGTGATTGTGGTTGTAGCAGGGTGCTGGTGATTGTGGTTGTGGCAGGGTGCTAGTGATTGTGGTTGTAGCAGGGTGCTAGTGATTGTGGTTGTAGCAGGGTGCTAGTGATTGTGGTTGTAGCAGGGTGCTAGTGATTGTGGTTGTAGCAGGGTGCTGGTGATTGTGGTAGTGGCAGCTGGAGTGATGGTTCTGGTGTTCCTGGCCCTCCTGGGCTGGTTGCACCAACCGGAAACTTCTCAGCTTCTCTCTCCTGAAGACAGTCACAGTTGTCTGAAATTCTCATTATAATTAAATAACATTCTCAGAGAAGGAAATATTATGATGAGGAGAAAGCGATGAGCCAGTGTGACGATATAGCTATCGGACGAGATACCAGAACGATATCTGTAGAGGGGCTGGTCCCTCTACAGGCACCAGCTACTAGGGGTACTAGTAGTAGCTAGTAGTTACTAGTAGTAATGGTACTAGCACCAGCTACTAGGGGTACTAGTAGTAGCTAGTAGTTACTAGTAGTAATGGTACTAGCTACTAGGGAACTAGTAGAGGGGGCTGGTCCCAACCTAGAAATAATACCACTTGGGACCAAGACTGAAAATTTTGTGTATAAGTGTTTTGGGAAAAGTAAACTGTTGTTATAATGTCAATATTTTTCGTTCCAGGTGAGTTGGCCAAGCTGTATAACGCTCTTGAGAACATATGGTTGAAATTCAGGTAAGAAGCCTCGAGATTTTGGTCCGTAAGGTTGACTCTCTTAATCCCATTGTTGACGTCAGGAGGAAATCAGTCCTCACCAATCACAGTGGTTGCTGGTGACGTCACTGGTGACGTGATTGGCTGAACCGCTACTTGGGCATGTATTGGCCAATCATGTACCGAGTTACGTGTACCCATTCACGAGTGGTTAACTATTTCCCCACGGAAGGTAAACCTATCAGAGTTAATGCATTTATTGACTCGTATGTTATTGTGGGAGATATTCTTTGTTTACCATGTGGTTTACCTGTACAAATCCACAAGGGCCTGTGACGAGGATTCGAACCTACGTCCGAGATCATCCCAGACCCTGCCTTAATCGACTGAGCTACGACATGGTAAAAAGAGCTGAAACCAGAATTTGTACCTAACTTCTGCGCCTGGGATGATCTCGGACGTAGGTTCGAATACCTGTAGTGGTTATCTGTACTATAATTATTGTCTGGGTGCAGCGACAGTGTTGTTGAAGCTGAAACTACATGCACGAGAACTGAATTCAGTAATGAGAACATTTCGTCAAATGTGTGTCGTCGTCGTAGAAGGAAAAGGTTTAGAGGAGGATCCCCTTAAATGCGTCGTTATCAGAGAGAATGTATGTCATGAAGGGTCGCCAGGGGGACTTAAACAAGTTTATGTTTTGTTATGTACCTATTGTAAAACTGCTATTGTCATTGTAAGCATAAATACAAACATTTTTATGTGTATTATATATATGGTAAGGAGAAATTTGAACAACCAAATTGTACAACATTTCATAAGAATATTAATTTTTTTTTGCATTCATCATGGGTTTAGTTTAGTCAAGAGCAAGGTTAGACGCTGTTACACGTTACATAAGAACACAAGAACAAAGGCAACTGCAGAAGGCCTATTGGCCCATACGAGGCAGCTCCTATTTATAACCACCCAATCCCACTCATATACTTGTCCAACCCGCGCGTGAAACAATCGAGGGACCCCACCTCCAGCACGTTACGCGGTAATTGGTTCCACAAATCAACAACCCTGTTACTGAACCAGTATTTACCCAAGTCTTTCCTAAATCTAAACTTATCCAATTTATACCCATTGTTTCGTGTTTTGTCTTGTGTTGATTACGCTGTTACCCTAACGTCTTGAGTGCTACCTACCATCACCGGAGGGGGTGTTTGCGTGCACACACACACACATGCTCGGCGTGTGCGTGTGCTCGGACGACCTTCACTATCATGAACCACAACAGTAGTGAACGTGAGCTCTGTAGGTGGTGATAGAGAGAGGTGAGAGGCACTGAAGATGGGAAGGAAGTTGTTCTTCAGTGTTGGGGGCACTGTAGAACCAGTCTACGCTCTACCTCCACCCGTTGTTTTAAAGGTAGATGTGGCAAGAAATAAAAGAGGAGGGCGAGTCTGCATTAGACGATAGATCACTGACAAAGGCGGGGTCCCATGTGCTGAAGCTTGGTCCTCTTTACTGTTAGGTAGGTACAGTAACCGGCTCTCCCTCCCTTATTAGCTTTTATTAATTGTGTTGATCTTCCATCATTTTTCCGTCCGTTTCTCTCCTTTACTCCTTTATTCTCTCCCTCCTCCCTCCTTCTCTCTATTCCCACTCCAGTCCCTAAACTAAAAGTTTCAGTGGGTTTCGTTCGGCCTCCACAACAAGCCCATCTTGTCTGGCCATATTAATAATAATAATTTCCCAGAAGTTCCCTTGTAACCTCACAGCCCTTTACTTGGGGCTGGCGGCCAGTAATGATGTTAGTTAGCACCTCAAGGTCGGGGCTGGAGACGTCAGGCAGTGTCATGTGTGTGAAGGCAATGTCCTGCTTGTCAGCTGTTTTTCCAGAGAGTGACCAGGGGACAGATCTCCATTGCAAAGGCATGTGATAATTGGGACCATAGTGTGATAGGCCCAAAATGCACTGGTACACACAAACACACACACACACATATATATATATATATATATATATATATATATATATATATATATATATATATATATATATATATATATATATATATATATATATATATATATATATATTATATATACATATACATATATATATACATATATATATATAATGTATATGAAGGAGTTTTGGAGAATATTATAAGTAGGAGCCGCCGCCTCGGATGAGTCAAGAGGTCTTCTGCGGTTAACTTTATTATTATGTTCTTTCAAGTGGAGGAATGGGGGGAAATCAGAGGAGGAGGAGGAGGGAAAGAAAGAAAGAGACAGGCTGGATGAGGGGATGGTGGAGGGGGGGGGGTGAACTTGAGCCTTAGTGACAACAACAACATCCTGGAGCAGATCTCTCTCTCTCTCTCTCTCTCTCTCTCTCTCTCTCTCTCTCTCTCTCTCTCTCTCTCTCTCTCTCTCTCTCTCTCTCTCTCTCTCTCTCTCTCTCTCTCTCTCTCTCTCTCTCACAAACACACACACACATATATACAGAGAGAGAGAGAGAGAGAGAGAGAGAGAGAGAGTCAAAGTCGTGTCTAAGATCTTGAACATTGTGTGAACAGGTTTTTTTGCACAGCCTTCACTCCGTTTTCTTTTTTCTTGGGGTGACCTTGACTGAACTCCTTCGCGTCCCACCGTGACTCCCAGTACAATAATATTTGAATTTAGAGAGACAACTATGAGCTACAGACAGACGAACACTTTTGACACACCAACTGATGTACACTAACATTAGACTATCAACAGAGCAACACAACGAAAGGAAACGTCAAAGTTAACAAAATATAATCATATGCAACTTGCATATTGTGCATGACTCTTAAGTTTACTTATTATCAAAAAATTAGCTGACAAAACTAGTATTTTTAAGTTATTTGTAACAAAGTCATCGCCAGGGAAAGGCTTGCCGCAGGCCTGCCTGTGGGGCTAGAAAACCTCTTGAAATCATCAACAGGTAAAGTTAGAAGCGTGTAAATAATGTTGTTTTAGATTTAGCTACTCAGAACGAAGTGTCCATGTAGCACGGGCTATGGTGAGCCCGTAACACGTGTAAATAAGCAAACAAGTCTATTTATTCCTGTGGTGAAGGCGGGAGAGTGAGGCGACGGTAGAGACAGTCTGGGGACCAGACAGGAAATGCGCGCCTGACGCCAGCTTCCGTCGCTCCCCAATTCCCAGCAGTGCCCCACTAGACGACCGTTCGTGGTCCGTTCAGCACGTTCTCTTCCCGACACGAACGACGCCGCAAGCGTGAATCGGCAAACGTGTTCTGGTGTCCGGAGGCAGGTTTGAGGCAGCTGGTTGGCTGAGGCGGCCGCTCCTGACAGCTGTCATGACCCCTGGCTGTCAGCCTTGCCAGCTGCGGCCACATGTCAGTCTTCGCAATCTAGTTTCACGTGTAATGAAGGGTTCGTTAAGCTACAAACACGTGTATATATGTTTTAAAGTATTGGGGCGGGTGGTAGACCCGGACGAGCTGGTGGTTCTTGAGGTGGGTGGCGGCTGGTGTCACCCGGGCACAGAGCCAGGCATGGCGGCCGGCTGGCCCCCCAGTTCATTGTCTGCCTTTTACGGCGGTAATACGTCTTGTACAACCCTCGCGCACTGGTACACTTCTCTTTATAGCGCAGGGAAACCTTTCACGCAGTCAAACTGAGAGAATGTTGGTCGCTTTAACCAAATTTAGCACCAGGAAGATAGTGTCCAGTCGACAGCAGTCATCTAGGACCATACCAACATCCGTTTTGGCCGGAGTGAGATTGGTGTCCGGAGTATTCTGGCGGGGTAAGCTGAGGGTGACGGACCATGTCACCAACACTCTTATTTTAGCCTGGCGGGAAGGTTGGCGGGGATGGGGGAGGGTTAACTTGGTGGTCCGTGAGTGGGTGACCCGCTGCAGGCCGTGCATAGTAGGGGCTGTACGGGCCCTCAGATGTGGGCTACCATGGTGAGTGGTGAGCATGTGGGGGCCCCTCGTCTGGTGATGTTCCCACCATACAAGCAGTGTAGATCACGGTCTTTCTATCTTTCTCTCCTCTCTCCACCCACTCCGTCCTTCCCTCTCTCTCCGTGCCCAGTCCCCCGACAAGGAAGGTCGGGGGCAACTGTTAAGCCGCATGTGCCAAGTGTGGTCACTGGTGGGATGGAAGCTCTCTTCCTCTCTCTTCTTCACACTCCTTTCCCATTTGGATTTTTGGTTTGTTTATTTGCACAAGATTTTTGGGCCAGTTTTACAATTTGCTGACTGATAGATATATTTAATTTTCTAATGACTTTGTGTTTTGATTTTAGGAAAGACTTTGGGATGATGTTGTCGTTCGCGGTAAAATCCCCTCGTCCATCCGGATGTGTACGATATGTTTTCCCGCGATGCCACTCTTGGAAAGCCCGCCAAAACCAAAAATGTGCCATTTCTTGTAATTGTCATGTAGTATATTTTATGGTAATAAAGTTCCTAATCTTAATAAAGTAAAATGCTAATCCTGATCTGAAACTCTTCATTGATAGATGTAATAGGACACATGAGCACCACACCACACAAATATCATCTCATCTATAAAATGTGTGAGAGAGAGAAATATATTGTAGTAGATATGAGAGAAAATTTGGTTTTAAGTCAGTACCTTTGACAACTGGCTATTAGAAAGACATGACCATAGAGTTAACACCTCGATCCTTGATTATACAGTGTGTGAGGGGTGAGGGAGACCTCACACTGTGAGGGGTGAGGGAGACCTCACACTGTAAGGGGTGAGGGAGACCTCACACTGTGAGGGGTGAGGGAGACCTCACACTGTGAGGGGTGAGGGAGACCTCACACTGTAAGGGGTGAGGGAGACCTCACACTGTGAGGGGTGAGGGAGACCCCACACTGTGAGGGGGTGAGGGAGACCTCACACTGTGAGGGGTGAGGGAGACCTCACACTGTGAGGGGTGAGGGAGACCTCACACTGTGAGGGGTGAGGGAGACCTCACACTGTGAGGGGTGAGGGAGACCTCACACTGTGAGGGGTGAGGGAGACCTCACACTGTGAGGGGTGAGGGAGACCTCACACTGTGAGGGGTGAGGTCTTTCAGTGGCGAGACGTCACCAGTGGAGTCCCACAGAGTTCAGTCCTTGGACTAATATCCTGTTCCTGATATATGTAAATGATCTCCCAGAGGGAATAGACTCGTTCCTCTCAATGTTTGCTGATGATGCAAAATTTATGAGGAGGATTAGGACAGAGCAGGATAGCAAGAGGCTGCAAGATAACCTAGACAAACTGAAGTTGTCCAACAAATGGCTACTAAAGTTCAACTCAAGTAAATGTAAAGTAATGAAACTAGGCTGAGGAAACAGGAGGTCAGACACAGGGTATCGAATGGAAGATGAAGTCCTTCACTAAACGGACAGAGAGAAAGATGTAGGAGATGATATCACACCAAACCTGTCTCATGAAGCCCACATCAAAAGAATGTCATCAGCGGCGTATGCGAGACTAACATCAGAAGTGCATTTAGAAATTTTAGTGTAAGGAATTATTTAGAACCTTGTATACCACGTATGTAAGACCAATCCTGGATTCTGCGGCTCCAAGCATGGAGCCCGTACCTTGTTAAGCACAGGACTAAGCTGGAGAAGGTTCAAAGATAAGCCACTAAGCTTGTCCCCAGAACTAAGAGGCATGAGTTACGAGGAAAGGAAGTGTGCATTGTACCTCACGTCGCTGGAAGATAGAAGAGTTCTGAGAGACATGATCACCACATACAAAAATTCTCAGAGGAATTGACAAGGTAGATAAAAACTGATTATTTAACACGGGTGGTATTCACACAAAAGAACTCTGGTGGAAACTGACTATCCAAATGTTCCACAGAAAAAAAAATAGAAAGAACTTTTTTCAGTGTCAAAATAATTAACAGATGGAATGCATTAGGCAGTGATGTGGTGGAGGCTGACTCCATACACAGTTTCAAGTGTAGATATGCTAGAGCCCAGTAGGCTCAAGAACCTGTACACCAGTTGATTGACAGTTGAGAGGCGGGACCAAAGAGCCAGAGCTCAACCCCCGCAAGCACAACTAGGTGAGTACTGCCCTCATCCATCCATCCATCCATCCATCCATCAACACCTATCCACCAGCACTTCCTGGGCTGGACACACGGTAGCACTCACCTCAACCTCCCACAGTCGACCCCCACAACTGCCCCTTCCAACAAGCGGTTAACCACTCTCGTGCCCATTTAAACAAGCGCTGTGAGACATGTCGCAGTAATTAGCCCAGACGGACACTTGGTGGTTCAATGTGCGGGTGGTTAGCCAATTACGTGATAGTAGGGTGGTGCTGGTGGTAGTAGAGATGGTGGTAGGGGTGGTGGTGGCAACCACCCCCTACGTTTGAGGATGGTGGCAACCTTCAATTAAATTGTGATATGAATAACAGATATTTGTGCAGGCGATGAGTCACAATAACGTGGCTAAAGTAAGTTGACCAGACCACACACTAGAAGGTGAAGGGACGACGACGTTTCGGTCCATCCTGGACCATTCTCAAGTCGATTGTGACTTGACAATGGTCCAGTAGTGCAATAGTAGTGCTCACAATCGACTTGAGAATGGTCCAGGACGGACCGAAACTGTCGTCGTCCCTTCACCTTCTAGTGTGTGGTCTGGTCAACAGATATTTGTAACCATTGTGTTCCTGATCAATTCCTCGTTATTTGTGAAAATAAAGCCTAGTGAGCTTTCTATTCCAGTTGGTGCTTCACTTCTTGGTTAAAGGCAAAGATGTCACACATCCGTAATATATAATTTGTGTGTTAATATAGACTACGTCCTTGGATTCTCTCTGATATAACTGTATTTGCTATATTTACAGTCTCCGTGGTGTAGTGGTAAGACACTCGCCTGGCGTTCCGCGAGCGCTATGTCATGGGTTCGTATCCTGGCCGGGGAGGATTTACTGGGCGCAATTCCTTAACTGTAGCCTCTGTTTAACGCAACAGTAAAATGTGTACTTGGTTGTAACAACGATTCTTCGCGGCAGGGGATCGTATTCCAGGGACCATAGGATTAAGGACTTGCCCGAAACGCTACGCGTACTAGTGGCTGTACAAGAATGTAACAACTCTTGTATATATCTCCCAATATTCTTCCACTTTAGACGCCGCTGGTTGAAGTCCCCAAGGCAAGATGATGCTTGAGAATGGATTGGTGAGGTTGTCTAAGCATTATTCTATTTTCATTACTTGGTCTTGAAACTTGGGAGGATTTTCCTCTGATGACTTATATACAAGGACAATAACCACATTTAGGATCTCTTATTTTGATTATAAGCTATTCTGCCATATCATTTGTGGTATTTAGCAGCTCAGTACAGATGAGTGTGTCTTTGCTGTAGAGGCTGACCCCAACCAGGGGGTCAGCCTCCCTCGGCCGACCGGGGGAGCCGGTCGGCCGAGCGGACAGCACGCTGGACTTATGATCCTGTGGTCCTGGGTTCGATCCCAGGCGCCGGCGAGAAACAATGGGCAGAGTTTCTTTCACCCTATGCCCCTGTTACCTAGCAGTAAAATAGGTACCTGGGTGTTAATCAGCTGTCACGGGCTGCTTCCTGGGGGTGGAGGCCTGGTCGAGGACCGGGCCGCGGGGACACTAAAGCCCCGAAATCCTCTCAAGATAACCTCAAGATGCGTGTGTTTATAACCGTAATGTTGGTCATTACACATAATATTATCGTGTTTGTGGAAGTGGTGAATGTTGTACTTGGTGATAATAATTGTGGCTCTGGTAAGGCGTCCACCGTGTGTGTGTCCTCTCTAGCACTTGACCAAGTAGTGTAGTGGAGGCTCGACATCTTTACCCGTTCTTGAAAAAGACCCAAACATGAGTATGATAGAAGCAACATAGCAACCTGTAACGGGGGGAGGGGGGGGACCTCCCTCGTACCGCGCGCCTCCTCACCAACACACACACACGCACGCACACATACACACACCCACCCACAATTATAATTCACAATTATACATGAAAGAGTGCAAAATACTTGCACTGCTACAAACCAATTAATGTAATAGAGCAGCTTCTATTACCTGTAGGAATGGACCCGGACTATTGATCATGGGAGACTTCAACCCTGGAAATATAGACTGGGAGAAGAATGGACCACATGGAAGTACCAGTACAAGGAGAGCTAAACTATCGGACATATCAAAGAGGAACTTTGTCAACACGTCATACTGGACCACGAGAATAAGAGGCGATGCCAAACCAGTTTGACGTCACCTGATATTCACTCTGAACGAGTCAGACAAACGGGAAATCAAATTAGAGGGGGGGGGGGGGGTAGAAATAGCCTAAGCTACTCTATCCCTTTGAGATGTATTTTTTTCTTGACTCAATAAACTTACTTGAACTTTCTTGAATCAAATTCGAAGTCCTCAAAAGAATGAGTGACACCAGGTGACTCACAATTGAGTAACTGGTGGAAGCAGGTAATCACTTAACCAAGGAAGAGGCCAGCAAGCAAATGACTGGCAAAACTGAAGGGGTAACTATGGTGAGATGAGGTGGTTGATGGCTTCTCGGAGAGGCTGCAGGATCCAGTAAGTTCAGTAGAACTTCAGTTTCAACTCTTTTTTTCTTTTTGACCATGTCGTAGCTCAGTCGATAAAGGCAGCGTCTGGGATGCTCTCGGACGTAGGTTCGAATCCTCGTCACGGCCCTTGTGAATTTGTTCGCTGTCTGCTGGTGTGGTTGATGTTGGTTGGCTGTCTGCTGGTGTGGTTGATGTTGGTTGGTGTGGGGATTGATGGCTGTCTGCTGTCATCGATTGTGAACCTAGGACGCAGCCCACTGGACTACTGGTATACCATTGTCGAGGAAAGGCTTGTTAGCCCACGGTGGGGCGAGGTTGTTCGGGCGGTCACCCATAACGATACTAGCCGAACACTAAGCCGCTTAACCTGACCGAGCGAGCGTGGCGAACAGCGTCCTTTGTCTATAGTGACCGACATTAACCATCGCCAAGCACAGTACGAGAACGTTACGGGTTTTATGTGTTGTGTTCCTTAACCCAGCCTCGTGGCGCTCCTCTCTTATGCTGCACACGTCACTTAACCAGGCGATTATACGAGCATTAACTAGTGACTAATCTGTCTTGGTCCTCTGTCGAGGAGGGGAAGGGGCATGGAGGGGGGAGGGGGGCTTGGTGGGGGGGAGGGAGGCCTTGGTGGGGGGAGGGGGGCCTTGGTGGGGAGTAGGGGGTTGGGGGGGTAGATGATGGGTGTACCAGAGACGTCTCCGGTGACCCCCAGTAGTCCAGACTGGTTCTTGAAGGAGGTGGTGTACTCACCTAGTTGTGTTTGCGGGGGTTGAGCTCTGGCTCTTTGGTCCCGCCTCTAGGTGTACTGGCCTAGATGTGCGGGCAAGGGTTGGGCTAGGCTCCCGGCCCAAGTCTTCAGAACGTTCGTAGATTAACGTAATTTCTTACGCTTTTAAAATGAGAGAAATCGAATTTGCTTCAACGACTTGTGCAGCTAAACTATTCAAACATATTGTGCCTCACCAGGGATCGAACCTGGGAGGTTGTGTGTGTTACAGATGTGATAAACACTACACCATGAGCACGTCATGGTGTAGTGTTTAGTGTGGCAGGCGTGTGGCAGGCGGCCCTGGTTGGCACACGGGAGAGAGAGAGAGAGAGAGAGAGAGAGAGAGAGAGAGAGAGAGAGAGAGAGAGAGAGAGAGAGAGAGAGAGAGAGAGAGAGGGAGGGAGGGAGGGAGAGGGAGGGGGGGGGGGCAAGATAAGCAGTAAAGGAGACCGAGATAATTGCTATTTGTGTACCATACGAGTAATCACTACTATTATTAACATCTTTATTGATAAAAATTAATTACAATTTTGCCTAATCTGAGGATTTCAATTTAGTCTTATTAAAGTGAGGATAATGTTGGTATTTACTGTCACGCAGGACAGAGGGTCATACAGCAAGACAATAGGTCTAAACTGTAGGCTGAAGCACATGTATATCATAGTTAACATTAATGTTTTAATGTATGGATATGTGAAAACAGCTTTTTATTGTGCACTGCCACACAAGGGCAGGGATGGGTTCATAAGTGATGCAGCTTAGAAGTAATATAAAGAAAAAATTTCTTCATTCTTTAAAATGGACAAGCAAATTTTGGATAAACTGTTAGGATGTCGTCCAGAACACCTGAGTCAATGAAATAGTTACACAGTTGGTGGTACAAGAGGCCAGGAGGACTTAAGTCCTTTACGGTTTCACATTCAACAATATAGTGTTCTAGTGAGTGCATTAAAGGTTTATCACAGAGTTTACAATCTGAATATTCTGGTAGTGGCTCAGCCTCACTAACCTGCCAGATGTGCCTATAGCCAAGGCGAATTACAGCAATGACTACATCACATTGCCTGGTCCGGTTACTGTGCTGACCATACAAATACCTATTATTACACAAGTTGTCATAACTTTTAATACTGCAGCTTTCAGGTCTCTGGGCATCTTTGTTGGGGTAAGTGACAGTGAAGATGATGGAGAGGTTCATGTTAATGAACACGTTTGGGCATGACAAATTGAAAACTTATCCGTTTAGTGAGGGCGAAGGTTGTGAGGTTGTGGCAGTGTAATTGCCTATACACAGTTTAAATAACTATACATGGTTGACCGGACAGTGCTGCAGCTCCTGGTACCCGGTGTATGGTTGCACACACACATGTTGCCAGCACGGGCCCCGCCTCACTCTCCACCGCCTGTCATCTACACTCCACGTGGTCAGTGTTACTCCCTTGGAACACACATTTATTTGCCGGGGGGGGGGGGTTGTTGGAGGGTGGGAGAGAGAGACTTATGGGGGAGGGAGATTATGAAGGAATGGGGAGGGGGGAAGATGGAGAACGTTGGTGGAGGGGAGGGAGAGAGTTTAATTTAATTGAGTACGTGTCTGTGTGTGTGGGGGTGGGAGGGTGGGAGGGGGGAGTAGCAAGACCCCACCAACACAAGCCCCCCCACAGTCCCTACCCCAGCAAGAAGCAGATAAGACCCCCATTAACCATTACCCCCCCCCCGGACACCCACTTAGCCCTGACCTTCACCCCCACCGACCCCCCTTAACCCCCCCCCCTTCCTCCCCAAGGCCGCCTCCACACACCCAAAAGTCTGCAAGTGATACTTACCTCAACGTTGAAGATGTTGCATCCTGCACAACCGTTTTTAACACCTAAACTAACTAAGCCTAGTCTAAGCTAAACTAAGCTAAACTAATCCTAGTCTTGATCAATCTAGAATGCGTTGCCATCTCGATCAATCTGGAGAGGGTTCTGAGAGTTCTTCTACTCCCTGAGCCCGGCCTGAGGCCAGGCTCGACTTTGTGATAACTTGGTCCAACAGGTTGTTGCTTGGAGCAGCCCGCAGGCCCACATATCCAGTACAACCTGGTTGGTCCGGCACTTCTTGCAGAAACTTATCTAATTGCTTCTTGAAGAAGACCATCTTTGTTCCGGCAATATTTCTAATACTTCCTGGGAGGTTAAACAGCTGTGGACCTGTGTGGATGTTCTGTGTGACTGTGGCACCTCTGCTCTTCACTGTTCTCTGTGACTGTGGCACCTCTGCTCTTCACTGTTCTGTGACTGTGGCACCTCTGCTCTTCACTGTTCTCTGTGACTGTGGCACCTCTGCTCTTCACTGGTTCTATTCTTCATTTCCTTCTGTATCTTTCGCTCCAGTATGTTGTTATTCTACTGAGCAAATTTGGGACCTGGCCCTCCAGTACCTTCCATGTAATTCGGTAATTCTCTCGTCTCCTTTCCAGTGAGTACATTTTGAGAGCTTTGAGACGGCCCCAATAATTTAGGTGCTTTATCGCGTCAATGCTTGCCGTATATGTTCTCTGTATTTCCTTTAGTTTAGAGATCTCTCCCGCTCTGAATCGGGAAGTGATTACCGAGCAATACTCAAGACGGGACAGCACCAGTAATTGAAATAATATTAACATTGCTGTGGGGTCACTGGATATGAACGTTCTCATAATCTATCCTATCATTGTCCTGGCCGCCGCTATATTTGCTAGCCTTCTTATCTTGTGATGATTTCGGGGCTTAGTTTCCCCGCGGCCCGGTCTTCGACCAGGCCTCCACCCTCAGCAAGCAGCCCTTAACAGCTGTCTAACTCCCAGGTACCTATTTACTGTTAGGTAACAGGGGGCATCAGGGCGAAAAAAACATTTTCCCCATTTGTCTCCGCCTGCACCGGAGATCGAACTCGGAACCTCAAGACTACGAATCCGAAGCGCTGTCCACCGAGCTATCAGGCGTTACCTTACTCAACCCAACCAAGCCTAACACAGTCTAACCCAAGTAACCACATTCTAACCTGACCTAGCCTAACATATACGGTTATGACAATCAGTAAACGAACTGTGCCAAACCAGCTTGTGCATTATCTGACCACTCCCCCGTTAACTAGAGGGACCTGCAGGGCAGGATTCATCCAGCTCTCACGTGTCCAGCTACGAAACATGTACATCTTTCCTCGACCATGACAGCTTATAGTCTGTATTTGTAAACAGTTTAAGAGTTTTGGCGGCGCTTGGAGGTCGTTGATGGCACTCCTCCAAGGAGTGCCGGACCAACCGGGCTGTGGTGGGTATGTGGGCCTGCGGGCCGCTCCAAGCAACAGCCTGGTGGACCAAACTCTCACAAGTCAAGCCTGGCCTCGGGCCGGGCTTGGGGAGTAGAAGAACTCCCAGAACCCCATCAACCAGGTATATGTGGGCCTGCGGGCCGCTCCAAGCAACAGCCTGGTGGACCAAACTCTCACAAGTCAAGCCTGGCCTCGGGCCGGGCTTGGGGAGTAGAAGAACTCCCAGAACCCCGTCAACCAGGTATCAACCAGGTAACAAGGTTGTTACACTTCGCCCTGCCTGTTTGGCCTTGCTCCAAACGTCCAAATAACCCCATCTAACTTGTCATGGCCAGTGTGTGGAAAACATTTAACTTACACGGCTTTAAGTCTTACAAATACGTCTGTGTTATTAACGCACTGATAGATTACGTTACAAATAAGTGACGGTAGTAAGTGGCCCCTCAAAGTTGACAGGAATCTTGACGGGCAGTAAACGAGGTCATTATACAGTGACTGTTAGGATGTCACTAACTATGAGACCACCACACAGATATGACATCAATGCCACCAAACATCAATAGTTAAATATAATCTATAAAAACGAATTACCAATCATTCCCACACAAAAAGTCCCTAGCAAGAAACAAAATATAATTTACCTCAAGCTACAACAACAGCCACAGCTGACAAACACAGCTGACAAACACAGCTGACAAACACAGCTGACAAACACAGGTGGTAAACAAACAGGTGACAAACATTCACACCTGTTCCCAAGAGAAGCGAAACACCTGTGCTACATCTGATCTTCTAGTACCTCCTCTGTTTCGTATTGTCTGTGCTTCTTCCTCCTCCTCCTCACCTTGTCTATCCTACCCCCCCTCCTCTCCCCAACTCTTCCTCCAGTCCTCCCACCCTTGTGGCCGCCTCCTGCTGGTGTGGGTGAAGGGCATCGTGGTACCAACTACCCGACCCTAAGCTCGCTAATGACCATACCAGCAAGCACCCTCTAGTGCCTGCCAGCCCCACGCACACGGGTACACGCACACGGGTACCCGCACACACACTGTCTTCTTGAAAAGGTGGGGGGGGGGGGGGGTATGGGGCTTTGTGGCTGAGTGGACAGCGCTCGGAGGTCGTAGTCTTAAGGGTTAGGCTTCGATTCCCCGCCGAGGCGGAAACAAATGGGCAATTTCTTTGTGTGTGTGTGTGTGTGGTGTGGAGAAAAAAATAAGTAGTTAGTAAACAGTTGATTGACAGTTGAGAGGCGGGCCGAAAGAGCAAAGCTCAACCCCCGCAAAAACACAACTAGGTGAATGCAAGTAGGTGAACACACACACACACACACACACACACACACACACACACACACACACACACACACACACACACACACACACACACACACACACACACACACACACACACACAGGAATGCAGCATCAAGTGCACTAACCCACACAAAAACAAACATACAAGTATTGTTATCACAACCAAACGTAACTAAGCCTTTATATACACATTTCTCACTGGCAGTGACAATATCAATATTAAAACACTGTAAACTCTATAACATGTACTAATGATCATACACAGAGAAGGGAGAAGGAGTGAGAGAAGGAGTGAGGGAAGGGAGGGTGAAAACAATCAAGCGAGCGTCAACAAGGCAGGCGAGCGTCCGTGACTGCGCGGGTAATTCAAAATGCAGGAGCCGGTGGTAACCGTCTTCAGGTGGGAAGCCGCGGAAAGGAATCCTCTTGAATTCACCCAAACCGGCTGGCTTATTGGGCTTCCCTACAGTTGTTGTCTTTTCCGTTAACGGCTTGTGCTGCCCTACTGTTGTTGTCTTTACCGTTAACGGCTTGGAACATGAACACTATTTCCTGCAGACTGGTGAGAATTAGGGAAGAGCCTCGTCTACTGCGCAGGAAAGGGAGGAGAGTTTTGGGGGAATGAGGGGGCGAGGAAAGTGGTTGAGGGGAGGGGATGGGAAAGGGGAAAAGGGAAGGAGGGTGAGCATTGATGTGTGTGATTCATAGGCCTCCCCCCCCCTTCCCACCCCCTTCCCCCCTCTTGGTTTGTCGTTAATCGATTTGCTCTATCTTGTTACCTGACTCTTTCTCTTTGTTTATTTGTTGTTATCTTAACACCACAATCTCTCTCTCTCTCTCTCTCTCTCTCTCTCTCTCTCTCTCTCTCTCTCTCTCTCTCTCTCTCTCTCTCTCTCTCTCTCTCTCTCTCTCTCTCTCTCTCTCTAACCATAGAAACTCATTTATATGAGTTCATTATTTGTCTTCATTTCGAGTAAACTAAACTCCACACTATATTGCGGGCTCACCATAGCCCGTGCTTCTTGGAACAGTTCCAGGTGGCAAATCTTAACCAACCAACCAACCTCAACACTAAGGTCTTTATGGGGTCCTAGAGTGTCTAGGTAATGCTAGAAGTGCATGGGGGGGGGGCGCTAGACAGCTTGGGGGTAGTGGCTGGGAGCGGGTAATGAGAGGTGAGGTACAAGGGGAAATAGGGAGGGAGGAGTAGGGGGTGGGTCAGTAGGGTGTCGTACAGTATGGTAGGTATAGTCGATGGGGCAGATGATAGGGGCTTAAGAGAAGGGGATGGATAAGAAGGGCAGAGATAACAGGAGAGAAAGAGAGAGACACACACACACACACACACACACACACACACACACACACACACACACACACACACACACACACACACACACACACACACACACACTCACACAGGAGGTTATTACGGTGTTGAGGGTTTGCGTGTGGTGTTGAGGGAGGGGGGGAAGGGGGGGAGCATGTGATGATAGTGGTAACAGGGAGAGTGAGTGGGCTCGCGTGTGACTGGGGTAGGGGGGTGGGGGGGGAAGAGGGTGTGGTTGGGAAGGGGAACAACAAAGGGGAAGAGCGGGCTAAATAGAATGGCTAACTCACCAGGCTGCCTTAATGATATTTAGAAAAGGGGGAAGGGGCATGGAGGAGAGGGGAAGGGGGGGGGGGAAGGAGAGGGGGAACAGGGGGGGGGGGAATGAGTGGTATTTTGAATTACCTCGTTGTCTCCTCCTTGGCCTAACTGGCACGGTGTCTGATGCTTGGTAACAAGGGGAATCATTTTGTAATTCAGTAGTAAGACCTTCAGAGATCTTACCTCTGCTGGAGAGGTAGCAGAAGAGGAAGAGGTATAACAAGCAGATATTAATTCAGTTTTCGACTGGGCAGCAGCCAATAACATGATGTTTAAGTGATACAGTCCAGGTACTCAGGTACGGTAAAAATGACAACTTTAAACATAATACAGGGTACAAAACACAATGAAATTTGCCCATAGTAGGAAAGCAAGCATGTAAAGGATTTGTGAATAATTGATGTCTGACGACCTAACGTTTAGGGAGCATAACCAAGCAAATATTGCGTCAGCCAGAAAAATGATCGGATGGATTACGAGAACTTTCAAATCCAGGGATCCCATCACAATGGTTGTACTCAAGTCACTTGTGTTGTCCCGTCTTGAGTACTGCTCAGTACTCACTTCCCCCTTCAGAGCAGGAGAGATTGCAGAAATAGAGGGAATTCAGAGAACACTTCAATAAGTGCCGGACCAACCGGGCTGTGTTGGGTATGTGGGCCTGCGGGCCGCTCCAAGCAACAGCCTGGTGGACCAAGGACCTTGGTCCAACAAGCCTGATGGACCAAGCTCTCACAAGTCCAGTCTGGCCTTGGGCCGGACTGGTGGAGTAGAAGAACTCCCAGAACCTCATCAAGCAGGTATCAGATAATTTACTGAGGTGTGTGTGTGTGTGTGTGTGTGTGTGTGTGTGTGTGTGTGTGTGTGTGTGTGTGTGTGTGTGTGTGTGTGTGTGTGTGTGTGTGTGTGTGTGTGTGTGTGTGTGTGTGTGTGTGTGTGTGTGTGTGTGTGTGTGTGTGTGTGTGTGTGTGTGTGTGTGTGTGTGTGTGTGTGTGTGTGTACTGGTCAGGAGTGTACACACAGTTCCTCTAATGACTGGGGTCTCACAGAGGACCAGCAGTTGCAGGTTGGACTTACAGAAGCCCACTGTTGAGTTACCCCCTGAACAACACACCGACATGCCAGAGACTCCGATAACTGACACCAAGTAATGATATCTTCCGCTATGATGTCTTGGAAAGAATTGTTAGGAATCAACTCTACAGTTTTATGGAGAACAATAATTTCACAACCCAGAACAATGTGGATTTAGCGCGGGAAGATGGTGTGTGTCACAGTTACTCAACCACTGTAACAAAATCACTGATGCATTAGAAGAATAGGAAAATGCAGATGTTGTATACACAGACTTTGCGAAGACATTCGACAAATGTGACCACGGGAGTGACTATGGAAGCCGGTCGGCCGAGCGGACAGCACGCTGGGCTTGTGATCCTGTGGTCCTGGGTTCGATCCCAGGCGCCGGCGAGAAACAATGGGCAGAGTTTCTTTCACCCTATGCCCCTGTTACCTAGCAGTAAAATAGGTACCTGGGTGTTAGTCAGCTGTTACGGGCTGCTTCCTGGGGGTGGAGGCGTGGTCGAGGACCGGGCCGCGGGGACACTAAAGCCCCGAAATCATCTCAAAATAACCTCAAGATAACGGAGTAATAGTCTATACAACGACATCAATGGGAATAATGGGTAAAGTGGGGCGTTGGATTTTCAACTTTGTCAAACAAAATGCATAGAGTAACAGTCAATAAAATGGAGTCTTAAAATGGAGTCTTAAGTGAAAAGCTCTGTACCTCAGGGCACAGTTCTTGCACCGCTGCTATTTATCATTCTTATCTCTGACACTGACAAAAATACCAGTGACAGCTTCGCGTCATCCTTTGCAGCTGATACAAAAATCATGAAAATTTCCTTCTGTTCCTGTAGTCACCTTCTTAATATTCTTGTAGTCACCTTGTTAATATTCTTGTAGTCACCTTCTTAATATTCTTGTGGTCACCTTCTTAATATTCTTGTAGTCACCTTCTTAATATTCTTGTTGTCACCTCAATATTCTTGTGGTCATCTCCCTGTTGCCTGAGGGTTCTCCCCTCCGTGTGTGAAAGGGCTTCCTTGGGACAACACAACCTCTTACACTCCCCCCTGACCAGAGGACCAACTCTGCTCTCCCTAATGCCCCTCTGATGTGACGTCACAGAGAGGGGACGCCCCCTGCAAGAGGGGTTCCTGTAGAGGGGACGAACGGAGCTTGTGTCCAGGATAATAATAGAGAGTGGGAGAGGGGTCAGAGGGGAAGGTGGTAATAGTGTGTGTGGAAAGGGAGGAAGGAGGGTGAGGGGAAAGGGACGATATGGAAGAGGAGTTAGGAACAGGGGGCATAGGATTGCCTATGCCCCTTTATGCAGGCTGCTCGTATGCCCCTAAAAGGGGCATGTGAACAGCCTGTTCGACCAGGACGCCTGGTGAGAGACCGGGCCGTAGGGACGTTGATCCCCGAACCCATCAGTTATTTTTTATTCTCGTCTACCAAGACGTCTTGGTACTACCGCTGGGCCAAGACAACCTTATGTAGCCCACAACCAATTAATACGGTAAAAGTTGTTCCATGGAATCATGGTCCCAGCGGCCCGGTCTCTAACCAGGCCTCCTAGTTGAAAGTCTGGTCAATCAGGCTGTGTGAAGCCACTGTACCAATTCTGACGTACGAGTCACAACCTGGTTGATCAAGTACCCTTTTGAACATTGAAAGAGTTGGGTTTGTTATATTCTTCATGTTCAAAAAGGTGTTGACCACAACACCAGCTGCTCAGCATCAGCTGCTCAGCATCAGCTGCTCAGCATCAGCTGCTCAGCATCAGCTGCTCAGCATGGGAGAGGGAGACACAGACAACTAGATAATTGAGGAGCTAATGGATAAGGTTAATTATCCATTAGGATAATCAGTGATAAATGTTAATATTGATCAATATCACACAACATTGATGATCAATTACTGTTGATCAATTACTGTTGATCAATTACTGTTGATCAATTACTGTTGATCAGTTACTGATGATCAGTTACTGTTGATCAATTACTGTTGATCAATTACTGTCGATCAATTACTGTTGGTCAATTACTGTTGGTCAATTACTGTTGATCAATTACTGTTGATCAATTACTGTTGGTCAATTACTGTTGATCAATTACTGTTGATCAGTTACTGTTGATCAATTACTGTTGATCAATGTTGATGAAACAGACCACAGTCAAATCAAAACCTATATTCATAAATGGTTGTTCATTTATAATTAAATATATTTAAAATTGCAGAATATAATATAGTATATTATGGTATACAATATAGTGTACTATATATTATATAATAATATACACTATTAAGGTGTATATATATATATATATATAGTGTACGCTATATATAATTATAATATAGTGTATAGGGAGGAGTTTACACAAGTACTATAAAGTACTTGTAGTACGTGTAACAAGTGCTACACTTACTGAGGACACACCAGGTGTACAAATCCACAAGGGCCGTGACGAGGATTCGAACCTGCGTCCGAGAGCATCCCAGACGCTGCCTTGATCACAGGTGTATCTGTGTAGGTTGTAATGGAAGCTGAACCTGAACATTGCTATCCGCGTCAACCTGAACATTCCCTTTAAATGCAATGTTCTTGTCAGAGAAACTCTACGGAGAAGGCACCCAAGATATCACGCCAGTATCCAGCACTTATAAGCGATATGAGGATAGCGATTTGGGATAGGACGGCGGAAAGGAATGGTACTCCAGCTACTTGGAGGGTTGTAGAACTCCCAGCTCCCTCTACAGGTCCCTCTGCAGGTCCCTCTACAGGTCTCTTGGTGAGACAGATTTCATGAAGAGCTTGAGGTAGATGATGATGATTGATGAAGATTAAGCCACCCAAGAGGTGGCACGGGCATGAATAGCCCGTAAGTGGTGGCCCTTTTGAGCCATTACCAGTATCAAGAGCTGATACTGGAGATCTGTGGAGGTGCGACTGCACCCTGCGTGACGGGAGATGTCTCCCGGACCAAATGCAGGTGACCAAATGGTCAGCTTGAGGTAGGTATCAGTGAGGTTAAGTAGGCAGGGTTTGGTCGAGAGGTGGATGGTGTGGTGGAGGAGGACTGAAGGAGGGGAAGAGGCTGTCCTGAGGCAAGCAAGGTGAGGGGAGGCGGCCATATATGGACGGTGAGGGGACTCGAACTAGTGGAGCTGAGAGGGGCACCAACGTCGGTGACTCGGGCTTGAGGGGTGGTGACAGTGTGAGGGGAGGGGGGGGAGAGGGGGTGAGGGACGAAGAGGGGAGGCATGAGGGAGGGGTGAGGGAAACTGTAGCTTAAGATGAGGGGAGAGTGTCTGAGATGGGTTGTAAACAAGAATAGGTCGGTTGATCAGGGAGTTAGCATGTTGGGAGACACCGGAATTAAATTCAGGTAAAGCTCATGAGTGAATGTGTGTGTGTGTGTGTGTGTGTGTGTGTGTGTGTGTGTGTGTGTGTGTGTGTGTGTGTGTGTGTGTGTGTGTAGGGGGGGGGGTGTTCACATGTACACACCAGAGGTACACACCTTACACAACTACCATACTCACGCCTATGACAAAATAATTAATATTGATCAAAGTAATAGGGTTAATTGTAATCAAATTAATAATAATGAAAGTGTAAGAACAAGTGACATAGGGAGTGGGTGTGGGTGGACAGGTGACGCAGGGAGAGTCTTCCCTTGCTCTACCCTGTGTGCTTCTGCCCTCTCCTGTCTCCCTTTGTTTCTGCCTCTGCCGGGAATCGAACCCGGGCCACAGGATTACGAGTCCCGCGCGCTGGCCACTCAGCTACCAGACCCCTGTGTCAGTGTGTGTGTGTGCGCGCGCTGGAACTGTGGGGTCGTCTAATACAATGACTCTTCCCCCCCCCCCCCCATTGTTTAAGGTCATATCTGCCTTTAAAACTATGGATGTACCAATATTATACTATTTCCCCTTCTAGTGTGCTTGCACATACTGCTACATATATGTAGCAGTATATGTAGTTAGCAGTCATACATAGTGACCTCACACACACTGACTTGCACCTCTGGCACCTCTACCATTCTTGCTCCCACAGGTAATTATCAAGAGGAATCACTAAGTCATTAAGACTATAAAGCACCTGGAAGGTGTCTGAGGATGTAGGGAAGAAATGGTAACCAACCACTTGGATGGTCGGAGATTGAACAAGCTGGTAAGTGAGGCTACCGTCACTCTTGAGGGGACCCACCACTCCAGTCCTGAGTGGTGGGTCACCATTGGGGACGGGACTATTCATTACATCCTGTCCAATATCCTTATCCTCATGTCTCTTCAGAGTCAATATTTTCATGAATCCTTGTGTTGGTGTTCATCGCAGACATTGCTTCATCTGCTCTATTGATACCACTTGGATATTGTATGTCTGGAACATGTCCCGTAGGTAGTGCATACTCTTGTGGCCTGCCATGCTGTGTGTAGATAAGGTACTGGGTGCTGAGAGTACTGGGTACTGGGAGTACCGGGTACTGGGAGTACTGGGTACTGGGAGTACCGGGTACTGGGAGTACTGGGTGCTGGGAGTACTGGGTACTGGGATTACTGGGTGCTGGGAGTACTGGGTACTGGGATTACTGGGTACTGGGAGTACTGGGTACTGGGAGTACTGGGAGTACTGGGTGCTGGGAGTACTGGGTGCTGGGAGTTCTGGGTACTGGGAGTACTGGGTACTGGGAGTACTGGGAGTACTGGGTGCTGGGAGTACTGGGTGCTGGGAGTACTGGGTGCTGGGAGTACCGGGTACTGGGAGTACAGGGTGCTGGGAGTATTGGGTACTGGGAGTACTGGGAGTACTGGGTGCTGGGAGTACTGGGTGCTGGGAGTACTGGGTACTGGGAGTACTGGGTGCTGGGAGTACTGGGTGCTGGGAGTACTGGGTGCTGGGAGTACTGGGTGCTGGGAGTACCGGGTACTGGGAGTACTGGGTGCTGGGAGTATTGGGTACTGGGATTACTGGGTACTGGGAGTACTGGATGCTGGGAGTACTGGGTGCTGGGAGTACCGGGTACTGGGAGCGTCTCTATGTTCCCAAAGGTTGTGGTGATGGTGGTGTGTGGTTCCTGAACCATTCAGCTCACCGTGTCCACAGTCGACATAACCTAGTTAACGCTTGTTACACTGGTACAAAGAAATCTTGTTCTTCTCCCATGGTAATTTGCGTTTAATGGGTTCCGTAGTGAACCTTGCGGAACTCCATTTGTCATTTCGATGTTTCTCCTCGTGCTGTCTTCTATTCGTTTGGTAGTTTCCCCCACGTAACTACCACGCTTTCTTATCATGTGTGGTGTTGGGTTGTTTTGTTCAACTACGTTAGTGTGTCGTATACTATGGTAATGTTGTGGCCCATGTGTAGATCATATGTGGCCCATGTGTAGATCATATGTGGCCCACGTGTGGTCCATGTGTAGATCATGTGTGGCCCACGTGTGGTCCATGTGTAGATCATGTGTGGCCCACATGTGGCCCATGTGTAGATCATATGTGGCCCATGTGTAGATCATATGTGGCCCACGTGTGGCCCATGTGTAGATCATATGTGGCCCACGTGTGGCCCATGTGTAGATCATGTGTTGATCTTCAAGAAAAAATAGATTGTTTTCTAAAAGGAGTGCCGGACCAACCGGGTTGTGGTGGGTATGTGGGCCTGCGGGCCGCTCCAAGCAACAGCCTGGTGGACCAAACTCACAAGGTTGTGAAGATGGGTTTTCACCGTTCACGACAGTGTCCGTGTCTTTAGGACCTACACGACGACCCATGATAACATTATTATTGATGACAACAAACTCCATTTCGTGTGGATATTTCAGCCTCTGGTGACCTCCGAATGCATGATACAGCTGATGACTTGGCCTCAGAGGGAGTTGACTTCAGACTCCTCAACTTCAGAGCAGTTGTCTATATAACCTTGATTGTTATAGGTAGTCCGGGAAAGATTATACACTATGAACTTCAATAAAACCCTCGTAGATCTGAGATATAGACAAATCTACTCTGGAATCTACTCCAGGTATGCTGCAAAAGGTAGGGCTGGGGGGGAGGTGGGGTATACTCCCCTATACCCCCAACATTATGGGGTATAGGGACACCTGCCACCCATATTATGGTTGTGGTGTACGGTATAAATAATGAAACTAACTCCCCTTCTATTTTCTCCATCCTCTCTCTCTCTCTCTGTCTCTCTCTCTCTCTCTCTCTCTCTCTCTCTCTCTCTCTCTCTCTCTCTCTCTCTCTCTCTCTCTCTCTCTCTCTCTCTCTCTCTCTCTCTCTCTCTCTCTCTCTCTCTCTCTCTCTCTCTCTCTCTCTCTCTCTCTCTCTCTCTCTCTCTCTCTCTCTCTCTCTCTCTCTCTCTCTCTGTTTATAGTCCTGTCGTCATCTCGCCCTTCCCTGTGTCCTTGTTCCCCCTTCCCAGACCTGCACCAACTCATTGCTTCGCTCTCTTCCCTTCCTCTCTCTCTCTCTTTATCCAGATTTCATCCCCCACCCCTCTCCCTCCCCTCTCGTCACCCCTCTCCTTCCCCTTTCTTCCCTATAATTCTCTTCTTCCCCTTCCTTCTCTTTACACCCCTCCTTCCCTTTCCCCTCTCTGGTGTGTACCGCCTCTCCTTGCCTCCCCCCTCCTCTTCCTTTCACCATACCACCCCCTCCTCTCCCATAATGACTCAGACACCAGCTACGTAAATAATCCCAGCTTGGTCGACTGCCTCACTTTATGCTCTCCTCTAGTTGTTGTGTTGTGGTGTTGTGTTGTGGTGTTGTGGTGTGGTGGGTGTTGTGGTGGTGGTGGGTGTTGTGGTGGTGGTGGTGGTGTTGTGGTGGTGTTGTGGTGGTGTTGTGGTGGTGGTGGTGGTGTTGTGGTGGTGTTGTGGTGGTGTTGTGGTGTTGTGGTGGTGGTGGTGGTGTTGTGGTGGTGTTGTGGTGGTGGTGTTGTGGTGTGGTGGGTGTTGTGGTGGTGGTGGTGGTGTTGTGGTGGTGTTGTGGTGGTGGTGTTGTGGTGGTGTTGTGGTGTGGTGGGTGTTGTGGTGGTGGTGGTGGTGTTGTGGTGGTGGTGTTGTGGTGGTGTTGTGGTGGTGTTGTTGTGGTGAGGTGGTGGTGGTGTTGTGGTGGTTGTGTTGTAGGGGAATGTATATGATTCCTACTTCAATACAGCGGATTGTATAGAATTTATTTCTTGACACCACTCCCACACTGTGAGGGGGGGGGGGTTATTGTTACTTAATGTAATTCACATCTTACAGTTTATATAGTAAATTGAAGAAATTGAATGTTGACTTACTGCCCTGAATTTAGTTGTTAAGCGTCATGGAGGGTAGACGATATTGACAGATGTTAATCTTCTTGTCTGATAAGCTGTTCACTTGAGACAGTTAAGCAAGACCCAGCTGTGTCTGGGTACAAGTGACAGGATGAACAACCCAGCGGGTTTTCTTCCTATTGGGGAGTGTTGTACATGCTGCTATGGCGGTGTGTCCACTCACAGGATGAGTGACGCTGCCCAATACTGTCACTATGGCGGTGTGTCCACTCACAGGATGAGTGACGCTGCCCAATACTGTCACTATGGCGGTGTGTCCACTCACAGGATGAGTGGCGCTGCCCAATACTGTCACTATGGCGGTGTGTCCACTCACAGGATGAGTGGCGCTGCCCAATACTGTCACTATGGCAGTGTGTCCACTCACAGGATGAGTGGCGCTGCCCAATACTGTCACTATGGCCGTGTGTCCACTCACAGGATGAGTGGCGCTACCCAATACTGTCACTATGGCGGTGTGTCCACTCACAGGATGAGTAACGCTGCCCAATAAACTTCGCCCCTCGGGGCAAAATTTACAATTTAAATGACCCAGCCACTCAACAGTAGAGGACTATCGTACCACAACCTGTACGATCTGAATTACGTTAGTAAAACTGAAGATTCCTATCAGGTATGATGATTTCTTATTGTATGGTAACTCATATGCTGATGAGTGACCCAGAGGAGTATTGAACACACAGGGCTCCATGTATGCTGTAGGTATGTCTAGGTATGCTGTAGGTATGTCTAGGTATGCTGTAGGTATGCTGTAGGTATGCTGCAGGTATGCTGTAGGTATGCTGCAGGTATGCTGCAGGTATGCTGTAGGTATGCTGCAGGTATGCTGTAGGTATGCTGCAGGTATGCTGTAGGTATGTCTAGGTATGCTGTAGGTATGTCTAGGTATGCTGTAGGTATGTCTAGGTATGCTGTAGGTATGTCTAGGTATGCTGGAGGTGGTTGTGAGCAATGGTGACCCCAGACAGCACCTGGGGCTAACGCCCCCTCCTCCTCCAGCAGGGGGAGGTGTTCCCATCACTCGTTGAAGGGGGTATTGTATCCTCCAGTCCCTCTATCTCTCCCCCTCCCCTCCCCCACAATTCCCCATCACCCCCTACTCCCCACGTACCCCCCCCCCTCCCCCATCCCCTTTTGTTTGCTTCTGGCTATTGTTTACAGTGATGCCACATTTTTCCTCTCCCTTCTGGGAGAGGTGAGAGTGGGTGAGATTACTCGGGTGTTAAATTTTAACTTTTATGTTCAACAGAATGCAAAGAGTAGCAGTCACAGAAAATCACGTCCAAGTGCAGTGTAAATCTCTTTATCCCAGGGGACAGAGCCTCTGTACCCCAGGGTACAATGTCTCTGTACCCCAGGGCACAGTGCCTCTGTACCCCAGGGTACAGTGTCTCTGTATCCCAGGGCACAGTGTCTCTGTACCCCAGGGCACAGGGCCTTTGTACCCCAGGGTACAGTGTTTCTGTACCCCAGGACACAGGACCTCTGTACCCCAGGGCACAGAGCCTCTGTACCCCCAGGGTACAATGTGTCTATACCCCAGGGCACAGTTCTTGCACTGTGCATTACTAGTGTCTCTGTACCCCAAGGCACAGAGCCTCTGTACCCCAGGGTACAGTGTCTTTGTACCCCAGGGCACAGTGTCTGTACCCCAGGGCACAGTTCTTGCACTGCTTTGTCTCATTCTCATATACTTACATTGTACCTTTTGCACAATGACAGCGCCTTTCAAAGCTGGTGAAATTGCTGACCTGGAGAGCGTGCAGAGAATCCTTTACTGCTAGAATCCACTCAGTAAAACATTTTATTATTGGGACCGACTAAAGTGTTTAACTCTGTATTTTACAGAGCCCAGGCGGGAGAGATACATAATACTTTTCACGTGGGAAATAGTAGAGGGGCTGGTCCCAAACCTGCACACAGAAATAACACCACATGAGACCAGAAGGCATGGCAGGATGTGCAGAATACCCCCGTTGAAGAGCAGAGGTGCAACAGGTACTCTGAGAGAGAACTCTATCAACATCAGAGGCCCGAGACTGTTCAACACGCTTCCACTACACATAAGGGACATAACTGGCCGACCCCTCACAGTGTTCAAGAGAGAACTATCAACATCAGAGGCTCGAGACTGTTCAATACGCTTCCACTACACATAAGGGACATAACTGGCCGACCCCTCACAGTGTTCAAGAGAGAACTATCAACATCAGAGGCCCGAGACTGTTCAACACGCTTCCACTACACATAAGGGACATAACTGGCCGACCCCTCACAGTGTTCAAGAGAGAACTGGATAAGCACCTCCAAAGGATACCTGATCAACCAGGCTGTGACTCATACGTCAGGCTGCGAACAGCCACGTCCAACAGCCTGGTTAACCAGTCCAGCAACGAGGAGGCCTGGTCGACGACCGGGCCGCGGAGACGCTAAGCCCCGAAATCACCTCAAGGTAACCTCAAGGTATGGCACATGTACCTATGTGACGTCATTGTTTTGTAAACAAAGCCACGTGGGCGAGACATTCGTATCCCTCCATTCCCACACATAACAGTTGTGGTGGTGGAGGGTTGTGGTGGATGGTGGAGGGTTGTGGTAGGTGGTGGGATGGTTGTAGGTGGTGGTATATGGTTGTGGTGAGTGCGGGGGGTGGCGGGAATGTTGTGGTGGTGTGATAAGACTGACTTCGCCCACTGTTCTGGAGAGTGTGGTGAAGTTTTGGTAGCAACAACACTGTTATGTTTGGAGACACAACATCCAGTCAAGTGGAGGCTTCCGCGTGTGTGTGTGTGTGAGTGTGTGAGTGTGTGTGTGTGTGTGTGTGTGTGTGTGTGTGTGTGTGTGTGTGTGTGTGTGTGTGTGTGTGTGTGTGTGTGTGTGTGTCTCTCTCTCTCTCTCTCTCTCTCTCTCTCTCTCTCTCTCTCTCTCTCTCTCTCTCTCTCTCTCTCTCTCAATTCACACACACACAAGGTTCGATTCCCACGGCAGGACAGTGACGGTTGGGCACGTATCGTGTCACATAAATAGTGTACTCTGGGCTCAGCCAACTGTTGTGGGTTGCATGCTGGGAAAGGTCAGTAATAGTGCGGCTTCAGTACCCTTAAGAGCAGGGTGCCAGTTCCCCACAACGAGAAACACATTATTGACGAAGTGTATTGGGCTTTATTGATGTTCCTAGCATCAAGGCTGACTTTCGTCTCCTAAGTTTAGATTCGAGAATCACCTGGGTAAATACTGGTTTGGAAACAGGGTGCTAGATTTATGGAACAAATTACAGGGTAACAGCTGTCATTAACTACTCAACGATGTCATCAGAGCTGTCATTAACTACTCAACGATGTCATCAGAGCTGTCATTAACTACTCAACGATGTCATCAGAGCTGTCATTAACTACTCAACGATGTCATCAGAGCTGTCATTAACTACCCAACGATGTCATCAGAG
The DNA here is from genome assembly GCF_040958095.1 of Procambarus clarkii. Lineage (NCBI taxonomy): Eukaryota > Metazoa > Arthropoda > Malacostraca > Decapoda > Cambaridae > Procambarus > Procambarus clarkii. Next base: position 28,291,903 of record NC_091219.1, on the reverse strand, counting down.
CTGTCATTAACTACCCAACGATGTCATCAGAGCTGTCATTAACTACTCAACGATGTCATCAGAGCTGTCATTAACTACTCAACGATGTCATCAGAGCTGTCATTAACTACTCAACGATGTCATCAGAGCTGTCATTAACTACTCAACGATGTCATCAGAGCTGTCATTAACTACTCAACGATGTCATCAGAGCTGTATGCAAGTCACCGGAGGCCAAATCAGTATAACAGAATACGTCAACTGTTGTTGTTGTTGTAGTGATGTATAGCTGTTGTTGTTGTTGTAGTGATGTATAGCTGTTGTTGTTGTTGTAGTGATGTATAGCTGTTGTTGTTGTTGTTGTAGTGATGTATAGCTGTTGTTGTTGTTGTTGTAGTGATGTATAGCTGTTGTTGTTGTTGTTGTAGTGATGTATAGCTGTTGTTGTTGTTGTTGTAGTGATGTATAGCTGTTGTTGTTGTTGTTGTAGTGATGTATAGCTGTTGTTGTTGTTGTTGTAGTGATGTATAGCTGTTGTTGCTTCATAAGTATGTTGTTGTCTCCCTGTGGACCGTTGTGTTCCGCGGGCTGTGTGACTCAGCTCCTTCTCTCAGTAAGTCGCCCGTGAGTCACTGTGACTCACTGTGACTCACCCGTCAGACCCGTCACCCAAACAAAGGCCAAAGTCCATTCCATGCACCCGCCAATCCCCCTTTTTTGTGTTGGGAGTAAAGAGGAAGGAGAGGCATAGGTGAAGGGAAGTATAGAAGTGGGAAGTACAGTGAGAGGTATGAAAGCAGGCGGGCTGTCCGCCTTGCTACACCCCCCCCCCCCCTTTGTTTATGAATGAAAAACGGTTTACACACGACTCAACTTGATGACGTCCGAACACTTCCGGAACAAGTGCTTCACTGACGACTTGTGTTCAAACCACAACGTTGTGAATGCTTCACCCACGTACTACAAATAATCGCCAACAGAACCTCAACACCTAACCTAACCACTGCCTAAATATGTACAATATTTTAATATAAAATAATATTTTTTATGCTTGAGAAAATTCCTGTTTTGAATGAACAGCATATTAAAAAATTATGAATGTGTCTTTGGGGTCGACCGTTGGATGGAATGGACTTGTCTGAGGATGGTGAGTATTGAGTGGGTCACCACCTGGCATGATCCGGGTCATTTTTTTTTTTTTGGGGGGGGGGGTCTGATCGATACCTGGGTGGTGTGCTGGGAGGGGGGGAGGGGGGATGGATAGGGGACAGGGAATAGGAGGGGATGAGAAGGGGAGGTATTCTCTCTAGGGATGTTCCTGCGCGGGGCCTAAGCCTCTCGCTGGCCCTAAGGCCAGCGAGAAGCTGTTACCCAAGCAGCAGGTCCCCTAACCACGGCGCCGAAAGTCTTACTCGTTTCTGTTTGACTTAGTCAGTGGACGAGTGAAAGAACACGTTGGGTTTAATGTCGTTTCCTTTCGTCGAAATTATTAATTATTGGTTTAGTATTATTGTGATGTTGCAGCTGCTGTGTTATGGGCGCTGTGTCTCTTTGTGTGTCTGTCTGTAGCTCACTGTTGTCTTGAACTGTTGTGTGTATATGTCTGCGTCCCCCTTACCTCCCTCTCCCCCTCCCTCCCCCCCCCTTAGTTGCAGCTTGAGCTGCAGTGTCATTCCTGCATGACTTGGCACCCACTGGTAAGTGTTTGACGACCTTGGCACTTGAGCGCACGCAACACCGTAGTGGTCACTTGGTCATGTAAGTGCTCATGTTGCAAGGTTTCACTGACAGTTCTCCAGTGCCGGGAAGGGCAAAGTCGCCCCGTTGAAAACCAGGAGTGCCAGTGCCACGCCGGGAGATAATTGTGCGGACATCACCGGGGCAAGACTTCCACACTCTCAGAACCAGAACTCAAGGAGGCCTGGGCGACGACCGGTTATCTTGAGATGATTTTGGGGCTTTAAGTGTCCCCGCGGCCCGGTCCTTGACCAGGCCTCCACCCCCAGGAAGCAGCCCGTGACAGCTGACTAACTCCCTGGTACCTATTTTAGTGCTAGGTAACAGGGGCATAGGGTGAAAGAAACTCTGTCCATTGTTTCTCGTCGGCGTCTGGGATCGAACCCAGAACCACAGGATCACAAGTCCAGCGTGCTGTCCGCTCGGCCGACCGGCTCCCTGGCACACCGGCACACAACACGCCGGGCCTCGATGTGTAGTGTGCCTCAGCCTGTACTCTTCACCGGATGTTCTCCATCAACATACCTTTCCCTCCAGTATGTTGCTCTTTTATTGTGCAAAATTAGGGACCTGGCTTAGGGACGTCCCCAGCAAAGGGGCAGCAAGGTCCCACATTCGTTCTCTCCAGTAAAGTGGGGGGTGGGGGTGGACGGTTGTTAAGGGGGGGGGGTGGAGACTGGGTGGGGCAGGTGATGGGAGTGAGTCACCTCCGTGTCTCCGTCACACTTCTCATAGTAACATGAACTGTTTAGAATTATAACACTTGTTATAACACTCAAGCGGCCACACACTTTACATTCCCGGGATATGGATGTCCTCTGTTGGGGGAGAACATTTAGTTCCTTACCTGGGTAGGGCAGGGAGGGGGGGGGGAGGAGTGTGGGCGAGGGGGGAGGGGGAGTGTGGGCGAGGTGGGGGGGGGGAGGAGGGGGATGTGCTTGACATTTACAAATTAGAGAAGAAGGTAATGAGATGTGTGGTTTAGGCATCTCATCATTGTCATTACTACCATCATCAGTAGCATCATTACCACCACAAACACCACTACCACCACTAACATAACCACTACCACCACTAACATAACCACTACTACCACCACTATGAGCATCCTTACCACCACCACCAGTGATGGAGCATCTAGAGAGGATCAACTCTGCAACAAAGGGACGGCGGCGGCGTGGAGCTAGAAAGGTAAAGTCGTGATTGACAAACTTGACAGTTCTATAACGTGATCACTAGAATATGACAGGAAAAGGATTGCTGAGTTGACTGCATGTTCCTGGATTGTCGAGAAGCATGTGACTGTTCCACACCAAAGACTTGTGTACAAGATCGAAAAGCAGTTTGGGATAAATGGTAAACACTGGGCTGGGTAAGGGAGTGTCTGAAGGACAGAAAACAAAGAGTCAGAAAGCAGGTTTAGAGCTGGAGAACTGAACAAATGGGATCCCACAAGGTTCACTCCTGAGGCCCACTGCTCTTTCTAATGTATGTGAATGATTTACTCGAGGGAGTGAGCTCGTATATGTCAATGTTTCCAGATTCCTCAAAGCTGACGAGGAACATAAAAACAGAGGAGGACTGCAGGAAGTTACTGGAGGACCTTGACAAACTCCAGGAGTGAACAAACAAATGGTTGCTAGAGTTCAGTGCCATCAAGTGTAACGTACCTGCTTGATACCTGCTTGATGGGGTTCTGGGAGTTCTTCTAGTTCTCGTTCTTCTCTCCGGATGAAGAGAGAGTGGCTATAATTCCAGCACCATCACCAGAGGTACACATAAACAAGATAACATCAGCAGCGTTACCTTGTGTGTGTGTGTGTGTGCCTCTGGTGATGGTGCTGCAATTATAGCCACTCTCGAATCTCTCTCTCTCTCTTCTTCCGGTTCCCTTAGTTGCCTTTCCCTTGTGATGTGTGTACCTTTGTCCCTTTCTTGTCTTTATTATCTTACACTTCAGGCCATTGAATTCCAGCAACCATTTGTTTATTCTACTTTCAACCTAAAGATTGAAAGTACAGGAGTACACACGTGTCACCTAGCAGTAAATAGGTACCTGGGGGTTAGTCAGCTACTACAGGCTGCTTCCTGAAGGTGGAGCCCTGGTTGAGGACCGGGCCGCGGGGACACTAAGCCCCGAAATGCAATTTGTTTTTGTCATCTCAAAATAACAAAGAAGTGGAAGCTGGAAACGCCTGAGAGTCAGATTGTATGGAAACTCTCGTACCCTGTACAGGTGGTCAACAAGTGGAATGCTCTGAGAGAGGAAGTTGTAGAAGCCACCTCCATCCACATCTTTAAGGCCAGATTTGGCAGACAATTTCAACGTCAGAGTCGTTAAAATTAATCTGAACTGGTACAAGGCTAGTCGAGGGGGGGGGCATAAAGAGCCATTACCCCCCCTGTAGGTAAGTACTGATAGCTAAATACCACTATTAGAACCAGAACCACCTCCACCAGCTCAATCACCACTACCACCAGCACAACCACCACCACAACAATAACCACAATCCTATAGTGCTATAGTGCAAGCACTAAAATGATTAAACTCCGAAGATTAGGTTAAGGGCACCAAATCTCACAACGTTATTGAAGAAAAGGGAGGGGGGTTATCTTGAGTTATCTTGAGGGGGGACATGATCGCTATATACAAGATAAATATATATATATGTTTACAAAATTACATTCTATAAATTATTGTACACAGTAAACTGTTGTTATAATGTCAATATTTTTCCTTGCAGGTGAGTTGGCCAAGCAGTATAACGCTCTTGAGAGCATATGGCTGAAACTCAGGTAGGAAGCCTTGAGATTTTGGTCCGTAAGGTTGACTCTCTTAATCCCATTGTTGACATGGAAGGGGAAATTGTTGGAGTAAGATAGCAATCTCTCCACCAATCTCTTTACCAATCTCTCCACCAGTCTCTACCAATCTCTCCACCAATCTCTCCACCAATCTCTTTACCAATCTCTCCACCAATCAGAGTGGGTAATATGTGACATTGGTGAACCACCAACGCTACCAATCATCACTTGGCTCACAGCATGTGATCTGAACGGCTAATTGACGTTCAGAATGACAATTCTGAACGTCATTCAAAAACACTAAAAAAATTGAGTGTTTTTTAGGCTTGCCAATCGTTCCAAGTTCGCCCATCGTTAGATACGAGTGTGTGGTGGTTTAACGTGTAAACCAGAGGACAGTATACTCGTTAAGAACACCGTTACTCAACGCTGAAATAACGTCACGTTAGGATATCATGTTCACTGGAACATGATCAGTGATGTATGAAGCAACCTTCATCTCTGACGCGCGGGGGCCCCCATACTCATCATCAAGTGCTTCACCACACTCAAGTGCTTCAGTAGAGACACACTCAAACATACCATAATGAGTTTCCCATCACATTGAAACGTGCAATATTGCCAGTTTTGTGCGCTAAGTTTTTAAAGACAGTGGTTATCTAGTGGTTATCTATAACCACCAGTGGTTATCTAGTGGTGCTAGAACCATTGCATATACACCAAGAGGGTGGGTGCTCCTCTCGGTGAATATACAAAAAGAAGCAAAGTTCGCCTCTATCACCACCAGCATCGTCACCATAACCTTTTTTCTGGTTAATTCTTCCCCAGCGGGATGGTGGTCCTAGTGGCAGCCTCCACTCTTCCTTTCTGATTTCTTTCAGTCTGGTGCTGACAACGGCTCTGAGCGGCCGAAACGTTCATCTATCTTTTCCATTTCTCTGTGGATTTTCCGCATCCGTGTCAGGGGTGCTGAGGCCACAGTGAGGACGGCGTGGCTCCAGTGGGCGCCCGAACACCGCTGACGAACGACAATGATCGCTAAACAGGTTCGTGCCCAACCAGCAGCTGAGCGACTGGTTTGGCTAATACAAAGAAGCCTTTATTCTGGCGATATTTTTTGTGTATAAACTGCAATGAATGAAGCAGGTTCTATACATCTATGTTTCATAGCGTTACTCTGAGCTAACCGAGCCTCATTAAAGTGGATGCTTTGACATCACAATTCACCAAGAATGGTGAATTGATGAGGTGCATATTGATTATAAATATACGGTGCTTGGGTGACAGCTTCACCGGAGATGAGACAAGCGTGGGCTCGTGCAACTAATCTCACAGCCAACACGAGGACAATTCTGCTAATTCAGTTTTAATGAAGAGCTGATTTACTTGTAAGTAACAAGCTGCGATCTCACTGTCAATCTCCAATCAGATGTAAATCAGGTCTTTCTATGGGCTACAGAAAATAATATTGTGTTTAACGGAAATAAGTTCCAGCTCATGCGCTACGGGAAAAATGAAAATATAAAAACGGAAACCACGTACAAAACTCAGGCAAATCATAACATAGAACGAAAAGGCAATGTAAAGGATCTGGGTGTACTCATGTCGGAAGACCTTACCTTTAAAGAACACAATAAAGTAGCCGTCACAACTGCAAGAAAAATGACAGGTTGGATAACAAGAACTTTTCACACTAGAGATGCTATACCGATGATGATACTTTTCAAAACGCTAGTGCTCTCTAGAGTGGAGTACTGCTGCACAATGACAGCCCCTTTCAAAGCTGGAGAAATTGCTGACCTGGAGAGCGCGCAGAGATCCTTTACTGCTAGAATCCACTCAATATAACACACCCGCCAGCTGGTGCAGGTGTGGCCAGCGTTCACCACCTGCCTGCCACCTTGAGACGTCGTCTGGGTGAACAGGAGCTTAGGGGGTACAAGTAGCAGCTGCGAAAGTTATCTCTAAAATGAATTCCTTTAAATAAAGCTTAAACACTTATTGTTGTCTGGTATTAAGAGAACAGTTTAGTAACTTAGAAGACCACACAAGAGTGGATATATATATATTTATATATATATATATATATATATATATATATATATATATATATATATATATATATATATATATATCTCACCTGTTTACTATCCAGAGCTTGAAACGAAGCCCTGAAGGTGACCTTGGATCTCGAGCCTCTTCAATGGGGGTTACTTCACCTGGGCTTAATTATATGAGGCGTCAAGGACCGTCTGGAGAAGTGTACCTGAAGCACACCTGAAGCAGGTGTGGGGACCGGTGGGGAGGAGATGGGGGGGCGATGGAGGACACTGTTCATTGAGGCATCAGATATCTGGGGCCAGATTCACGAAGCAGTTACGCAAGCACTTACGAACCTGTACATCTTTTCTCAATCTTTGGCGGCTTTGTTTACAATTATTAAACAGTTAATGAGCTCCGAAGCACCAGGAGGCTGTTTATAACAATAACAACAGTTGATTGGCAAGTTTACATGCTTGTAAACTGTTTAATAAATGTAACCAAAGCCGACAAAGATTGAGGAAAGATGTACACGTTCGTAAGTACTTGCGTAACTGCTTTGTGAATCTGGCCCCGGGCTCTTGCGAGTCCACTCAGCCATCGAGAGTTAGCTCTATAATCTCTACAGGCATTTTTATGAATGTAATTAATATTCGAAATATATAAAATATTAATATGCACACGAATTAGGTTTATAAATCAAATAAAAACCTTATTTTATTAATTGATTTATTAAGAGTTACAGGAATTTCGAGTAAAACATTATTCTTTGACACACCATTATTCTGACCACTTAACTGTACGACTAATGTAAACAGCTGATCGCATGTAAACAACTGATCCGTGAACAGCTGATCGCATGTAAACAGCTGATCCGTGAACAGCTGATCGCATGTAAACAGCTAATCCGTGAACAGCTGATCACATGTAATCAGCTGATCAGTGAACAGTTGATCGCATGTAATCAGCTGATCCGTGAACAGCTGATCGCATGTAAACAGCTGATCGCATGTAATCAGTTGATCCGTGAACAGCTGATCGCATGTAAACAGCTGATCCGTGAACAGCTGATCACATGTAATCAGCTGATCCGTGAACAGCTGATCGCATGTAAACAGCTGATCCGTGAACAGCTGATCGCATGTAAACAGCTGATCCGTGAACAGCTGATCGCTTGTAAACAAAAGCTGGAATGTGGTGCTTCCTGTCGTCAAGGCAACCAACCCATCCTCAATACCTCACGTTGTTTCCATTCATAACGGGGATTTATCTTCATTCGTCTGAAGTTGTGACGGAAATGGGAATAAGGAAGACAACAAATGACTCAATAATTACTATAAAACAAACCCAACAAGGAACGGAATCTTTGACAGAGCTTTGACTTTTGTACATTGTCAAAGATCACAGATCAGGGAGCCGGTCGGCCGAGCGGACAGCACGCTGGACTTGTTATCCTGTGGTCCCGGGTTCGATCCCGGGCGCCGGCGAGAAACAATGGGCAGAGTTTCTTTCACCCTATGCCCCTGTTACCTAGCAGTAAAATAGGTACCTGGGTGTTAGTCAGCTGACACGGGCTGCTTCCTGGAGGTGGAGGACCGGCCCGCGGGGACACTAAAGCCCCGAAATCATCTCAAGATAACCTCAAGATCATTTCTACACTCACCCCAAATCTTCACCAGAGATATACAGACCAGTGTTACAAATGATATGAGTGGGGCTTCTATGGGGTACTGGTACTATTAAGGGGTATAGGTAGTTAGAAGACAGGAGTATCAAATATGGGAGAGCTAAAAGGCCCGGCCCCCAAAATAAACTATCCACAGTAGTAATAACTTGCTACAAGACCAAATATGTTAGTCTAAGGGTTGATCACTGCGCTCCCACCTTGGAAGAAGAGATACTCTGTAATTCATGTACTTATTTATTAACCCCTTAACAACCCCCCCCGTATACACTCACACCAATAACAATAATAATAATAACTTTACCACACTATCTTACGTTAAAAGCCTTGGTCCACATAGACAGGATACAAGGTTTACACTAATAACAAGCTAGGGTAAAGTACTACTGGATAAGCACTGAAGCTGGATGCAGCTTAGGGTAGTGAAACCACGTGGGACCCTAATACAAAACACAACACTTAGGGGTACCCAAACACTGGCAAAATACTATCCCCAGGTCTCCCCAATCGTTACTACCAGAGTAGGCACACTTACACCATATAATACTTAACGTAAGGGTACAGGAACTTCAGGTAAGGGAAATAAGTAAGAGGAGAAGGAAGGAGAGTAGGGATACAGCCACAGAGTAGGTCTTAACCTCACGCCACCAGCCAAGAGAAGACCGAGCTAGCCACCAGCTGCCTCCCTCATGTTGTGGTGCCGGGAGGAGCCTAACTGATCGTGCAGCTAAGCACATTAAAGATCTTCCCCTATGCAACGTATTGTTACTTTATGAATGATTAGAAAATATTAGTAAGCAAAGTTGGTGCTTATGTTATTATTTAATAATCAACCCCCAGCTCAGTCTTTAAATGCTCTTTGAGAAACAATAATAGTCTTACGTCTGGCAGGGAAGATACAAACAATTGACATTCTAGATGCCCAACTGTGCTACCAGGAAGTTTAATAGCTCAATTTTGACCTCTGGTTTCCACTGGAGAACCCAGGGTCGTAACAACCAGCAACACCAAAATTATCAACAGACACAAGGGAAATAGATGTTTTGACATAGCTGAAGCACTACACATCAAGCATTCTTATAAAACTGCCAAGATACGGCTTTAGCACCTCACTACTAAGGAGGCCTATTGACTGATATTAGATAGGCCGCCTTTTTTAGGCCAGTTGTTGGTAGAGGGGAATAAATGGGTAGTTGCTGGTAGTATCAGATGTTGTTTCTAACTATGATGTGTGGTGATCTGCGGTGCTGTATTAAAGCCAAGATTATCCAGCACATTTTCTATATTTGTCACTCCATAGAAAAGGCGACAGTTTTGCCTAATTGTGGAAGACAGTAGAGGGGCTGGTCCCAGACCTGCACACAGAAATAACATCACATGAGACCTGGAGGCATGGCAGGATTATGGTGGTTGTTGGGGATTAGCATGGTTGCTGGGGATTAGCATGGTTGTTAGGGATTATCGTGGTTGTTAGGGGATTAGCATGGTTGTTGGGGATTATCGTGGTTGGGGATTATCGTGGTTGGGGATTATCGTGGTTGTTGGGGATTATGGTGGTTGTTGGGGATTATGGTGGTTGTTGGGGATTATGGTGGTTGTTGGGGACTAGCATGGTTGTTGGGGATTATGGTGGTTGTTGGGGATTAGCATGGTTGTTGGGGATTATGGTGGTTGTTGGGGATTATGGTGGTTGTTGGGGATTAGCATGGTTGTTGGGGATTAGCATGGTTGTTGGGGATTATCGTGGTTGTTGGGGATTATCGTGGTTGTTGGGGATTATCGTGGTTGGGGATTATCGTGGTTGTTGGGGATTATCGTGGTTGTTGGGGATTATGGTGGTTGTTGGGGATTAGCATGGTTGTTGGGGATTATCGTGGTTGTTGGGGATTATCATGGTTGTTGGGGATTAGCATGGTTGTTGGGGATTATCGTGGTTGTTGGGGATTATCATGGTTGTTGGGGATTAGCATGGTTGTTGGGGATTATCATAGTTGTTTGGGATTAACGTGGTTGGTGGGGATTATCGTGGTTGTTGGGGATTAACGTGGTTGGTGGGGATTATGGTGGTTGTTTGGGATTAACGTGGTTGGTGGGGATTATCATGGTTGTTGGGGATTAACGTGGTTGGTGGGGATTATCGTGGTTGTTGGGGATTAACGTGGTTGGTGGGGATTATCGTGGTTGTTGGGGATTAACGTGGTTGGTGGGGATTATCGTGGTTGTTGGGGATTAACGTGGTTGGTGGGGATTATCATGGTTGTTGGGGATTAACGTGGTTGGTGGGGATTATCATGGTTGTTGGGGATTAACGTGGTTGGTGGGGATTATCATGGTTGTTGGGGATTAACGTGGTTGGTGGGGATTATCGTGGTTGTTGGGGATTAACGTGGTTGGTGGGGATTATCGTGGTTGTTGGGGATTAACGTGGTTTGTGGGGATTATCATGGTTGTTGGGGATTAACGTGGTTGGTGGGGATTATCATGGTTGTTGGGGATTAACGTGGTTGGTGGGGATTATCATGGTTGTTGGGGATTAACGTGGTTGGTGGGGATTATCGTGGTTGGTGGTAAATATCGTGATAATTATCAGTGACCTAGTTTTTGTTTGGTTATCATTAACTAGTTATTATCGTGTATATTTTGCATTTGTTTCCGGATGCTTGAGTTAATGTTGTTGTTGTGGAGGAGCAAGATGTTAAGTAATACAGAAATGGGTCAAGGTTAGATTTCTTGAGGAAAGCGTGGAGGAGCTGGACCAGGGTGGAGGTAGCAATACAAATATGGGTAGTATCAAATGGAAGGGAAGTAGAATGGAAAAGGGAGGGTAGTAAAAAGGGAAAGAAGGGAAGGAGGGCAAGAGAGAGGGTACGTATTATCGATCACGCCGGGCGTGTGTATGTCTGTGTGTGTGTGTGGGGGGGGGGGGGGAGCCGGGTCGTGACGCCTGCTGGTGACAAGAGGCAACTCTCTCTCACTCCTCTTCCCTCTCTCTACCTCTCTTTACACATCGATTTGTCGCAGGCCACGTTATAAAAATGCCAGTAGTTGATAATATGCAGTGTGCCGTGTACTGGTAGGCTCGTGTTAAGGGCCAGTACCTTGCCAAAAATGGTTGGGTTAAGTAGGGTAACTGGCGTCTGGGCAGCCTCGCGCGCGCACTCAGAATGGTTCTAGAGTACCACGCTCGTCTCTGCTCGTACCGCCAACTCCCGTCTTTATCTTAGTGTTACTTGCCTCTGTGGGTGTGTAGTGATGTTTAATCTCCCCGGAGGACGTGTGTGGAGTGGCACGCGTGTGTGTGGGTGATGTGAGCCAGTGTGCCACCCTGCCACCACCAGTTAGTTGGTAGTTGTTGATGGCCAGCGTCAGGCGGTGGAGGCGGGTCTCTGCCGTCGCTGTTGACATTCTTGTCTGGATCATAGGCACCATTCGCCCCTAATTTGCATCCCTGGATAATGAGTTATTAGCGATAATTGTCGTGTGTGTGTGTGTGTGTGAACACTGAAGCGGTGTGTTGAACCTGTCATCAGCGAGTGCAGGAACCAGTAGACAGTTTGTGAATGAACTCTGGGAGTAGCAGATGGTTAGTGGCGTACGGTAGCGTATGGCCTCCACAAGCATCCCGAGGGGAAACAATTATCATTAATAATTTACATTGGTTAGATGTGAACACGGGAGTCTTGCCGTGATGGAGTGTGGCAAGAGCGGCGGTGCCCTACGTGGGGGGGGGGGGAAGACGGTGGCTGAGACCATGATGTGTGCCATGGTGCCAGGCCTACCTACACCTGGTGGCACTGGACGTGTCTGCTATAACCTGTCCCTCTCCCCCACCCCGGCACTGTCACCTTGCCAGGTTTTCACCTGGTGATGTTATGTCTTATATATAACGCTTTAAGGTAAATTGTGAATGATGGTGAAGCCTGGTAACCCGCGCCTGCCTGCACATGTGTGGGGTTGGGTCCCCGGTGAGGACCACCTGCGCACAACATCTGTCTAGGCATGACTACAACTACACCCACATGTGCTGTTTTTGATCGGTGCACCGGGGTTGTAGGTGTAGGTGTAGGTGTGTGGTGGACGGGGCCCGATGAGGGAGGGCATGAGACACGCGGGCGTCACTGTGGTATGGCCAGAACACGCCCACGCCCGCCTCCACCTCCACCCTTCTGCAGGCAAATAAACTTCTTAGCATATGTTGTTGTCGTGTGAAACAGCTGTGATGTACAATTACTCAAGACCCGAGTGTCTTAATGCATGATTTACCATGTGTTTCAAAATGGCTTGAAAAGCAACTTGCATTTTTCACCAACAAAAAAGTAGCATGCTGACCAATATATCACAAAAGATGACGATATTCTTCAGAAATAATACCAAATCTTGATCAAACAAACACACACAAACCTTAGCATTGTGCAGCACAAGGTCTGTGTTTCCTAAGCACATCTTTAAACAAAGACCAGATGGAACCAAGGCTGAACATCACCTAGTTACACACACACACCAACAACCCGACAACTTGTGCTGTAAATTAAACTCTTTTCTGAAGGGAAATTTATCTTTAATTTCTAGGTATCGTTCATGTACGTATTAGTAAATCACAATTATTTAAATCATCAGCGTAGCCTAATATTTGAATTGAGAATTAAAAATAGCGCGAAATATGTACTTGCGGTTTGGGCGGGGAATGTTATTTTGGCGGTGACTAGGATTGATATAAAACTCCACAGCCTGATATCTTGCTTGTCTTGTGTCAGAGGTTCGCTTTCATGAGTCCCTTGATTGACACGCAGGCTTTTTTTTCCTTTTAACTTAGTGTGTAGGAAGTCGCCATCTTTTCCTGTGACGGTGATGTTGAAGGAGTTTGCTTGGTGTTGAGGATCCTGTTAAGAGGCTCTGGAGAGAGACACTGAATCGTTTCTTGCATATCTTCCACAGATAAATATATATGTGTAGTGATTATGGGAAAATAGGTCAAGGGTCAGTTCATTAGACAAACGACGGATAGAAAGGCGGGGCCCAAGAGCCTAGAACCTGCAGGCACAAATAGCAGGTACATACACAGGACAATGTAAAACCTAGCCCTTACCAGTGCCTGGCCCCAGGCCTAATTCTCTACAAATAACAAATGAAGTACTAGGCTACATGTACCACAACCCATATTGAATATATATATATCTCTGTCAGCCTCACCGTTATCAAGGTAGCCTATGGTTGTGTTCCCAGGTCTTGTAGCAGATGATTAAATATAGTAAACCTTTTTTGTTACCAGGTTTAATATAGACTTTGTTACGAGGTTTAATATAGACTTTGTTACGAGGTTTAATATAGACTTTGTTACGAGGTTTAATATAGACTTTGTTACGAGGTTTAATATAGACTTTGTTACGAGGTTTAATGTAGACTTTGTTACGAGGTTTAATATAGACTTTGTTACGAGGTTTAATATAGACTGTTACGAGGTTTAATATAGACTTTGTTACGAGGTTTAATATAGACTTTGTTACGAGGTTTAATATAGACTTTGTTACGAGGTTTAATGTAGACTTTACTACGAGGTTTAATGTAGACTTTACTACGAGGTTTAATATAGACTTTGTTACGAGGTTTAATATAGACTTTGTTACGAGGTTTAATATAGACTGTTACGAGGTTTAATATAGACTTTGTTACGAGGTTTAATATTGACTTTGCTACGAGGTTTAATATAGACTTTGTTACGAGGTTTAATATAGACTTTGTTACGAGGTTTAATATACTGTTACGAGGTTTAATATAGACTTTGTTACGAGGTTTAATATAGACTTTGTTACGAGGTTTAATATAGACTTTGTTACGAGGTTTAATATAGACTTTGTTACGAGGTTTAATATACTGTTACGAGGTTTAATATAGACTTTGTTACGAGGTTTAATATACTGTTACGAGGTTTAATATAGACTTTGTTACGAGGTTTAATATACTGTTACGAGGTTTAATATAGACTTTGTTACGAGGTTTAATATAGACTTTGTTACGAGGTTTAATATAGACTTTGTTACGAGGTTTAATATAGACTTTGCTACGAGGTTTAATATAGACTTTGTTACGAGGTTTAATATACTGTTACGAGGTTTAATATAGACTTTGTTACGAGGTTTAATATAGACTTTGTTACGAGGTTTAATATAGACTTTGCTACGAGGTTTAATATAGACTTTGCTACGAGGTTTAATATAGACTTTGCTACGAGGTTTAATATAGACTTTGCTACGAGGTTTAATACAGACTTTGCTACGAGGTTTAATATAGACTTTGCTACGAGGTTTAATATAGACTTTGCTACGAGGTTTAATATAGACTTTGTTACGAGGTTTAATATAGACTTTGTTACGAGGTTTAATATAGTGGACTTGGTTATAAAGTTGAGTCTAATATACATAGTGTGGAGAGAGAGACCTTGACAAGGATGAAATACACTGAGAGGTGTATTTCTCAATGTACACATTGGGGAGTTTACATTAAGAGGTTACACTGAAAGTTCACTTTATACTGGGTGTTTATACTGGAAGGTTACATTACAATGAGAGAACATTACACTGAGTTTACAGTACACTGAGAGTTAACTTTATTCATGGGGAGAGTCAGGGGTGGGGGAGAGTCAGAGGGGTGTGTGGAGAGTTAGGGGGGGTGTGGGGAGAGTCAAAGGGGTGTGAGGAGAGTCAGAGTGGTCTGGGGAGAGTTAGGGGGTGTGGGTGCCCCCTCACAGCACCTCCGCCTCTCGTCTGACTCATCTAATAGCTTCATGGATTAACCAGCCGCACTTAACATATCTTGCTCAACACTTTTGTACACTGTTGTACACTTTTGTACACTGTTGTACAGCCGCCTTTGAGGAAACGATTGTGCGTGGTTGTAAAATAGTTTGCAAGTCTCTACGATTAAGTTGACGCCATCAGGGTGAGGTAGTTACGTTGTTGTTGTTATTGATTCAGCTACTCGGAGCAAGTTCCAAGTAGCACGGGATATGGTGAGCCCGTAACTTACCTGGCACAGGAGCGGGGCAAGTAGCATGGGCTATGGTGAGCCCGTAGTGGACTTACCTGGCACAGGAGCGGGGCTGTGAATGGGTAGTTACGAGGAGCCAGTCCTTTTATATGGAACAGTTGGCTTGGTTCTTGACTCACAATCGTGGGGCCCGGGGTTCGATTCCGGGCCAGGAGAGAAATAAATGGGCACGTTTCCTTTCACCTAATGCCACTGTTCACCTGTTATGAAATAGGTGAATCAGGAGTTAGGCAACTGTTGTGGGGGTTACATCCCACGACTTTACCTTACCTTGCGGGTACCTTGCTTTGGTTCAGAGGCTCAATGTCTCGGCGGTACCCTTCCCCTTATTTGTGAAGTGGCTTACCTTATTTTTGAAGTGGCTTACCTTATTTGTGAAGTGACTTACCTTATGTTTGAAGTGGCTTACCGTATTTGTGAAGTGGCTTACCTTATTTGTGAAGTGGCTTATCTTATTTGTGAAGTGGCTTACCTTATTTGTGAAGTGGCTTACCTTATTTTTGAAGTGGCTTACCTTATTTGTGAAGTGGCTTACCTTATTTTTGAAATGACTTACCTTATTTGTGAAGTGGCTTACCTTATTTTTGAAGTGGCTTACCTTATTTTTAAGTGGCTTACCTTATTTTTAAGTGACTTACCTTATTTTTGAAGTGACTTACCTTATTTTTTAAGTGGCTTACCTTATTTTGGAAGTGACTTCCCTTATTTTGAAGTGGCTTACCTTATTTGTGAAGTGGCTTACCTTATTTTTTAAGTAGCTTACCTTATTTTTGAAGTGGCTTACCTTATTTTTGAAGTGGCTTACCTTATTTTTAAGTGGCTTACTTATTTTTTAAGTGGCTTACCTTATTTTTAAGTGACTTACCTTATTTTGAAGTGGCTTACATTATTTGTGAAGTGGCTTACCTTATTTTTGAAGTGGCTTACCTTATTTTTTAAGTGGCTTACCTTATTTGTGAAGTGGCTTTCCCTATTTTGAAGTGGCTTACCTTATTTTGCAGGGGCTTACCTTATTTTTGAAGTGGCTTACCTTATTTTTGAAGTGTCTTACCCTATTTTGAAGTGGCTTACCTTATTTTTGAAGTGGCTTACCTTATTTGTGAAGTGACTTACCTTATTTGTGAAGTGGCTTACCTTATTTTAAAGTGGCTTACCTTATTTTGCAGGGGCTTAGCATATTGTTAAGTGTATTACCCTATTTTTGGAGTGGCTGACCTTAGTCTGAAGTGGCTTACCCTACATAATTGTGGCGGGTGATGCTGTGCTTGCCTTATTACCCTTTCTACATCAGGTGGCCTTACCCAAACATTGAGAGAGTGTGTACATACCCAGCTCTATACATATGTACATATGTAAGATGTCCTTTTGTCTTGCATCCTATATTAAGGTTTTGGTTTTAATTACCAGGGGTGGAAAGCGACAAGTCATTACGACTATATAGCACTGGGAAGGGGTCAGGATACGTTTTGGGGATGGGACGAAGGGAAAGAATGGTGCCCAACCACTCGGACGGTCGGGGATTGAACGCCGACCTGTAGGAAGTGAGACCGTCGCTCTACCGTCCATTCAAAGTGGCTGGACATAGTACTGGTGTTGTTAAGGTGTTGCGTGAAGGAAGTGTTGTCTGGCGGGGTAGTGTGTTTCTCCTGGTGTGTTGTCGCAGGTGTTCTCAGTCTCTGGTGATGATGGGTTTGTGTGACAATATTGTGGAGCGCCACGGTGGGATCGAACTTGCTTCTCTGGCCTGCCAAGGTATGTACATTGATACATCCTGTCATTGTGGTTCCCTTCGTGTGGGTTTCTCTTTTATGATGTCTTCTGGGTATGTGCGGGTCTTACTGCTTATTTGTTTTATATTTTGATGTATTTTTGTGTTTAAACCATATTTTGTATGATGTCTGTATAGTTCCTGTATACTGTTGTAGTTGTTGATGGTGTATTAGTTGTTTTGGTGACTCAAGGTATTGTATTATTGTTGTATTTATTAGTGATACAAGATATTTTAGGCGCTGCGACACAGTGGTTGCCAGGATCAGGTTGGGTTACCGTTACCTGTGGCAGGTGGCTACAGGTGACGGATCTCCCAATCCTGAACACTCCAGGTGCACACCCTGTGAGCAGGAACTGCGGCATGATCTCCCACACTACATCAATGAATCTCCAGTCATTAAACCCTTCAGACCCACCGGCATGAGGTACCTGGAGCTTTGCAATAACTTTATTGCCTCTCGTATTCTTGGGGATATCCTCATAATGCAGCCTGAGCTTGCCAGTGCAGACTACACGACGCTGCATGACTAACCGTCCTCTGTGATGGGGACATTTTGCATCACCTGATTAGCTCTTGACACACTGTGCAACCCTTCATGTAGTTCAGGCCAGCTGTATAAATGCAGCTGTATTTAAGTACTGTATGGTAATAAATAAATCTTTCTCTCTCACTCACTTTGTGGAATAATGATGTCCGACGACCTAACGTTTAGGGAGCATAACCAAGCAAATATTGCGTCAGCCAGAAAAATGATCGGATGGATTACGAGAACTTTCAAATCCAGGGATCCCATCACAATGGTTGTACTCTTCAAGTCACTTGTGTTGTCCCGTCTTGAGTACTGCTCAGTACTCACTTCCCCCTTCAGAGCAGGAGAGATTGCTGAAATAGAGGGAATACAGAGAACATATACGGCACGCATAGACGAGATAAAACACCTAAATTATTGGGATCGTCTCAAAGCTCTCCAAATGTACTCTCTAGAAAGGAGACGAGAGAGATACCAAATAATATACACATGGAAAATACTGGAGGGTCAGGTCCCAAATCTACACAGTAAAATAACAACGTACTGGAGTGAACGATATGGAATAAAATGTAGAATAGAACCAGTGGAGAGCAGAGGTGCCATAGGCACAATCAGAGAACACTGTTTAAACATCAGAGGTCCGCGGCTGTTCAACGTCCTCCCAGCGACTATAAGAAATATTGCCGGAACAACCGTGGACATTTTCAAGAGAAAACTGGACGGTTTTCTAAGAGAAGTTCCGGATCAGCCGGGCTGTGGTGGGTACGTGGCCCTGCGGGCCGCTCCAAGCAACAGCCTGGTGGACCAAACTCACAAGTCAAACCTGGCCTCGGGCCGGGCTTGGGAAGTAGAACTCCCAGAACCCCATCAACCAGGTATCAACCAGGTTGTCTGTCTGTCTAACTCTCTCTCACCAGAAACGGACAAACCCGAGCAATCTACCTAACCGATGTATGGAAGCTCTCAACATTAAGTTGCTTTTGCAATAATACTTAAAAAATACACTATTACGTCGCATTTTGTAAGGAATTGGTCGATTCCGTTAAAAATGCGACGTATTAGGTGATAGAACAGCTGCTAAAATAGACAAGTAGATGTGGAGAACCGGAGCAATTATTACGGGCTCACCATAGCCCGTGCTACATGGACATTTCGTTCTGAGTAGCTAAATCTAAAATAACAACAACCGGGGCAGCATCCCGGGGGCAGCATCCCGGGGGCAGCATCCCCCCCTCCCATCAATCCTCCCCCTCACCATCCCCCCAGACACCGGAAGTGAGGGGAGGACTGGTAGCCTTGGGAAAGAAGAGAGGGATTGGGGAGTGTGGAGGGGGGTGAGGTTATGGGAGTGTGGAGTGGGGGTGAGGTAGTGGGGGGGAGGGTAGATGTTAGTGTGGGGTTATATTTAAGCATTTGTACACAAGGAAAAACTCAGATTGTCTACTAAGAGGAGCACATAACATATAGAGGACCATAGTAGTTGAAACTGGTTGATACCTGTCACTAGTCTATTTGTCTGTGTCAGAGATAAGAATGATAAATAGCAGCGGTGCAAGAACTATGCCCTGAGGTACAGAGCTTTTCACTGCACTTAAGACTCCATTTTATTGACTGTTACTCTATGCATTCTGTTTGACAAAGTTGAAAATCCAACGCCCCACTTTACCCATTATTCCCAATGATGTTATTGTATAGACTATCACTCCGTTATCTTGAGGTTATCTTGAGATGATTTCGGGGCTTTAGTGTCCCCGCGGCCCGGTCCTCGACCACGCCTCCACCCCCAGGAAGCAGCCCGTGACAGCTGACTAACACCCAGGTACCTATTTTACTGCTAGGTAACAGGGGCATAGGGTGAAAGAAACTCTGCCCATTGTTTTTCGCCGGCTCCTGGGATCGAACCCAGGACCACAGGATCACAAGTCCAGCGTGCTGTCCGCTCGGCCGACCGGCTCCCATAGTCACATTTGTCGAATGTCTTCGCAAAGTCTGTGTATACAACATCTGCATTTTGCTTTTCTTCTAATGTTTCTGGGATTTTTGTTACAGTTGTTGAGTAACTGTGACGGACAGGATTTTCCCGCTCTAAGTCCATGTTGTCCTGGGTTGTGAAGTTCAGTGTTTTCCATAAAACTGGAGATTTGATTTCTAATCACTCTATCAAAGACTTGTATTACACGTGTTGTTAATGTGACTGGTCTCTAGTTTTGGCCAGAGACAGAGACACGAGCAGGATACCGCAATATTTTATAGTCACGTGGGTGTGCGTGCGTGCGTGCGGGTGTGCGTGTGTGCGTGCGGGTGTGCGCGCGTGCGTACGTGTGTGGATGTGTGCGTGCGGGTGTGCGCGCGTGCGTACGTGTGTGGGTGTGTGCGTGCGTACGTGTGTGGGTGTGTGCGTGCGGGTGTGCGTGCGTGCGTACGTGTGTGGGTGTGTGCGTGCGGGTGTGCGTGCGTGCGTGCGTGCAAAACCCCTACATACATAAGACGTCATTATATATCCTTCAAGGGATATATAAGACTACCCAACTTTCCACACGTGTTGTGGGTGTGTGGGAGAGGACCTTGAAGAAGGGAGTCTGGTTAGAGACCGGGCCGCAGGGTCATTGATCCTGGGAACCACTTTAAAGTTAGGTAACTTACGGTTAGGGGATGTGGGGTACAATTTTCCAAATATTTGTATTTTGTTTGTTTTAAAAATGTGCATGATATCCAGCTACCCTTAGAAATTGGTAAGAAACTCAGAGGGCTTAGCAACCGTACACATTATGACGTTCCTGGGGGCTATCTCCTCTCCTGTAGTTTACCTGTAGTTGGCTTCCAGAGTTGTTCTCCGCATACCCGGCCTGGGGCGTGTACTCACCTAGATGTGTTTGCGGGGGTTGAGCTTTGGCTCTTTGGTCCCGCCTCTCAACCGTCAATCAACAGGTGTACAGGTTGCTGAGCCTATTGGGCTGTATCATATCTATCATATCTATCGTGTGTGTGGGCTAAGGAGGGCTAGGCATGAGGGCTGAGGGTGTTGGCAGATATGACACCAACCACAATAGGGAGGTGGAATTCCGCTGGGTTGCTCATCGTATCACTTGTACTCAGACGCAGCTGAGCCTAGTTCAAGTTCAAGTATGTTTATTGAGACAAGAAAGAAATACATCTCAAAGGGATAGAGTAGCTTAGGCTATTTCTACCCCCCAAGCCTAGCCTAGCTTACCTAGTTGCTGGGAGCGGCCCGCAGGCCCACATATCCATTACAACCTTTGTTCCGGCAATATGTTTTTGGTATATTTGCTGGGATGAGGTGGTGGTGGGAGTCACGTTTGGCAACACTGTGTTGATTCTGCTTTGTCTTACACTGTTACTACTTGGCCGAGATGGTGAGGCAGCAGTTGTACTGTAATATTAGTCTCTGTTGTGGTGGTGGGGCGGACCCTCTCTCACATGCTCGGCAAGATGGTTGCTAGACCTAAACCCTGGCAAATGCAAAGTAATAATAATAGAAATTTATGAAGACCATTCTGCAAGTATGCAGTTCCGTTCTAAAACACGAAATCATACTAGTTAAAGTTCAGAAATAATACAAAGACTTGTTTCGGACCTGAAGGCACCGAGCTACACAGAACGGCAGATAAAAGACAACTTGACCATGCTGGAAGATAAACACAGGGGTAGACATGATAACGACGTAGAAGATATCATAGGGAAACATCCTGCACACACATGATCGACGTACCACCGCTAATGGTTGACAAGCTAAGGCGTGGTATGAGGGAGGATGGTGAGAGGGAGGAGAGGTTGAGGAGCGTGGTTGATGGTGTTGATGATATTATTACCGAGGATCAGGTTCACGGGAGAGGCAGTGTTGGGGGCTCAGGGCTCCTCCCTCACTAGTAGTAGTACCCTCTTCCTGACACCCCTCTCCCTCCTCCTGCTACCTCAGTCACCGTCACCTCCATCACCGTCACTGTCACCTCCATCGACACTGTCACCACCACCACCGTCATTGTCACCACCATCGTCACTGTCACCTCCACCGTCACTGTCACCACCGTCACTGTCACCATCGTCACTGTCACCATCGTCACTGTCACCACCGTCACTGTCACCACCACTGCTGTCGTCGTACGGTCAGAAGGTAACTGGAGAAAGGAGGACAGGTACTAGTGAATCTGTGCGCTGGTCGAGGGAGAGAATCTGTAAGTTCAAAAATGTGTGTTGAGCACAAGCAGGAGAGGATGCTGGAGATGGAAGCAACAGGTGAGGAACAGAGATGCAGCCTCCGCAGCATGAGTGAGGGGGGGGGGGAGCCGGTCGGCCGAGCGGACAACACGCTGTACTTGTGATCCTGTGGTCCCGGGTTCGATCCCTGGCGCCGGCGATAAACAATGGGCACTGTTTCTTTCAGCCTATGCCCCTGTTACCTAGCAGTAAAATAGGTACCTGGGTGTTAGTCAGCTGTCACAGGCTGCTTCCTGGGGGTGGAGGCCTGGTCGAGGACCGGGCCGCGGGGACACTAAAGCCCCGAAATCATCTCAAGATAACCAAGATACGAGGGACACCGCCTCAACCCCCACTTGAGAGACTCTGCCCATCTCAAACACTTTAGAAATATGTGTAGCATAATAAATCGCACGATGTTTGAGTTAGGGAAGCCTCATCTTGTCAAGTGTAAATACCATCTTCAGAAAGTCTCCCTACTTTGTTCCCTCGAGATAACGTCAACTTTAGCGTTGTTAGTCCCTTGTTTGACATTCTGTTCACTTGAGGCAGTTAAGCAAGTCCCTCTGGGTACCAGTGAGGGTATACACAACCCAGCGGCTGTTGTACACGCTGTTGTGGCGGCGTGTTCACTCACAGCACGAGTGAACACGTCAGTAGATGTACTCACTCTCTCTCTCACTCTCTCTCTCTCTCTCTCTCTCTCTCTCTCTCTCTCTCTCTCTCTCTCTCTCTCTCTCTCTCTCTCTC
>NC_091219.1:28131849-28264349 GCF_040958095.1 Procambarus clarkii | reverse complement strand
CTCCCTTGGGGGGGAGACGTCGTGGCTTCCGGTGTCAGTGATGCACAGGGGGACAGTGCGAGGGGTGCACATGGCATGAGCGTCCAGGCCGAGCAAGAGTGGCCAGCTGCAGGCGTCAACAATGACGCCAGCAGCTAAGGACAGCGTCGTTTCCTGCCCCTTAAGTGCTTGGCGACGGTCAGGCGTCACCAGCTGACCTGACTCCATCACCTCCACTCAGCTGACTGGCCCCGTGTGTGTCCTGTCACGAGGGAACTGTCACAGCTGACGTGTACACAGTCGTATGGTGTGGCACTATGACTGGTGACAAGAGAACAGAACTGGAGACTGGACCGTAGCATAGCTAAGAATTGTGTATGTAAAGAGGTAGAACCACGAAGGCAGGATGTTACGAAGCGAGACCCAGTTCATTAGAGGTGAGTGTTAAGGTAAAGATAGTAGGTGTAGGTTAAGGTAGGGGTGAGGGAGAGGGGAGGGGAGGGGTTTACTAGAGGTAAGGCGTTAATCACGTTTCCTGTCCCCGTTGGTGGAGTTTTAAATTCTTTATGGTGGTGTTGGCTGGTTGTCGGGTGATGGTGGGCTGGAAGGCCATTGTCTAGGTAAATTACAAGGTGTTGGTGCCTCAACACACCGGGGGGGGGGGGGGTGATATACTCGCTTCATAAAAACTCTTAAAGGACTGTGTAAAGTGTGTCAAGTGCATTTTGTGTAACACTTGGTGAGAGTGAGAACACTCGAGTATAATAGTCGAGGATTGTGACAGACCCGATCACCGGTGCTGTAGCCTGGCTGGTGTTCTAAACATAATAGCAGTTACCACTATTATTTCTGCTGTGTGCTGAGTGGTCTGAAGGTAACCAAGACAGGTTCATAACGGGGTGAGACTATCTTGAGCTACCTCATAACTTTGTGTGTATTTTACCTCAATAAACTTATTTCAATTTCAAAAGACAGTTAAGGTAGTTGTCAACAAGGAGGTGGAGGAACATATGACTACAGAGCACGTGGAAGAGATACGAGGAGAGAATAACAGGAGGAGCCGGTGGCTGAGCGGACAGAACACTGGACGCGTGATCCTGTGGTTCCGGGTTCGATCCCGGACGCCGGCGAGAAACAATGGGCAGAGTTTTTCACCCTGGTTTCCCTGTTAGCTGGCAGTAAATAGGTATCTGGGAGTTAGTCAGCTGTCACGGCCTATCTTGAGGTTATCTTGAGATGATTTCGGGACTTTTTAGTGTCCCCGCGGCCCGGTCCTCGACAAAGCCTCCACCCCCAGGACGCAGCCCGTGACAGCTGACTAACACCCAGGTACCTATTTTACTGCTAGGTAACAGGGGCATAGGGTGAAAGAAACTCTGCCCATTGTTTCTCGCCGGCGCCTAGGATCGAACCCAGGACCACAGGATCACAAGTCCAGCGTGCTGTCCGCTCGGCTGACCGGCTCCTATACGGAAAACAAGATAAT
Organism: Procambarus clarkii; assembly: GCF_040958095.1. Classification (NCBI taxonomy): domain Eukaryota; kingdom Metazoa; phylum Arthropoda; class Malacostraca; order Decapoda; family Cambaridae; genus Procambarus; species Procambarus clarkii. The sequence goes on along the minus strand of NC_091219.1, from coordinate 28,262,884 downwards.
CGAATTTTTATACAGAGTATATTTGGGCAGCTGTGGTGCATGGTACTACAGCCCGGCCTCATAAGGTTTCCCAGCGTCAAGAAAACGGTCAATTTAAAATGCCCTTATCCCTAAGTAGGTTAGGTAAGGTCGGTGTTTTCTATGAAGCTTTTGAAGGGAAACTATTATGTTAAGTATGTCACCTATGCACATATTTAATAAGTCAATATTGACTTATTAAATTTGCGAGAACGGGTTGCCTTATCCTAACCTACCAGAGGACCCAAAACAGAAAACGGGACAGTACGTCACTTTCGCTAGCCGCTTCCATTTTCTAGTACGACAGTTTTTGGTCTTATGTAACGCTTACAAGCGAAAAGCGACGTTGTTTGAAGGAGGACAAGTTGAAACATATATGGAACAGAGGTATGTAAATACAGGGGCAGAGGTGGAATGGAAGAATGGGGGGGGGGGGTGATAATTGGAGCAGTGTTGCCTGTCAACCCGGGCGTGGGTGGTTATTGTTGGCAAGTTGACTGTCTACCGGGACGTGGGTGGCAAGTGTGGAAGAGTTGACTGTCAACTGCACATTTCTGCATCAACGCCAAAACTAGTCCCTATATTAATTATATATTGAACTAGTTTATAATATTTCCATTATGGTCTAATAGTTTACTTTAAGAAATGTTAGTGTAAATTGATACGAGTGATTCATGTGAAGTATTTCGTAAGTAAAGTTATGCAGTTGGGATCTTGACATAACATTTACGTTACCTAATGTAGGATGGGCCTAATTTTATGCAATTTTATAATTGGGAATGAAACCTTTTTGTTATGGTAAACAACTTTGGCTGATAACATCCTCGTGATGTGGATAGACAGAGTGAATTGTTTGCAATAGTTTGCCCCTAGTACTTCCCTGGTTTGTGCGAGCATTTGTTGAGCAGATAGTGACAGTTTGATGTCTGGGCTAATGGACACCTCGGCTAGCTGACTCTTATCTCTTAAAGGTCAAGGGAAACTTACCCGGAATTTGTATCTCAGTTGTGTGAGTTATAAATAAATATTAACTGAGCTCTTTTAAGATATGCTAAAACACAAGGATCCTACGGGTCATTTTGTGCTCATCAGTGAGATTGACCTGAAACCTGATGGAACCTGAAAACTAGATGTAATTATTAAAGTATAGGAACCCCTACTTCAAAAGTTTCGTTAGAATATATAATAATAATCATATAACTAGTCTGTCCTCATTTTAACTGTGCTAAAGGAAGCTTGGAGTCACACCTACCCTGATCTGAGGCCCAGTGACTGGGAGAACAAATAACGCTTTTCCTTCGTTAAATTGTTGTCTTTCTCTACTTCAAAAGTCAATCATTGTTGTAATTTATGGATCTGCTGACTGGCCTTGTCACTCTTCAGGACTTTATGCTTTATGGCAGACTAATTGGTTGGGGAGGCAGAGATGGCTGGGTAGGGAGCGTTGCAGGGTAGCTGGAGGTGGTGGTGGTGGAGGGCGGTGGGTGCCTCAGGTTGGGGCGAGGATTAACTTGTAATCACACTATTGACATTGCTTGTCTAGGACAGCTGGTGAGGGGGAGGGTATACCATGTACCTGGATGGGGTTCTGAGAGTTCTTCTACTCCCCAAAGGGAGTTTTCTACTCCCCAAAATCCTTTTTAGGGGTTCTGTGAATTCTACTCCTTAACCCAGGCTTGTCTTGAGACAACTTAGTTTAAAGGGATGTTGCTTTGAGTCTCCCACATGTCCCCAACAGCTTGGTTGGTCTGATACGTCCTGCTGGAACGTGTCTGATATATTCTTAAACACGTCTTCAGTTGTTCTGGTAATATTTCATACGTTTGGTGGAAGGAAGTGCGAACACAAGGCTAACTCCTACACAACCCTAAATATCATTTCCAGCTCTGGCCCGCAGTTCATCTTGCGGCAGAATAAAGTACTGCAACAGTGTAAGAAACGCTGTCATCCTAAGAGTATGTTGAAGATGTTACAGGTATAACTACCAGGAACAAGGTAACGCTATATTGCATATGGAAAACTACATATATATATCCACTATAAATGGGTGCCTCATTGTTGACCAGACCGCACACTAGAAAGTGAAGGGACGACGACGTTTCAGTCCGTCCTGGACCATTCTCAAGTCAATGTCTGGTCTGGTCAACATATTTCAGCCACGTTATTGCGACTCGTCATCTGCATTGGTGACTGATTGTTTACAATGTTGTCATAAAGTGCCCGGGCTCCAGTATGCAGGAACCAGTCAGTAAAAAAATGCACAGACAAAAATCTTTCCAGCAGGCTAGACACTAGTAGAATACAAGTCAGATTTCTTTATGAATTCGCGATCAATTAAGCAAGCTGGCTTCAAACAGCGTTTGATTATATATACCTTACCTTGCGGTAACCTTGCGTTGATTCCGGGGGTCAAGGTCCCCGCGGCCCGGTCTCTGTCTAGTTCTCCTGGTTGATGGTCTTGTCAACTATAGCAGAGTGGTCTCGGGTTTAGGGGAAACGGGGAAGGAAGACTACGCACTTGGTACAGGAACAGACGACTTCTGACTCCAGGCCGAGACCGTTTCCTTCCCATAGCTCATGGCAAGCCTTACCCACTAGTTCACCCTGGAACGCCACCCGCCAATCGGTTAACGACCAGGTACCCAATTACTGCTGGGTAAACAGTTCAGGACTGTCGTTTAGTCTCTACAATCCTCCCAGACATGGACTCGAACTAACACCAAATCGCTTGCGACTGTAGGCCGCTCCAGGCAACATGCCTGTTGGACCTAAGCTCTCACAAGTGAAGCTTGGCCCCGAGCCGGGCTTGGTTCCCAAAACCCCATCTAGGTACAATGCGTCCCCAGAGACTCAAATGTAATAGTGGTGATAGGCTAGACCTATCCTGCACTGGCCTTAAGGCTTCTAGTTTTCTCTACAATGTGGTCGTGGCCAGGCCGGGGGTGTGGGATCCTCTCGGACGTAGGTTCGAACCCTCATCACGGCCCTTGTGGATTTATTCATCTAGGGGAGGGGGGGGGGGGGGGCGGGTCGTGGCCAGGCCGGGGGTGTGGTAATGACCAGACGAGGGTGTGGTCGTTAAGATCAAGAGTGTGTGGTGTAATTCAAGAATAGGCTAGAGAGATACCCGGCTCATGTACACGTTTGCTACAAGTATGTGTTGTCATGCAATATTGGTGGTGTGATGTTTTATTCTGACGTATAGAGCGTTATCAAGCGCTTCAAGATGGTTTAAAAGATGCGCATTAATATGATATTTATTTAAAGCTGGAGTAATGGTACCGAGTTGACGTAGTAACTCGAGCTTAAGTGATGGAGACCCAGCACTAAGTAGTTGTGTATATAAATAACCGGCAGGGGACTGTGTAGCAGTTTACGGGCTCACTATAGACCGTGCTACATGGATTCACGTCCGTGGATACACGTTCTGAGTAGCTAAATCTAAAACAACCACAACAACTGTGCAGGGAAAGATAAACCCTACAACTCTCTCTCTGGCACGAAAACAAAATGATTAAGTTAGATTGTAGGCAGTGACTAGACTGGAGGCGCTCACCACGCCCATCGGCGATACTGTCTTCGTCTGACGAAGTCACCCGCTAGGTTCTTCGTCTGACGAAGTCACCCACTCGTTCTTCGTCTGACGAAGTCACCCGCTCGTTCTTCGTCTGATGAAGTCACCTGCTCGTTCTTCGTCTGCCTGGCTCTCACTCCTTCCTCTGCTGCATACAACCGCCTCAAATACTTCATACAGCGTTTTGGTGTTCCTGTATGTTAATTTCAGCTTTCAAAATGCTTTTAAATTGCGGATAGACTTTACCTTCACCAATACACCATTGAGCCGGTCGGCCGAGCGGACAGCACGCTGGACTTGTGATCCTGTGGTCCTGGGTTCGATCCCAGGCGCCGGCGAGAAACAATGGGCAGAGTTTCTTTCACCCTATGCCCCTGTTACCTAACAGTAAAATAGGTACCTGGGTGTTAGTCAGCTGTCACGGGCTGCTTCCTGGGGGTGGAGGCCTGGTCGAGGACCGGGCCGCGGGGACACTAAAGCCCCGAAATCATCTCAAGATAACCTCAAGATATACTTCCTTGTTTGCTCCACTTATTTACTACTGAACCAAATAGAACACTAAACAATGGATACAAATTGGAAAAGTGTAGATTCAGGAAATACCTGGGTAAATACTGGTTTATAAACAGGGTTGTTGATTTATGGAACACAGTAACATAATAGACTTGGGATCGTTGGATAGTTTCAAGTGTAGATGAGACCTACATTGGAATGTGTTTGGCCGGATATAATTTGAGATGCCTCGTATGGGCCAATAGGTCTTCGGGAGTTACCTTTAATTTGGTGTTACTTTGAAAACTGCTTCTCTGTTGGAACTTGAGATCTAGGACAAGATGGGGGGGGGGGGAAGGAAGGAACTATCAGGGGGAAAGCGCCAAGCCATTACGACTATATAGCACTTGGAAGGGGTCAGGATAAGGATTTGGAATGGGACGGGTGGCAGGAATGGTGTCCAACCACTTGGACGGTCGGGAATTGAACGCCGACCTGCATGAAGCGAGACCGTCGCTCTACCGTCCAGCCCAAGTGGTTGGACAGATGAGAGGGGAGGGGGGGGGGGTAGGGGTTAATGATCCCCCGGTATTCAGTAAGAAAGTGCCGAGTAATTGGGAGTTAAGTATGTCAGAAAGCAATACTCTTATGGATGATGCAGCTTTCTTGGTCTGTCACATTCCAGTGGCTGTTTACAAGGGGGAATGTAAACGGTCCCGTGTGCTTTTGTTCTCTCTTGCATAGTTGTGCTAAACGGGGCTCCGTGATGCAATGTTTCGCGGGTGTTTGGTGATGCAGGCAAAACATGTGCAATTTGCAAAGGTGATTTGGAAATATTGTCGTAGCAGTAGTTTGTAATGGTCTCAGTAAAATATTAAGCTTATATATATATATATATATATATATATATATATATATATATATATATATATATATATATATATATATATATATATATATATAATTTAATATATAAAATTAGTCTTCATATCCCCCTCAATGTCCGTGCTAGGCTGAATGGTATTCTGTATTTTCTGAGGCAGAATACGAAGAATGACATCCAGGAGTTAAGTGGGTAGGCCTACCTTACCTTGCGATGGTTTCAGGACTCAATATCCTCCGCGGCCCGGTCTTCGACCAGGCCTCCTGCCTAGGTTCTAGTGTCTTGTTTAAGACTTACAATGTGGCTTAATTTTACAAATAGAATCTTTCCCTTCTCCCCTTCCTATTTTCTCTCCCTTACCTCCTTCCCATCCTTTCTCTCTCCCGTTCTCGGCGGGACCAAAGAGCCAGAGCTCAACCCCCGCAAACACAACTAGGTGAGTACAGGTTAGACGTAAATACGAGTTTGGGCGGATGTAAATAGAAGCTGCCTCGTACAAGTCAATAGGCCTTCAGCAAGTTCATTTATTCTTGTAGTTTATTTTGCCTCCGGTCAACGTCCCGATGGTTGAACACGTATTTAAAACATCTCCAACTGGAGGGTGGGTACGCTGGCCGCTCTAGGCAAGGTTCACGGTTTTACTCTATCGTTTTATTTTTTACATTTATGTGTATCATTTGAGATGCCTCGATTGGTGGAGGTTTGCCAGGACCAAGTGGACCTGGTGGACCAAGTGGACCTGGTGGACCAAGTGGACCAAGTGGACCTGGTGGACCTGGTGGACCAAGCTCTCACAAGTCAAGCCTGGCCTCGGGCCGGGCTTGGGGAGTAGAACAACTCCCAGAATCCCATCAACCAGGTATCAACGAGGAAGAGGGTGTTGGGGGTAACTATTGGGTCCTTAGTGGGTGTAACTGGGTAACTATTGGGTCCTTAGTCGGTGTAACTGGGTAACTATTGGGTCCTTAGTCGGTGTAACTGGGTAACTATTGGGTCCTTAGTCGGTGTAACTGGGTAACTATTGGGTCCTTAGTCGGTGTAACTGGGTAACTATTGGGTCCTTAGTGGGTGTAACTGGGTAACTATTGGGGTCTTAGTCGGTGGCCAAGTGAGTGACGGGTGGTGAGAGACAGGAGGCCACTGACGGGTGGTAGACAGGAGGGGTGGGTCGATGGAGAAGGGAAGAGGGAGGAATATTAGAGTAGGTGAGTAATACGGGGAGCTGAAGGGATGGAAAAGGGCACCGGAGGCCAGTAGTGAAGGGGGGGGGGGCACCAGTCGTTGGCAAAGATGATTACAGCGTTCCTCCCCCATTTTTCTCCCCCCCCCATTACACCTGGTGCTTGGTATCACCCCTCCAACACCTGTGCAGCACAACACTCCCACATATGCCAGTACACGTCCGTCTCCACACCCGCCGGACGCACACAACACCCAAATGAGACGTTAGAAAGAACTTTTTCAGTGCCAGAGTAGTTAACAAGTGGAATGCATTAGGCAGTGATGTGGTGGAGGCTGACTCCATACACAGTTTCAAGTGTAGATATGATAGAGCCTAGTAGGCTCAGGAACCTGTACACCAGTTGTGACGGTTGAGAGGCGGGACCAAAGAGCCAGAGCTCGACCTCCCGCAGGCACAACTAGGTCGCAGCTAAACTGGAGAAGCTGCGTGACTGTTGTGACTCGACAAGGATTATAAATATTGTAACCCGGAAATTGAACGTACATGTGGAGCTTTGGTAGCCTGACTGATCAACCAGGCTGTGTGACCAGGATGTGGTTCCCCCATTACAGGGCAAATGGGGGCGTGGGGATATTTGACAAGCCGCCGGCTAATTGTCCTGGTCGAGGCCACTAGAGTGTTAGTAGTCCTCAGGTAAATTCAGGTTCCCGTGTTAGTCCAGGCTGTTCTCGCCAGCGTTCCCTACGTCGAGAAACTGTCGTACTGAAGTGCCCTTATCCTAACCTACCAGAGGAGCCAAAACAGAAAATGGGACATTGTCAGTTTCGCGAGCCACTACCTTGTACGACAGTTTTTTTGGTCTTGAGTGAAGTGTACGTCAAAATGCGACGTGCTATTATGAGGATCTGTTGGTCGTGTGTGTTGGTTGGTCGCTGCCTCGTGGATCATTGCTACGACCTGGAGGGAGCCTTTTGGGCTATGGCCCTGTTTCCTCTCCCTCTCTCCTTCCCTCCCTCCCTCCCTCCCTCCCTCTCTCCCTCCCTCCCTCCCTCCCTCTCTCTCCCTCTCTCCCACCCTCCCTCTCTCCCACCCTCTCTCCCCCTCTCTCCCTCTCTCCCTCTCTCCCACCCTCCCTCCCACCCTCCCTCTCTCCCACCCTCCCTCCCTCCCCCTCTCTCCCTCTCTCCCTCTCTCCCTCTCTCCCACCCTCCCTCTCTCCCACCCTCCCTCTCTCCCACCCTCCCTCCCTCCCTCCCTCCCCTCTCTCCCTCCCTCCCTCCCCTCTCTCCCTCTCTCCCTCTCTCCCACCCTCCCTCTCTCCCACCCTCCCTCCCTCCCTCCCTCTCTCTCCCACCCTCCCTCTCTCCCTCTCTCCCTCTCTCCCACCCTCCCTCTCTCCCACCCTCCCTCCCTCCCTCTCTCCCTCTCTCCCACTCTCCCTCTCTCCCACCCTCCCTCTCTCCCACCCTCCCTCTCTCCCACCCTCCCTCCCTCCCCCCATTCGTGTAGCAGGATGCAGTGTGTGTGTGTGTGTGTGTGTGTGTGTGTGTGTGTGTGTGTGTGTGTGTGTGTGTGTGTGTGTGTGTGTGTGTGTGTGTGTGTGTGTGTGTGAGAGAGAGGCCGTAGTGGACCTAGGGTAAGCCGGGAAGTAATGTTGAGGGCTCCCGTAACCATGGTAACCTCCTTCCCCTCGCCCTTCCTCCCCTCCCCTCCCCTCCTGTCTCATGGTGGGAGTATGACGTCACACATTCCCTCGCCTGTCGCTGTGGTACTCACCTAGTTGTGCTGGCGGGGGCTGAGCTTCAGCTCTGTAGTCCCGCCTCTCAGCTCTCACTCTACTGGAGGTATATCCTCTTTGTGGTGATGGGGGGGAAGGGGGAGGGGGTAATTCCAACACAGGTGGTGGATATGATGATCAGGTGTTGCACAGGTGTGGTGACTGGTTGGTGGATAATTGCTCCAGCACAGGTGGCTAGGAGAACCGCTAGTTACCGCCAGTCATACAGCGACCAGGGACACTAGTCTACTACACGTTACCTTTCCTACTGGTTTATCTTCGACACCGAATACCAGGCCACAGTTTGAGACCGAATACCAGGCCCCAGTTTGAGACCGAATACCAGGCCCCAGTTTGAGACCGAATACCAGGCCCCAGTTTGAAACCGAATACCAGGCCCCAGTTTGAGACCGAATACCAGGCCCCAGTTTGAGACCGAATACCGGGCCTCAGTTTGAGACCGAATACCAGGCCCCAGTTTGAAACCGAATACCAGGCCCCAGTTTGAAACCGAATACCAGGCCCCAGTTTGAGACCAAATACCAGGCCCCAGTTTGAAACCGAATACCAGGCCCCAGTTTGTGACCGAATACCAGGCCCCAGTTTGAAACCGAATACCAGGCCCCAGTTTGAGACCAAATACCAGGCCCCAGTTTGAAACCGAATACCAGGCCCCAGTTTGTGACCGAATACCGGACATAGTTTAGAGGGGTTAGACAAACTCCGACAATCCACTCCAGGATACTCCAGGTATTCCTCTGGTTTCTGAAACATGTGTTGACCAGACTGGCTGTTGGATATACTACTGTATGGTTGCTATGTTGGCTTTCAGGCAGCCAGCAGCACCAGCCTAGTTGATCCGAACACCATCAGGGAAGGCCAGAAGGAAACTGGGGCATGATGCTGCTGGTATTGGTACTCGCCTAGTTGTGCTTTGCGGGGGTTGTAGCTCTGGCGATGATTGACTGATAAAGATTAAGCCACCCAAAAGGTGGCATGGGCATGAATAGCCCGTAAGTGGTGGCCCTTTTCAGCCATTACCAGTATCAATAGATGATACTGGAGATCTGTGGAGGTGCAACTGTACCCTGCGTGACGGGAGATGTCTCCCGTGTGAGCTCTGGCTCTTTGGTCCCGCCTCTCAACTGTCATATAATTATGACAGGAATTATACAGATTCCTGAGCCCAATGGGCTCTACAGGCCAGTGGTGGTAGTGTGATGGTGTTTGCCCAGTAGTCATTACGGGGAATAGTCAGGTGTGGGTAGTTATGCCTCTCCTACTACCCTTGTATTTGTGTTGTAATTTAAATTCCGTTGTTAAATCTAACATTAATGTTGTGAATGGAAGGGGCTTCCACACCTTCTTTTTCAGTATATTCCAGTTGTTAATCATCCCTACCTGGTACATTTCTTTACATTTTTTGTATTTGTTTCCAGCTTCCACTTGTCCTCTATTCCTATATATATATATATATATATATATATATATATATATATATATATATATATATATATATATATATATATATATATATATATATATATATATATATATATGTATACCTTCTGTTTCTCCTGTGTTGGGTGTGAGGATGTGTCCTTAACTAACGGTAGTGCTGTGTTGGTGTAGAACCTCGCCACCATCCCTCACGCTACAGGTGTGTGGCGACCTCTACCACCATCCCTCACGCTACAGGTGTGTGGCGACCTCTACCACCATCCCTCACGCTACAGGTGTGTGGCGACCTCTACCACCATCCCTCACGCTACAGGTGTGTGGCGACCTCTACCACCATCCCTCACGCTACAGGTGTGTGGCGACCTCTACCACCATCCCTCACGCTACAGGTGTGTGGCGACCTCTACCACCATCCCTCACGCTACAGGTGTGTGGCGACCTCTACCACCATCCCTCACGCTACAGGTGTGTGGCGACCTCTACCACCATCCCTCACGCTACAGGTGTGTGGCGACCTCTACCACCATCACCTGCACCACCACAATGTTAGAAACAACTTTTTCAGCTTAGGTTAAGTATTGTGAGCAAATATAACGGACTAGAGGGACAGTAGAATTCACTCGGTAAGTTGTTTCAGAAGTAGAATTGAAACAGAAGGGGAGAGTGGAGAGCACTAGACAACAGACAGCTGGTAAGGCAGGGCTCAGGAATTAACACCTGGCTCCTATAAACACATTAAAGCGAGTCCACACACACAGTAAATATCCAGGTGATTGACAATCGAGAGGCGGGACCAAAGAGCCAAAGCTCAACCCCCGCAAGCACACCTAGAGTATAGACCCGTGTCGCTGCGCCGTCCTCCACACTTAAGGAAGCGATTAGTTATACACTTGAAAAAAATGTTCTTGAACATTTGTTCACACACTTCCCCGTAGTCACTCCTCCCCCCCCCCCCTAGTGATAACTGGGTAGAGAGGTCTAGCTCTGGCCCCCGTCTGCTAGCTGTGTTGTACCTGTGGCGGTGTAATTGTCACTATTCTCAAGCTCTAATTCATTGTCGAATCTGGCTTGAAAATTGCAGTCTTTGTTTCAAGTCTTTGCGCCAACTTGCCTTCAGTTCATGTCAGGAAAGTCTGGTCCGAGGCCGAGCTCGGAGAGTAGACGCGGACTCTGGAAACCAACTCTAGGTATACACCAGGTAAAACGAATATATGATATAAACGGGTGTTCTACGGTGAAATACGACAATCAAATTTGATCGCTAATAGGGTCTAATAAGGTTTGATCGCTAATAGGGTCTAATAAGGTTTGATTGCTAATAGGGTCTAATAAGGTCAGACTAATAGGGTCAGTACAGGTTAAATACAAGGCAGGTAGGGTGGAGTTGAGGCCTGGTGCCCACTGTACCGTTGGACACACAGGTGGAGACGCAAGGGTGCCACGAAACACTTCAGTTCCCGTTGTCGGGGACAGGAAGCCTGCACGCAGGCGTTTATCGCCGTCCCCCAAGGTCCAGCTCCTGACCTTCCCCGGGATGCAACCCACAACAGTTACGTAACTCACAGGTATCAATTTACTGATAAGTGAATAGGGTGATCAGGTGAACGTAAAGGTTCCCAGTTATTTCTCAATCGAACGATCCCCCCCCCCCCCGGCCTTCCGGGAGGTTCGAAGTCGGGATCCTCGGTTGTGAGTCTAGAACGCAGACCACTGTACTAGAGCAAGTGGGGAAGACGTGTAGGCGGGCTCAGTGGTGGTCCCAGTGGTGGGGTAGTAGTGGGCCCAGTGGTGGGGTAGTGGTGGGCCCAGTGGTGGGGTAGTGGTGGGCCCAGTGGTGGTCCCAGTGGTGGGCCCAGTGGTGGTCCCAGTGGTGGGCCCAGTGGTGGTCCCAGTGGTGGGGTAGTGGTGGGTGCCGTCACAACACCAGTTCCCACTCTCTCGTTACTCCTGTAGACCTTGCTATTTTTTGTGCCTGCCTCTGTTTTTGTCACTAGTATTGCTCCTCTTCCCGTGTCTGGTGGCTGATGTTGACCTGTTCCTGCCCCTCTTACTGTGCTCTCTCTCTCTCATTACCCATTGCTGTGCTGACCTTACAAGTCAACGGGTACAGCACGGCTAGAAGGCGGGGCATAAAACTAGCCCTCATCTCGCGGTCACTAATGGCTGAGTACTTCTCACACACCCCGAGGTGTAGACTTAAGTGTAGACAATAAGTGTAGACTTATTGTGGTCTCCCGAGTACCTTCTGTGTGGGGGGGGGGCTGCTACATGACCGTTAATGGTGTAGTGTACATGTGTGTGTGCTCTCGGGTTCTTCTCATAAGGTACACATGAAGCCGTGTGTGGTATCTGCCTCTACCACTTAACTTTTTACTGCATTCCAGTTGCTTAATGTGTGTGGTGTGTACTCGACTAGTTGTGCTTGCGGGGGTTGAGCTCTGGCTCTTTGGTCCCGCCTCTCATCAATCAACTGAAATACTTATCTGCATTTGAAACTGTGTATGGAGTCAGCCTCCACCACATTACTGCCTGTCATGACTACATACGTGTGTGTGTGTGTGTGTGTGTGTGTGTGTGTGTGTGTGTGTGTGTGTGTGTGTGTGTGTGTGTGTGTGTGTGTGTACGTACTCACCTAGTTAAACTCGCCTAGTCATCATTGTAGGGTCGAGTAGCTTCTCTTAAACTCCGCCTTTCGACCATCATTATTAATTAAGTATAGTCACGCTTTTACTGTATCAAATTGGCTAATATAACCACCTCATTTAGTCCGTTCACTTATTTACGACTCTTAGACTGGAAAAATTCTTTCTGAAATATGTCTCATCTGTGTTTCTAATTTTCAATTATCTCTCGTTCTGCTGGTACTGAATTTGAACATTGCTTGTATATCTAGTTTGTAAGTCCACCGTTAGTATCTTGTATGCCGTTATCATGCCTGCCCTATTCCTTCTTCCCTCCAGTGTAGCTCAGCTCAGCTCCCATGGTTTTCAACACACTTGTGTGTGCTGCAGCAAGGAAAATGATAGGATGGATTACGAGAGCTTTCGAATCCGGGGATCCCATCACAATGGTTGTACTATTGAAATGACTTATACTGTCCCGTCTCGAGTACTGCTCAGTACTCACTTCCCCCTTCAGAGCAGGAGAGATTGCTGAAATAGAGGGAGTACATAAAACATATACGGCACGTATAGACGCGATAAAGCAGCTAAATTATTTTGACCGTCTCAAAGCTCTCAAAATGTACTCTCTGGAATGGAGACGAGAGAGATATTAAGTAATATATATACATGGAAGGTATTGGAGGGCCAGGTCCCGAATTTGCACAGTAGAATAACAACATACTGGCTATCATACTTCGCTACTGAAGCGAATGATAGGGAAGGAAATGCAGACTAGAGCCTGTGAAGAGTAGAGCTGCCATAGGCACAATCAGAGAACACTGTATGAACATCAGAGGTTGGTCAACATCCTCCCAGCAAGTATAAGAAATATTGCCGGAATGAAAGCGGAAGTCTTCAAAGAAAAAACTGGACGGTTTTCTGCAAGAAGTGCCGGACCAACCAGGCTGTGGTTGATATGTGGGCCTAAGGACCGCTCCAAGCAACATCCTGTTGGACCAAGCTCTCACAAGTCATGCCTGGCCCTGGGCCGGGACCGTTGAAAATGCGACGTTTTGATCAAATTTAAAACAGCCTAATATTTGTTTTCTATGCATCGGCTTAGCTGAAAGATAGATTGGTGGGGTTGTTGTTGTTGTTAAAGATTCGCTACCTGGAACAAAGGTTCCAAGTAGCACGGGCTATGGTGAGCCCGCAGAGTTTCTTTGTTGTTAGTGGGGTGCTTTTTGCGGAGTGGGTAATTGAGAGGACGGGGTTCACGGCCAGCTTCCTGGTGTAGTTGTGTAAGAGTTTGGGTTGATCTTTAGAGTTGGTTACTATATAATTTTCATATTAACTATCCCCTGCCCTCCTAACTTGTATGTTCAGATGTTTATTACCTGTAGTCATGACAGCTCCCTTCACGTATTTTGTCTGTGCGTATTACAAGCCCCTCTTCCTGTTTTTGTTAAGTTATTGACTTGTTAGGACTAAATTATTGAGTATTGTCATGCTTCTCCGTGTGGCCCAACCGCTTGGGCTGGACGGTAGAGCGATGGTCTCGCTTCATGCAGGTCGGCGTTCAATCCCCGAGCGTCCAAGTGGCTGGGGCACCATTCCTTCCCACCGTCCCATCCCAAATCCTTATCCTGACCCCTTCCCAGTGCTATATAGTCGCAATAGCTTGGTGCTTTTCCCCTGATAGTTCCCTTCTCCGTGTGTTTTAGGTCCGGGAATGTTTGTGTTGTGGGAGAAGAACTGCTAGTTACCAAGGTGCTAGTTACTGCTAGTTGTCAAGCTGTTGAGTCTTGGTTTGCTTCAACACACACACCTTGTCTTGGTTTCACAAGGTGTTTCACCAGCACATAGCCATACACTTATACAATGTTAACGGTACACATTGCCATCTGCCCCTCGTACCTGGTTGATACCTGCTTGATGGGGTTCTGGGAGTTCTTCTACTCCCCAAGCCCGGCCCGAGGCCAGGCTCGACTTGTGAGAGTTTGGTCGCAGACGAGGTAAGAGAGCTGCTACAGTACATTAGCGCTCTATTGAGCACTCAACCACACAAGGTGCTTCACGTGTCCTTATGATGCTAGTGAGGACATGTACATGTGTCACGTGTCTTGGGTGGAGTGGGTAGCTCTCAACCACAGGTGAGGGAGGCGCGGGTACAAGGCCACCTGCATCTTACAGAGAGGTGTACAGGGGCAGGAGCTCTAATGGGAGTATAAGGGGAAGTGGTACTTGGAGGGGTAGTGAGGGGTTGTAGAAGTGACTCTAGGGGGGGGGGATGTTGGGGTTGAGGAGACCCAGAGGGTTGTGGAGGGTTGGGGTGGTAGATGTGTGGGAGAAGCAAGTGAGATTAATGTGGCCAGTATCTCCATAACAGAAAGGGAAGGAGTGGGTGGTGGGGAGGGTGTTGTTGGTGGGGGAATGTGGTGGGGAGGGTGTTGTTGGTGGGGGAATGTGGTGGGGAGGGTGTTGTTGGTGGGGGAATGTGGTGGGGAGGGTGTTGTTGGTGGGGGAATGTGGTGGGGAGGGTGTTGTTGGTGGGGGAATGTGGTGGGGAGGGTGTTGCTGGTGGGGGAATGGTGGGGAGGGTGTTGCTGGTGGGGGAATGGTGGGGAGGGTGTTGCTGGTGGGGGAATGTGGTGGGGAGGGTGTTGCTGGTGGGGGGAATGGTGGGGAGGGTGTTGCTGGTGGGGGAATGTGGTGGGGAGGGTGTTGCTGGTGGGGGGAATGTGGTGGGGAGGGTGTTTCCACACCCTGGAACACACCCCACATATTCCACACCCCTCACTCCATATCACACATTCCACACACCCCTCACCCCAAGCCAGTATTCTCTTGTATCTGTTACGTGTTCCTCCATCCGTGTCCTCCCATTCTGTCCTCTCTCCTCGGAGAACACTATCGTTTTATGTTGTCATCTTATATGTGTGAACAACTCGTCCTCTGAGAGAGTAGTTGCATCATTACGGAGTGGTGTAACCAAAGACCTGGCCGGGTGTAGTGTGTTCCGACTGACTGACTGACAATTCAAATTTCGTGTAATATGTGCAGCTTACATTATGTGGTGTGTGCTTCAGTAGCTCTGAAGTGTATTCTTGTGTAGTTTTCCAGCTAGTTAAGCTTATTCTTAGTAGTATAATTCTTGTTCTTGGTTTACTGAGCCTCATCGTGCATCCTCATTAACGTAGAGTGGCACTGGAAGTGCTAGTTTGTTGCACCATTGTTGCAAATATGCTCAGCCTTGCTTGCAATCTCCCTCAGTGATTACCATTATCCTAAAATAAAAATAGGATAAGAAACCATTAATATAAAACAGGAATTCAAAAGGAACTAGATCCTCCCTCTGTGGCACCCCTGCAGTAAACATACATGACTGTGCCACTGTCGTACCTTTTTGGCACTCCGTCTTGTTGTTTAAGAGTTCGTTCGACACGACTCTAAAGGTCAGATGGCATATAATGGACACCACATCCTTTAGAATTGTTGGCAGTTATGAGAATTTAGTGGCCGTTTGTTAACCCTATTATTACGAAGTCGTTATCAGGAGCTGCTAAGATGATGCAGTGAAATGTTTGGGGTGATGTTGACGTCATGTTTTGGTGCGTCAGAATGATATCCGGGGGTGTTGGGGGGAGTGTACTGGTGTTGGGGGAGTGTAGTTGATTACTCCAACCCTTCCCTCTGTGTGAGGGAGGGAGGGTGAGTGTGAGTGTACTCCCTTAGTAAAGTGTGAGTGAGAGTGTGTGGGCATCTCAGGTCGTAATCATCATCGTATAACACACACATACAAATCGCAGCTTGGTGTGTAGCCTACCAGACATGAACATAATCAACATGAATATAGCCTCGGAGGGTGCCCCAAAACCTGCAGACAGAATGAAGGATCGTAATGGGCGAGTGTAATACTACATCCTACAGTGATCAGTTCCTGCAAGACCGAGCAACTCAGTGTGCACACAGCATACAAAACACTATACAATCTTAGAGGGTAGAAGCCAGGATATGGTTTACACATTGATTGAGAGGAATAGAGGTGGACAAGGAAACCTCATTTAAAATAAACGAAGACTGGGAAAAAAGTGCCTGGAAGCAGCATGGGAAGTACTTGTACCACGAACCAGTTTACAACTAGAATGACAAAGAACTTAAACTTTAGGAAAGAAACAAATTTTGAAGGAATCCAGAAGCCATGGGGGTGGGTGGGGGGGTTAAGAGCTCTGCCCCGTTTCCTATAACCCTTGTCAGTTTCGTTTCCGTCTTCGTGATCTACTCGTGGCACTCTGGCTGCTTTTGTTTAACCCTCCCCCCCCCCTCGAGGGGTATTTGTTCATGGGGCTGCAGTTCAGTGGTTGATAAGGGGTCGGGGGTATGATGAACTAGTCATAATGCCGCTGTGTTTGTGTAGGTGCTGCGGTAGGCTGGGCAGCTCCACAGTTGTCCTGTGTTTTTTATTTTTAGAATTGTTCCGATGAGCGAGTTTATTGGGTAGCGCCACTCATCCTGTGAGTGGACACACCGCCATAGTGACAGTATTGGGCAGCGCCACTCATCCTGTGAGTGGACACACCGCCATAGTGACAGTATTGGGCAGCGTCACTCATCCTGTGAGTGGACACACCGCCATAGTGACAGTATTGGGCAGCGCCACTCATCCTGTGAGTGGACACACCGCCATAGTGACAGTATTGGGCAGCGCCACTCATCCTGTGAGTGGACACACCGCCATAGTGACAGTATTGGGCAGCGCCACTCATCCTGTGAGTGGACACACCGCCATAGTGACAGTATTGGGCAGCGTCACTCATCCTGTGAGTGGACACACCGCCATAGTGACAGTATTGGGCAGCGACACTCATCCTGTGAGTGGACACACCGCCATAGTGACAGTATTGGGCAGCGCCACTCATCCTGTGAGTGGACACACCGCCATAGTGACAGTATTGGGCAGCGCCACTCATCCTGTGAGTGGACACACCGCCATAGTGACAGTATTGGGCAGCGCCACTCATCCTGTGAGTGGACACACCGCCATAGTGACAGTATTGGGCAGCGCCACTCATCCTGTGAGTGGACACACCGCCATAGTGACAGTATTGGGTAGCGCCACTCATCCTGTGAGTGGACACACCGCCATAGTGACAGTATTGGGCAGCGTCACTCATCCTGTGAGTGGACACACCGCCATAGTGACAGTATTGGGCAGCGTTACTCATCCTGTGAGTGGACACACCGCCATAGTGACAGTATTGGGCAGCGCCACTCATCCTGTGAGTGGACACACCGCCATAGTGACAGTATTGGGTAGCGCCACTCATCCTGTGAGTGGACACACCGCCATAGTGACAGTATTGGGCAGCGCCACTCATCCTGTGAGTGGACACACCGCCATAGTGACAGTATTGGGCAGCGTCACTCATCCTGTGAGTGGACACACCGCCATAGCAGCATGTACAACACTCCCCAATAGGAAGAAAACCCGCTGGGTTGTTCATCCTGTCATTACTACCCAGACACAGCTGAGGCTTGCTTAACTGTCCCAAGTGAACAGCTTATCAAAAAAGAAGATTAACATTTGTCAATCCCTAAAAACGTTCATGTTCTACTGTTGCCAGATTTGTAGCGTCCTGTCTCCTGTTTGTGCCATTCTCTCGTCTCCTTACCATATCTCACTTGCTTTTTTTCTTCGATTCCCTTTTGCTGCCTACCTTTCCTCTGTAGACATATCCTGTCTTAAGAATAGGATATGTCGGTGGGGCTGTGTGTGTGTGTGTGTGTGTGTGTGTGTGTGTGTGTGTGTGTGTGTGTGTGGGGCTGTGGGGGGGGGGCTGTGGGTGGTGACACGCATGTCTACTGTCTCATCACTACTTTAAATCTAACGATACACCATAGTGCCAGCCTCCCCTTCTCCCTCAACTCTTCCTTCACTCTCTCTCCCCGTTCATCATGCCCACTTGCCACCCACATGCCCTTCCTCCCACCCGTCCACACTCCGGGTGCTCTGCCACTCCCGAGCCACACCCACTCGGCTCCCCAGCTACACCCACCTCCAGTAAACTCTCACACACTCCAGGTACAACACAATCATCACTGGACGAGGTGTTGGCCGCAAAGTACTTCGTGTACCGTTCATGAATGCAATTGAAAATACTTGTATATTGCTTCTGCGTTAATTTAATCAGGAAAGGGATGGGCTTTCTATTCAAGTTTTTCAATTCTTGGAAATTAGATACACACGTTTTTGATTACTCTATAATGGGGGAGCAGCATAATGGGCTGCTCCCCCATTATGAAGCATAATTAGTTCAAGCTGAAGTAATGGACATGTGAAACAGTATCAGTGTTATGCTAATAGTAAACCTCATCATGATGATGATAGAGGACTGGCGAGAAGTACGTTAACAATAGGGGGGCGACACGACGGTGGGCGTGTGAGAGGTACGTTAACAGTAGGGGGGCTGCACGACACTGGGCGGGAATACTGGTCAGCGGGCCGCGCTGCTCCATTCTTACCGCGTTTCGGAAAAATATTGTTGGTTCCTATAATAATATTGATAGAGGTAATATATGATTATTATTGTGGTATTGCGCATAGTATCAACACTACCACCACCACTGTTCCGTTTACTTGACCTGACCTGACCTGACTTGGTCGACTTACCCGCCTCCTGACCTCTCTCCTCCCACCTAACCCTCACATGAACTATAATTCAAATCCTAACTCATAAATGATCGTCCGTTTATAATTATTGATGCCAAATTACAGTCCATTATTTACCCAGGAGGAAGTCATAATAATAGCCTAACATGTAATCATCATTTTTACCTACCGTTTTATCTTGATATGATTTTAAAAGCTATATTTATCAAATTTATTGAGGTACAGTGAGCTGGCCTACGAATTGGACCATACAAACGAGAGTAGTAGTGGTAGTTACTGCCCTTGAAACAGGAAGACTATTTGAATAGTTTGAGTTTGCTTCATTTGAGACTGTTTCTCGCTTGTTTGAATGGACGTCCTGCTCTTAACTAGTTAGAAATGTAGTTCGCCCATAAAAACTGTTGTATATATACATAAAAATAAAATATATTCCCTTCTTGAATTGGTAGAATGACAGTAGGTTTAAAATTGGTTAAATTTCACGAAAGTGGTGATAGGGGGTTGTTGATTTCGTAGAAAATGGGGTGAGTTTCGTATTGTGTGTTCGTAGCCCCTCTATTTTAGCGGCAGCTGGACTAGTCTTAATACGTTAATGGTTTCCTGAGTTTATTATATGAGTCACCCCTTAACAACAAAAACTGTTTTTTTTTCTTTGTGTATACTTGTCGTTTTCTCTTGTTGGGCTGGACGGTAGACCGACGGTCTCGCTTCATGCAGGTCGGTGTTCAATCCCCGAGCGTCCACAAGTGGTTGGGCATCATTCCTTTTCTCCTCGTCCCATCCCAAACCCGTATCGTGACCTCGTCCCAGTGCTATATAGTCGTAATGACTTGGCGCTTTCCTCCTGATAGTTCCCTTCCACCTCCCCTATTTGATTGGCGTTATCTCACATTTACTGTGTGTTTCCTCTTAACATTGATCTTTTGTCTTCCTTGCAATCTGTCTTTCCCAGACCCCCTTTTCCTATGCCTTCAATTATACTTTCCCCTCTTCCACCATAATCCCTATAATCTCCAAAAATCGTATCCTCTCCATATCCCTCGGATCATTTTTTTTCTCCTATTTCCCATATTTCTCGCAAATCCCAAACTCTATAATCTTCATCTCCTATTCCCAATTCTCCCTGACAGTTTCCTTTCTTCCCCTTCTCTCCCCCTTGTCTCCCCTTCCCTCCCCCTTCCTCCCCTCAGTGGTGCGACTAAAGAGGTCATTACTAAGGGATGGAGGTCAGGTGGAGTCTGACTCTTCCCTTCACGCCTTGTGACTCCCTCTGTAGTGACATAACCACTGTACCTGTACTTGTGTGTACCTGTAACTGCATTATTACAACCTTTAAATCCAGGGAGCCCATCGCAGTGCTCGTAAATATCTATTGCTTCTAAATTTTGTTACATTTTTCGAGTTGTTTTAACCAATAAATTATGTATATTTGTACAATTCAGCAGCTGACAAAACGCTGAAGACTGTATACAAGTTGTCTCGGGTCGAGCCTGGTCCTCGGGTCGAGCCTGGTCCTCGGGTCGAGCCTGGTCCTCGGGTCGAGCCTGGTCCTCGGGTCGAGGGTCTGGCCCAATGTTTTAGAAAATACTTGATTTACGGTATATTTTGGTGGTCAGAAATGTCAGATGGTGTTGTGTGCAGGTGGTGGTGATTCTAGGCTCGGATGCACCCTGGCTACCCAGATTTGGCAAATGTGGCAAGTGTGCATGGGTGAAATGTGATGTTCAGAGCAGGCAATACTACTGTTTGCCCGCCGCTGTGTTTCATACACCCGTGTGAACACAGCACAGCGTGCTTGGTCCGCTCACTGGTCTTGGAATTGGTAAAAAATATAATTCGAGTCAATAATGATGCTATATCTTTATATCCACGTCCAGTAGCAGTCAGCTAGGGGCGCCTTGAGACACTGGGCCTTTGGTTAGTCTAGAGCGCGACAGTGGCTGCTTGCTGGAAGCGGGAGAGGAACCAGAGTGTGTGTGACTCCACCAGTAGGTCACCGGCAGTCTTAGGTCGTCACGGGTCACAACTGCTCAGCCTCGTGACCCAACCTCCCCTCGAAGTGGAGGGAAATACTGAAAATTGTGAAGGTAAAATGACACGCTCGCGAAGTTGTGTCCTGGTGAAAGTAAGCCGTTTGTACAGTTGTCGGTGGCGGGGCTTTGTCTTACATAGAGAGTATTGCCTTCCAGGTGTTTATATGTGTAGAGTGAGGGAGACGGCAGGTACAGAGCACAAGTGTTTAAGAGACGGGAGCGCTAAACGGTGCAAGATGGCGGTGTGAGGTGGGTCTGGGGTTTCCCTAGGCCCAGTGTAAGACATGCGGGCGTGCGGCGGCGTGGACATGGGCGGCCAGTAGTGTGCAGTAGGTGAACGCCGCCGCCCACCATGAGCACCGGGAATCTGTCTGTGGTGGGGACGCCGCCCTCCGACGCCCCCGCTGCCCCCGGTGCTCTGGCCAAACTGTCCGGACTCCACGAGTGGCTGTCCCTGGAGAACCGGCGAGTGAAGCAGTGGTGGTCGACGCGCTCCGGCACTGACCTCCACAGGATCTACGTCAATCAGCTCCAAGACACTGATGGTGAGCCTTTCATGTATCCTCGTGCCCTGGCTGCTATCCTGCTGACCCAGGTAACATCTTCCCTTCACCGATGGGTTATAATCCGATGGCGAACCTTTCTTGGATACCAGCAACCCACAACCTACTGTCCTTGACCTTAGCCTTCCCAAGGTACCCAGCTGTGCTACTCTCACATCTCCGTGTATAAGGTAAGTTGCATCATGAGTCAGTGCTCCGCTGGAGGAAGGTTGCAAGGCGTGTCCATGTGCCAGAAAGCTACACTGCCGCTTGTGGTATTGCAGGATTGAGTGGAGTCGTGTGTCCTACCCATCAACCTTCAGTCCTGGCGCCACCAGAAATTTTAACAAATAAAATATTCTTTAACGTTTCTAGACGTTTTCTATGCCTTCCTGGGGGTAAATGAAATAAACTAACAAGATTATCCACAAATATTTTCGTCATGTTGATCGTAATTAATAAAGTGGTTGACTTTACTCCAACCGCTTGAGTGGTTGATGGGGGAGGTTACCTTACCTTGAGGTTACCTTGAGGTGATTTCGGGGCTCAGCGACCCCGCGGCCCAGTCGTGGACTAGGCCTCCTCGTTGCTGGACTGGTCAACGAGACTGTTGGACGCGCCTGCTCGCAGCCTAACGTATGGGTTACAGCCTGGTTGATCAGGTATCCAAGGGGGAGAAGAAAGGTCCCGCCGCCTCTCTCAACAACACCTTCATAACAACCGTTGACAAACTCTCTCACAAACAAATGTGAACCAAAGGTGAACGAATTGAAGTTTGAATATATATATTGAGAGTCATGTTGATCACCTTCACCTGGCTGCCAGCGACTAACCTGGGGGCGTGCTCCCCTTCAGGGGAGGGGGGCATGCTTGTCTTCTGGGGTGGGGGGGGGCGTGCTCCCCTTCAGGGGTGGCTATATACATTTCTGCGGGTTATTAAGGTTTAGAAGCCCCCCTGCACCCCCCAGAGGAGAGCGCCCTACCACCTTGGTTTAGAAGAGATGGTTTATATGTCAGTGTAGTGAGCAATTTAGAGGCACATGATGTGTGATAGTGTAGGGAGCTTTGGCGGGCGCTTGCGGCGTTCCGGGATCCTGCCCCCTTCCTCAAGGTCTTGGCATCTTCTGCTTCCAACGTCTGTCCTTCACCTCTCTCTCCCCACCTCTCCCTTCCCACCTCTCCCTTCCCACCTCTCCCTTCCCACCTCATCCTTCTCACCTAGTGCACCTCAGGTAGACGTCCACTAGGTTCGCTGAGGGAGAACTTTATCAGCATCAAAAGCCCAAGACTTTTCAAGACTTTTATGTATAAGTCGGCCGACCTCTCACGGTGTTCAAGTGAGAACCTGATAAACGCCTCCAGAGGACATCTGAGCAACCAGGCCGTGATTCATACGTCAGGCTGCGAGCAGTCGTGTCCAACAGCCTGGTTGAACTGACCACCAGCCAGGAGGCCTGCTCAGAGACTGGACCGCACGGACGTTGACCCCTAGAAACAACGTAAGGTAACCACATAAATAATGTAGTTATAACTCTGCTACACAAGGGAGGTAGTAAAGCTTTGGTAAAGAAAAATGACTATAGCCCAGTCGCACTATCACATACAATTAACGACGACAGAGAGATCTGGGGGTTGATATCACACCAGACCTGTCCCCCGAAGCCCACATCAAAAGGATAGCATCAGCGCCGTATGCAAGACTGGCGAACAAAAGAACTGCCTTCAGAAATTTGTGTAAGGAATCATTCAAAATCTTGTATACCTCATATGTCAGATCAATACTGGAATATGCAGCTCCAGCCTGGAGTCCAAATCTAGTCAAACACAAAACAAAGTTAGAAAAGGTTCAGAGGTATGCCACTAGGTTAGTCCCCGAGCTGAGAGGAATGATCTACGTGGTGTGCTTACTGGGACTGAACCTCACGACACTGGAAGAAGAGAGTTGGGGGAGACATGATCACTACCTACAAAATTCTCAGAGGAATTGACAGGTAGATAAACAGTTTAGCACGGGTGGTACGCGAACAAGGGGACACAGGTGGAAACAAGAGTACCCAAATGAGCCACAGGGACGTTAGAAAGAACTGTTTCAGTGTCAGAGTAGTTAACAGGTGGAATGCATTAAGCAGTGATGTGGTGGAGAGATAGACTCCACCACAGAACCCGGCTCCAGGTATACCTAGTGGACTCTACCTGCTGACGTAAGTGAGGAAGGCAAGGCGTGAGTGGTAAGAAAGAAGTACTTACTGCGTGGTAAGTCCAACATTTCAAGAGCGTTGGACGTGCAGTAGTTCACACACAAGTGAGCAACTTGTATATTAATATCAGGTTTGAGAGGAAGTACCGTTCTGGAGAGTATAGAGAGTGAGAAAGTGGTAATGGTAGAAGGCACATGCGGGAACAATTCGTCCCTTTACCACTCCGTACAAAATACAACTCTTTGTCTAACCAGAAACTTGCGCGACCAACCAACTCTGCAATCGAGGCCGATGCAGAGTAAACGTCAACATTAGACTTTTGAAATTTTGAGAGATCCACTACGGGCTCACCATAGCCCGTGCTGCTTGAAACTTATCTTCCCAGTACCTGAATCTACTACAACAAAAACAACTTTACAGATACATTGCATTTCTTCAGCATTTGTCGACTATGTAAAAAAAAAAAAAAAAAACGTGTAATGTGAAAGGAATACATAAAAAAATCACATTTTGGAAGTATTTAAAAGGTAGTATTTGGTACATTTTTGGAAAGTATTAAAAATTGTGTATGGGATAAATGTTGAGGTTTTGTTTACAAACATGTTGGAGTGGCCCCGTGTTGCAAGCGTCCGTCTCGCCACCCGTGCATGGCGGCTCCTATGGAACATCGTTTAATGGAGACAAATTCATTCTGAACTTGTTTGAAGATCTGTAATCTTGAGATCAAAATATTGTCTCAACACAATCGACTTGAATGATCCAGGACGGACCGAAGCGTCGTCGTCCCTTCACTTTCTAGTGTGTGGTTTGGTCAACATATTTCAGCCACGTTATTGTGACTCCTCGTCTGCAAAATATTATGTCATTCCCGCATGCAAAGATCGAGGATACATTCACGCGCATACGCGACGGAGAGAGAGAGAGAGAGAGAGAGAGAGGCAGAGAGAGAGGCAGAGAGGCAAAGGCTAAACAGAAAGCTACTTGGAAGGAAGTTGACTGAAAGTTGTGTCAATAGCATGAGTCAAAAAGATAGTGTGTTATTAAGTACCAGTGTGGCGTGGAGGACGGCGGTGGCGGCTTGATGGCAATGCTTACAGTCCTTGAGATGCCAGGCTGAACAGATTGGGCTGGTGGTGATTACTGTGTGGTGGTCGGTGTTGGCACTGATGGCTGTAAGGATGGTAATGGTGGTCGTACCGTGCTCTTGTGTTGTCATGACGATACACATCCTGCAACTGTTAAATTTATGGCGTTTGTGCAAGATACTGAAATGTGGGGGAGAGGAGAGATGGAGGGGGAGAGAGAGAGACCTTGCACTAGAGCCGTAAAGGATCAGTAACTCGTGTCATGAGATAAAGGGATGCTGTACGTGATCTTTGTGACGCGGGGTGATGCTTCGCCTCGTCTGGTGGTCCGTTCATACCATGGATGATGAGGATTGTGAGGCTGGCTGTGATGGAGGATTGTGAGGCTGGCTGTGATGATGAGGATTGTGAAGCCGGCTTGTGACCAGTGCTGGTCAGAACAAATCCAATATTTGTTCGTTAATAAATCCAACTGCAATTCGCATATGGATAGCGAGGTGTGGATACAGGAATGTAATATATATGTTATATAGATAATTATATAGATAATAAACTTGTTATTATTCTAATATACAAACTGCCAAATGCAACGGTTGGGGAATTGACGGAACAGATAAACAAAATATAGAATACCCTCTGTAATCTGGCAAACCCAATACCTGATATCTTCCTAGGAGACTTCAATATGCCCAGTCTAAGATGGAGAATATCAAAGAAGAATATACCAGATTATTTCCAGATAATAGTATTATCTGGAAATAAAACCACGTATGGTAAAAATGCACCAGAATACAGGGTACAAAATACAATCAAATATGCCCATGGTAAGAGAGCAACATGTAAAGGATCTGGGGAATAATGATATCTGACGACCTTACGTTTAGGGAGCATGACCAAACAAATGTTTATGCCAAACTGTATGTTTAACACTTCTCTAACCCTGTCCATGGAGGACAGAAGAAAATGTATATATGCTGGTTAGCATTGTAAATGTGTGGCCACGTCTGTGGTAGAAAAAAAAAATATAGCTTCAACCAGAAAAAATGATAGGATAGATAAAACCCTGGTTTGTGCCTCGGAGAGGCTACGGGATCCAGTAAGTTCAGTAGAACTTAGGTTTCAACTCTTTTTACCCTGTCGTAGCTCAGTCGATTAAGGCAGTGTCTTGGATGCTCCCGGACGCAGGTTCGAATCCTCATCACGGCCCTTGTGGATTTGGTCAATGATAGGATGGGTTACGAGAATTTTCAACTCCAGGGATCCCGTCACAATGATTGTACTATTCAAATGACTTGTGCTTTGAGAGGTATCAAATAATATATACATGAAAGTTACTAGAAGACCAGGTCCCAGATTTGCACAGTAAAATAACAACATACTGGAGTAGGAAATTGCAAATAGAAGCAGTGAGGAGTAGAGATGCCATAGACCAATCACAGAACACTATGAACCTTAGAGCTGCCTGGCTGCCTGTTTAACATCATCCCACCAAGTGTAAGAAATATTTGCTGGAACAAAAGTGGACTTCTTAAGAATTTTGTTTTTGTTTACTGCGAGAAGTGCCGGATCAACTGGGTTGTAGTGGCTATGTGGGCCTGTGGGTCACTTGATGGAACAGTCTGTTTGACCAGGCTATCACAAGTCAAGCCTAGCGCTTGGCTGGGCATGGGGAATAGAACTCGCAGAATCATCTTCAGGTACAGTTCAGGTATAAGCAATAGCCTCTTAGATACGAGACAAGCCTAGCCATAGGCTGGGCTAAGGGAGAAAAACAAATCAGAACTTTGCGGTTACCTTTTGGCGATTCCCAGGATCAGCATCCATGTGGCCCGGTCTCTGACCAGCCCTCCGGGTTCATTGTCTGCTCAACCAGGCTGTTGGACGCGGCTGATGTAGGCATCACAGCCTCTGCTCTTCAACGGGGGTATTCTGCACATCCTGCCATGCCTTCTGGTCTCGTGTGGTGATGTTTCCATGTGCAGATTTGGATCCAGTTCCTCTAATATTTTTCAAGTGTAAATTAATATGCATCTCTCCCGTTAATACAGATTAAAAATGTTTAATAGGTCCCAGTAATCTAGGTGGTTTACTGAGTGAATTCTAGCGGTAAATGATCTTTGCACGCTCTCCAGGTCCGCAAAATCTCCAGCTTTGAATGGGGTTGTTAAGAGTTTAACAATACAATGATTGGCTCCACCCCAGGAGTGGTGGAACTCCTTATGGTTGGGCTGTGTTGCTGCCTCCTCCTCCACCACCTTCCTGGGCAGTGCTATTGTTGTGCCCCTCGTCCGCTCTCTTGCCCTCCGCCTTATTCTTCCTCTTGCCCTTCATGCACAAACTTCACCTTGAACCCTGCTAAGGCGAGGCGGGGGCCCAGGTGAGGTTAGGCTAGCGTCCAGGGGTGGGCCCCACGGGTGAGTTGAGGCCTGCGGGCCGCTCCAAGCAACAGCCTGGTGGACCAAACTCTCACAAGTCAAGCCTGGCCTCGGGCCGGGCTTGGGGAGTAGAACTACTCCCAGAACCTCATCAACCAGGTATCAACCAGATCGCCGGTGATTACCCCGAGGCAGTTGAGAGGCACAGTGCCTTCGCGGCCTGGTCTCAGGCCTCCGGCTTGGTGGTGTGATCAACCAGGTTGTGAAGCAAAACACGCTCCCAAAACAGCATCTCCAACGCCATGCGCTTCGCCACGCTCAACATTTCTCTGTTTACATTATAAATACCCACTCTGGTTGTATATTTTTGATCGGAGTTTCCGAAAGTGTATTTCAGAGTTAATAAATAAAGGCTGAGATAGCAGTAGGGTGTATCGAATGATGGCTCAAGTGTACATCTGGTGTGTATCGGTGTCGTTGCTGTATCAGATAACTAGGTAAGTGTGTTTGTTACGCACAAGTGGGTTTGATACACTAGTTACGGGCTCACCATAGCCCGTGCTACATGGACACTTCGTTCTGAGTAGCTAAATCTAAAATAACAACTGGGTTTGATGCATTTGTTTACATGTTATCGCAGTTATTTGTTTAAAAAACATATCAATCGCGCCCTAGTGTGCTCAACGTGTTTACAGTGTTCGGTAAATGCATGTGTAAACAGAAGAGGTGTTTTAATGTTCGGCTTCCGTTATCAGGCCTGCTTGCCACTGTTTTGACAATGATGTACGGAAGCACGTGTTATATTGACCAGGAGGAGGTGACCTCACATTGACCAAGGTATATGGTAGCACGTGTTAGAATACTCTGTACATGTTTATATGTAACTTGTGCGTGTCGGGGATTTCTGGTTTATTATGACCTATGGATTAAAGATTAGGCCTATATTTGTTATAGGGTTAAGTGCAGAATTTCTAAAGTGCAGTGTCTTTATTTTCTCTTACCCATCTCTCTCTCTTTTTTTTTTTCTTTCTTTCTTTCTCCCCCCCCCCCCCCCCACACACACACACATACCTCAACACGAGCGTGGCAGATTTTGAAAGAGAAATCAACAACACGAACTCAACCCCGGGTCCAGACTCGTGGAATTCAATATTTATAAAGACATGCCAAGTGCCAGTAGCACAGACACTCAGTATAGTGCGGAGGAAGAGCTTGGACACGGGAGAGATACCAGATGCGCTTACAGCAGCAGACATAGCCCCTCTACACAAGGGAGGGAGCAAAGCATCGACAAAGAATTATAGACCAGTTGCACTAACATCGCACATAATAAAAGTGTTTGAGAGTGATCAGGAGTCAGGTCACCAGTTTCATGGAGACCAATGACCTCCACAACCCAGGCCAACATAGGCCTGGGAGGGAGCCGGTCGGCCGAGTGGACAGCACGCCGGACTTGTGATCCTGTGGTCCTGGGTTCGATCCCAGGCGCCGGCGAGAAACAATGGGCAGAGTTTCTTTCACCCTATGCCCCTGTTACCTAGCAGTAAAATAGGTACCTGGGTGTTAGTCAGCTGTCACGGGCTGCTTCCTGGGGGTGGAGGCCTGGTCGAGGACCGGGCCGCGGGGACACTAAAAAGCCCCGAAATTATCTCAAGAATCAAGATAACATGGATTTAGAGCGGGAAGATTATGCCTCTCACAGCTTTTCCTCATTTCCGATTACTTTCCTTCTCCCTCCCACTTCCCTCCCTCCCTCTTTATCTTCCTTCCCTCCTTCTCCTCCTTCATTCCCCTTCAACCCTCCTCTTCCCTCTTTGTGTTATCATTTATTATCTCCATGCACAGCTGGGGCTGGTAGATTAACAGTAGCCCCTTGTGTGTGTGTGTGTGTGTGTGTGTGTGTGTGTGTGTGTGTGTGTGTGTGTGTGTGTGTGTGTGTGTGTGTGTGTGTGTGTGTGTGTTTTGCGGGAGGTGAAGGAGTGCGAGCGCACAATAGGGTCTGACTCTAGGCATTCTCCACTCCACAACTTACTCCACGTATATATCTTCCCCTCACATACACAGCACGTATAGATACGGTAACACGCCTCAGTTATTGGCACCCTCTCAAAGCTCTCAAAATGTACTCTTTGGAAATGAGACGAGAGAGGCATCAAGTAATATGTACATGAAAGGTACTGGAGGGCCAGGTCTCAAATTTTCACAGTAGAATAACAACATACTGGAGCGAACGATACGGAAATAAATGCAGAATAGAACCAGTGAGAAGTAGAGGTCCCATAGGCACAATCAGAAAACAGTTTGAACATCAGAGGTTCTCCATCTGTTCTCCTGGAAGTCTTCAAGAAAAAACTGGACAGTTTTCTGCAAGAAGTGCTGGACAACCTGGTTGTTCAAGGTTCAACAGCCTGGTTGACCAGTCCAGCAACGAGGAGGCCTGTTCGACGACCGGGCCGCGGGGTAGTTGAGCCCCGAAATCACCTCAAGGTAACCTCAAGGTAAGGTAGGACCAACCAGGCTGTGGTATATATGTCGGCCTGCGGTCCGTGCCAAGCAAC
The DNA here is from genome assembly GCF_040958095.1 of Procambarus clarkii. Taxonomy (NCBI): domain Eukaryota; kingdom Metazoa; phylum Arthropoda; class Malacostraca; order Decapoda; family Cambaridae; genus Procambarus; species Procambarus clarkii. The sequence continues at coordinate 28,233,432 of NC_091219.1, read as the reverse complement.
AGCCTGTTGGACCAAGCTCTCACAAGTGAGGCCGAGCTTGGGAAGTAGACCAACTCGCAGAACCCCATCCAGGTACAATCCAGGCTGTACATTATATGCGTCGACATTATATCTTTTGGCGTGATGGTAGAGGGGGCGACCATCGCAGCCTCGCGGATGTTCCAGTGCAACTTGTCCTCACACTAGGCTGGTTAAAGCAGCGGCCGTCCTCCCCAGACGTTCATAAATTTTACCATGCTGTGTTAAAAATTGGTTTGTTCTCATAAAATAATATTATTACACATAAAAGTTCTATGTATAGTTAGGCGTAGGTTAGGTGTTTAGGTTCTGTTGAATATTTGTATTTGAAGTACATAAGAACATAAGAACAAAGGCAACTGCAGAAGGCCTATTGGCCCATACGAGGCAGCTCCTATTTATAACCCCCCAATCCCACTCATATACTTGTCCAACCCGCGCTTGAAACAATCGAGGGACCCCACCTCCAGCAAGTTACGAGCGTGAAGCATTTGTAGAATTGTGGCTCGAACACAGGACGTGAGCGAAGCACTTGTTCCGGAAGTGTTCGGACGTCTTCACTTCTGAGTCGTGTGTAGACCGCTTTTCATTTATAAACAGAGGGTTTGGCGGCTGGATTAACGAGCTTGGATCTTCGTATGCGAGGACGGGCTGCCCAGTAAGGAGTGTCCGAACATGAGGCCAGAGAATAGTGTCACTGGAGCGCCTCTGTTCAACACGAACCAACGGTTACATTAACGGGAAATATACAATCAAATGTCTGTGGGAAGTAGTATTGGAACCCGTGTCCCATGGCAGGAACATGCTGAGCTTGGTGGTGCCTGACTGGCACACGGTAAATCGTTAATTCTCAAATTGTCTACAGTGTAAACCTCAGCTGAGTAAACAGCTTGAGGCATTACCAGAGTCGGATGGATCACAGAATTACCTAATCCATATAGTAGCAGTCTGAACATGCCTCGGCTGCATCGCGTCGCCTCCACAAACCCATAACCTGAAAGGCTTGGGTTCGACATTTAACCAATATTGAGTACCATTTGATATTTTTTTTAATATTTTGTCGAATTTTAGTATAATTTTTAGATTTTAATTTGAATCTTATTGCGCATTTCGGATGTATATGTCAATTTTTGTGTATCAGTGAAATGTTTTGTCAATGTGGAGCATCTGGTAAGTTAGCAGCCGTTCAGAAATATCAGCTTACCTTACCTTGGAGTTGTTCCGGGGCTTAGCGTCCCCGCGGCCCGGTCTTCGACTAGGCCTGAGTCATTGACGGTCCAGGACGGACCGAAACGTCGTCGTCCCTTCACCATGTAGTGTGTGGTCTGGTCAACATGAGTCAGTGCTGGTTCTGTGGAGCGAGACGTGGTGGTCGTGTGCTTAGTCAGATATCACAGCATTTAAATGACAGTTGCCCTAAGTCCCGGAAGTGACGTCGGCAAGCTTGGAGTTGCTGGTTCATATTTTCCTTGTATTTTTGTATTTGTTTAGATATTTGTAGTACAGCCGCTCAGTAAAGTGTGGAGGAAGAGCTTGGGACCAGATTCACATAGCAGTTACGCAAGCACTTACGAACATGTACATCTTTTCTCAATCTTTGGCGGCTTTGTTTACAATTATTAAACAGTTAATGAGCTCCGAAGCACCAGGAGGCTGTTTGTAACAACAACAACAGTTGATTGGCAAGTTTTCATGCTTGTAAACTGTTTAATAAATGTAACCAAAGTCGTCAAAGATTGAGGAAAGATGTACACGTTCGTAAGTACTTGCGTAACTGCTTCGTGAATCTGGCCCTTGGACACTGGGGGGGGGGGAGATACCAGGTGCTATTAAAGCAGCAGGCATGGCTCCTCTACACAAGGGAGGGAGCAAAGCATTGGCTAAGAATTATAGACCAGTTGCACTAACGTCCCACATAATAAAAGTTTATTCAGAGAGTAATCAGGAGTCAGACCTTTCATTCTATGGGAGATGTAAATGATTTGAGGATAATCATGTGGGAAGACCTTACTTTTAAAGAACACTAAGTATCTGTCACAGCTGCAAGAACAACGGCAGGTTAGATAGCGAAAACCTTTCAAGTTTAATTTCAAGTAAGTTTACCGAGATGATAAAGAACATCCCATTAGGATAGAGTAGCTTAGGCTATTTCTTCACTCTATTTCAGGCCCCGCAAGAAGCCTACAAGGCCATTGAGTACACAAATAACATTGTACATTACAAAATATATTTACATCAATTGAATAGTAGTCCATACTACCATGTAGTACATACTACAAGAATTTGACTACTGTATCACTCTCTTGGGGGCAAAATGTTTGAACATGCTAAGAATAGTCATACTATTATCACACATCCAAACAATTTGATGTGGTACACTAATTTCCTGATTGCTGTAGGAAACAAACAATTTACACCCTTAATTCATAGTGATCTAAGGCGTGATTGTGCATACTAGATAATTTAAACTCCTTATCTTTCACTGACATCAGCAGCCTATTGACAGTAATAGTTACAGTATATCCTAATCTTAATCTCATGTACACTTCTGTGTAGACTTTACCCTACCATATGTGAAGGACGAGTTTGTGTTTATTAGTCCTTAATGCTTAAGTGTATTACGGCTGACCAGTGAGTAGTGTCGACCAGAGTACTGGGGGGAGAGTGTCGACCAGAGTACTGGGGGGAGAGTGTCGACCAGAGTACTGGGGGGAGAGTGTCGACCAGAGTACTGGGGGGAGAGTGTCGACCAGAGTACTGGGGGGAGAGTGTCGACCAGAGTACTGGGGGGAGAGTGTCGACCAGAGTACTGGGGAAGCGTGTCGACCAGAGTACTGGGGGAAGCTTGTCGACCAGAGTACTGGGGGAAGCTTGTCGACCAGAGTACTGGGGGAAGCGTGTCGACCAGAGTACTGGGGGAAGCTTGTCGACCAGAGTACTGGGGGAAGCTTGTCGACCAGAGTACTGGGGGAAGCGTGTCGACCAGCACTGGGTAGTGAGAGTGGCTCAACTCTCCCCTCTCTGGATTCATTGTGACCAGCAGTGCATCAAGACTGTAAGAGGGGGCAGCACAAAGACCTTTTTCCACTTCTCTGCTCCCCCCCCCCCCCCCATCCCTCATTCTCCCCTATTTCCTGCTGTAACAATTTTAATACTCATAATGTGTAAATTGGGTTACTGTTTGTCCGTTAAAGAAAATTCTGAACAAAGTCAATATGAAACTAACGATTACATTGATAATAGTAAAACAATACCATTTATAATAAAAAATAATAGTGAACCTGTCCTCAGGAAGGAAATACGCTCTAGGGAATGGATTGATAACGACTACGTAATTAGTGTTATTATCTACTCTCTATCCGGGGTTAGGTTAAGGTTCCTAAGGGGTCCCTGGATGGGGTTCTGGGAGTTATTCTACTCCCCAAGCCCTGCCCGAGGCCAGGCGTGACTTGTGAGAGCTTGGGCCAACAGACTGTTCCTTGGTGCGGCCTGTAGACCGCTCGACAGGCTGAGTTTCAAGAATCATGTGAGGTTTCCTCTGAAAAAAATCTTATTGATAAGTAGCATAATAATTGACAGGAGGGTCTCGATTCTCCTTGGCCTCTTTTTGTACTCTCGAACTCTTCAATGTGACTATCTTGTACATTTTGCTGATCCATCTCGCTCTCACAAGGTATTATTTCAGTGTCCATATTAGGAACAGATGACAAGAGTATTTGCACATTCTTCAGGGGCCAGATTCACGAAAGCACTTACGTAAACACGAACCTGTACATCTTTTCTGAATCTTTGGCGGCTTTGTTTACAATTATTAAACAGTTAATGAACTCCGAAGCACCAGGAGGCTGTCTATAACAATAACAACAGTTGATTGGGAAGTTTTCATGCTTGTAAACTGTTTAATAAATGTAACCAAAGCCGTCAAAGATTGAGGAAAGATGTACACATTCGTAAATACTTGCGTAAGTGCTTTCGTGAATTTGGCCCAGGTCAGCAGTCTCCCCTGCCTTAAACTAAGTTATTGGTATGTAGCAATATTCTAGCTTAGAGCATGCACGTGCCTTACAAGAGTATCGTGCTTGGCTTGGCATGACTTACTTGGAGTCATCTGGTGGGTGGGAAGGAGAATGTGTGAGCTGACGATTAAGCCGGTGACGACGACCGGCTTAATCGGCTTCGGCTTCGTTTGCTCAATCTCGCACTCACCCGCTGGGAAATGGCAGATACGTGGGTGGGGGACTGGGATTGGTAAGCGAGGCTTTCCCTGCTGGGAAGCAACTCAAACAACAATGCATGCTCCACTGACCTACTCGTTTCACCGTTTCCGGTTATCATATTCCATGGCGTTATGTATTACTTGCAGTGTGTTCAGTTTTCGCGCGTGTTACCGTAGATTGGTGGTTTGTAGTGGTTCATAAATTATGTTGTTCAAATAATGCGAGAAGGGAAAGGTCATCCTTGACTGACCCACAACATGATAAGGTACTCGTATTAGCGACAAATGAATCAAAACGTTTGTATTCATATATTGACTACATTCATATTGAACATGCCGTTGTATTGTAATACCAGTTGACATGCCGTTGTATTGTAATACCAGTTGACATGCCGTTGTATTGTAATACCAGTTGACATGCCGTTGTATTGTAATACCAGTTGACATGCCGTTGTATTGTAATACCAGTTGACATGCCGTTGTATTGTAATACCAGTTGACATGCCGTTGTATTGTAATACCAGTTGACTTGAACAATTTGTTTATAGGTTATTCTTAACATTCGTAAATTGACCAGCTCTTTTGGAGTATAACATTCTTGTTGCATTATGCCGTGTAACAAGCACAAGGCATGTTATAGACAGGTTACTTTATATTGATACTTGGTTTATACGCGATAACAGATTGACGTTATTAACAATAGCGTAAACAGTCTTTTGCGGCTTTTCTGATTATAACATGTCTTTGAATTAAATTGTTAATGGCAGTTTGTCTTGCATCAATAACGAGAGGTCGTGTAGCAAGAGCTTCTTAGTCAGTTAACGCCAGGTGAGCACCACACTAGCCTAGCCTAGTGCTGCTTGCTTGTCCACCTGTCATTGTGGCGCCACCGCTGCTGCTGCTGCTGCCCTCCACCATGGGGTTTCTGCCTTGCTGGCTCTGTAACTATCTGAGCATAGATAGTGTGGGCTGTAGCGCACGTCAGTGTACTCTACATACCTCTCGGAACAGTAAATATTTTGAGAGTGAGTAGAGGTACCATTATTGCCTTATACACCAGCAACATTCGTGTAGGCTCGTAGCCTAGGCGTTACTGATTAACTTAATCGTCCCAAGACAGTTCATTAGTTCCTGTTGTGTATATATATAATATTTAACTTTTGCATGTTATCTCTGTTCAGTATAAGTCTGTTGTGCAAACATGAGAATACAATTAATTAATATTAAAAACGTAACGCTGATAACCATTTCAACATCAATTTGTAATCCCGTTTAAGGTTACTACCACCACCACTACGTTTTGGAGATCGTGTACATAATTTGTTACCATTCCTGCATAATAGAAGGGCATATTTTGGCCGATGTGTCATGTTTTATGGTGTATATATTGTCTGCTGTATAATAAATATATTTACAGTAAACTTTTTCATTCAAACTAATCAGGACGAAGATTGTGGTTTTTGTAGTTTATTTTGCTAAAAATTGAAATCTAATTTTCATCATAAAAAATTGTAGACATTATATATTCTGATAATATTTTCTCCTGTATAAACCATTTTGATGAAAATAGTATATTAACTATTATTGGTTATGACGTCCTACAAAGAGAGGGATTTAATTATCGCTAAACCAAAGATAACATTGACTAATATGTTGGTTTATAGCTGTGGGCTCGCTATATACGGGCATCCTCTTTATTGCTTTAGGGGAGTGGTTCGTGGTGAAGAGTTCGAGTGAATGAGGCGTCAAGGTGGTGTCATTAACAGAGCCATTGTTATTTGCTCCATTTTTAATGGAATAGTTTTTGTCGCTTTACTGGTTGGTAATAGATTAAGATGCATTTTTGCACATCACTGGAGAATGGTATTGTTAAGTAAGCTTTTTTTATGCAGCGGAATTGTTATTTCATGGTAAAAACGCGACCAAACTAAAAGTATGTTAATTACTGAAAGTGAACACGTATTTTTGTATTAACATGGGTATGTCTGCGTTTATACAGCCACCTAGTGGCTCGTCAGATGGTAGCCACGAACTCTGTGCCAGGCCTCTCTGATCCTCTGGGTAAACATAGTTGAATTTGCTAAGAGGTTAGCACCATATCTTGAGATGGTTCAGAGGATCAGTGACTCCGGTCCGCGGCCTGGTTTATGACGAAGGTCGCCTGCTTAATTAGCCTGGTTTACCAGGCTGTTTGAGGTTTACCACATTAGTCAATCAACATATTACTGAACATTACCAGGCTGTTTGAGGTTTACCATATTACAGTCAGTCAACATATTACTGAACATTACCAGGCTGTTTGAGGTTTACCATATTACAGTCAGTCAACATATTACTGAACATTACCAGGCTGTTTGAGATTTACCATATTACAATCAGTCAACATATTACTGAACATTCTGAGTGATAAACACGTACATTTCTTCCTTTACACATGCAGTATGTTATCAGACGTACACACACAGATACTTTTATGACTAAAATACATAGACATAATTTGCAATAAACAATCGGTCAATTCAGCGAAGTTAGAATCTTTGTGCAAAATTCTTGTATCTCTCCAGAATCCCCATCCAGATACAACCATGGTATGGCACGATTTAAATCAGGCTGCCAAAAAAAAATGAGGACATTAGAGTTGAAGACATCGCCTTTTTCATTTTCTTATTCATTGTCTTATTATCTCCATTCAGAGCAACTCTTTATCATTTTTTTCAGGTATTGATCTCCGTGTTATTTTTATCGCATTTTTGTATATTGATGATATCGGTCGTTTGTTGAAATTTTCCTTGTTCCTTTGTTGCCAGTATAGTACACTACTTGAATCTAGTAGCATTGTGATGGTAGTGTAGCACTGATTCTTAAATAGTTCCATTTGAAATGTATACTGATCTAAAATCCCCTCATTGTAGGACTTTTCACCTTCCTATACTGGCCTCGTTATTAGCCAGTGGTTAAATTATATATAATATATATAGAATATGTAGACGCAATAAGTTGTATTTAAGCTATAATGCAAGAGATGTAAAGGTAGATTATATATATGTATATTTTAACCTGTGTAATACAAGAATAAACATTTCAGTCAAGGTATTTGTTAATATGTGTCTACCTACTTTGCAGCATTAAGATCGATAGGAGAGTGATACTTATTGACACTTAAGATCGATAGGAGATTGATACTTATTGGTACTTTGTAAGAAAAGGTTTGGTTTATCATAAGACTTTTGCATTTTAGAGTTGCGGTCGCAGTTGAACGAGCAGCTGCGAGCGCTTGACGGGCGGGTGGACACCCAGACGGCGTTGGTGAATGAGCTTCAAGACTGGTTTAGGCGGCGGGCCGAGCTCCACCAAGACTATGCCACCAAGCTCGATAAGTTGGCCAAGTCTCTCCAAGCCAGGCATAAGGAACAGAGGGTCAAGTAAGTACGGTTCTCCTCGGGGGTCTGATATTGATGTGTAGGTAGGTGTTCATTCAAGTTCTGTACACTAATGCCAATTTTGTTACTACTTACAGGTGCTTAAGATTTTAATATGTTGTAGCGTGGATGACGTTTTGTTTTTTGATATGTAATTGTTATAAAAACTAAGCCTGGGCCAGGCCTAAGTTAGCCAGATTTGGGGAATACTCTAGATGTCACATTTATGAAGAATTCATTTAGATTGTCTATCTTCAGCATGTTTCCGGGATCACTGAAAGCAGTCACATTGTGTCCTAAGTATTTCACTCATTTCTCAGTTGTCATCAGTGAAAGTGTCATGTCCCTTGCATGAGGGATGGACGGACACTCGCACTCACTCTCTCACAATCTCACACTCTCATTCACTCACTCACTCTCATTCACTCACTCACTCTCATTCACTCACTCTCATTCACTCACTCACTCACTCTCACTCTCTCACACTCACTCTCACTCACTCACTCTCTCTCACTCTCTCACACTCTCACACTCACTCTCACTCTCACTCTCTCTCACTCTCTCTCACTCTCTCACACTCTCACTCTCACTCACTCTCTCTCACTCTCTCACACTCTCTCACACTCTCTCACACTCTCACTCACACTCACTCACTCTCTCTCACTCTCACTCTCTCTCACTCTCTCACACTCTCTCTCACTCTCTCTCTCTCTCTCTCTCTCTCTCTCTCTCTCTCACTCTCTCACACTCTCTCACACTCTCACTCTCTCACACTCTCTCACACTCTCACTCACTCTCTCACACTCTCACTCACTCTCTCACACTCACACTCACTCTCACTCTCTCTCTCTCTCTCACTCTCTCACACTCTCTCACACTCTCACTCACTCTCTCACACTCTCACTCACTCTCTCACACTCACACTCACTCTCACTCTCTCTCTCTCTCTCTCTCTCTCTCTCTCTCTCTCTCTCTCTCTCTCTCTCTCTCTCTCTCTCTCTCTCTCTCTCTCTCTCTCTCTCTCTCTCTCTCTCACACACTCTCTCACTCTCACACTCTCACTCTCTCACACTCACTCTCATTCACTCACTCACTCTCACTCTCTCACTCTCTCACTCACTCACTCTCACTCACTCTCACTCACTCTCTCACTCACTCTCTCTCACTCTCTCACACTCTCACACTCACTCTCACTCTCTCTCACTCTCACACTCTCTCACTCTCACACTCTCACTCTCACTCACTCACTCTCTCACACTCTCACTCACACTCACTCACTCTCTCTCACTCTCTCTCACACTCACTCTCTCTCACTCTCTCACACTCTCTCACACTCTCACTCTCTCACACTCTCTCACACTCTCACTCACTCTCTCACACTCTCACTCACTCTCTCTCACTCTCACTCACTCTCTCTCTCTCACTCTCTCACACTCTCTCACACTCTCTCACTCTCACACACTCACTCTCTCCCACTGTCTCACACTCACACTCTCACTCACTCACTGTCTCACTCTTACTGCCTCATCCTCACTCTCTCACACTCTCTCACTCACTCACTGTCTCGCTCTTACTGTCTCATCCTCACTCACCCTCACTCTCTCACTCTCACTCCCCTTTTTTTCTTCTGTTCTCTCTCCCCCCCCCCCCATCACTAAAGTGTTACTGTGCCTATTTTTTTGAGGCAATGACTAAGATTTTAATTATTTGACTATTCTTACTATTCTATTCTTACTGGTTTACAGTTTATTAGTTCACAACAAAAAAGTTTATGATTGAAATTTAATTTGTTAAATTATTCCTATTGAATATGAGAAGGGTTGTGCCCTTGGACAATAGACAGCTCTATGTCTATAAACGTCTATGCTCGTTTTAACTTTGATTAGGTTGGATTAGGTTGTGATCCGAATAACATGTTCAGTATTTATAATCAATATGTTATCAATTCGTTGTTGTTACCTGTCACAGAACCTTAAGATCAACTAAAACTAGTTTTTAAGCATTTTGTTACATGCTTTGTTACCTGCACAATGGCTGGAACTGTGACTGATAATGCAATCTTTGTTTTCAGACGTGAACAGCTGCATTTGTTTAGTGTGTACAGTTGTTGGAATTCTTTGGTAAACCAGACAAGGAAAGATGCACGGGACCAGGCTGCCATGGCTGATGTCTACCTCAACAATATCATTCCCAGATTTACCCAAGTCCAGGACGATGTACAGAGAATTTACAAAAGGGTAATTTTTTTATTTTACTATTTTGTGTCTCAAGTAAAAATAAGAATACTGAAGGAAGATTAAAACAACTGCATGCTGGATACACAGGTAAAAGCTGTCCTTCTGTAGATGAAAGATGGTCAAAATTGTCTTTGGACGCTCAAACCAGTGAACATAGAAAATGGTCAGTAGAGTGAATCTTATTGATCAAAATTGTTTTTGTTAGTACTGTACTGTACAATTATTAAAAACTATTATCTATGTGAAAAACAAGAGGGGGATTGTCCTTGAAAGACAGGTTCCTCAAAGGCTGCATTCTCTTTGCTAAAGGATTGGTCTTACTTATTCTGTTACCCAACAGAGAATTAATCATGCAAGTCCTCTTGGCTAGCAGAGTATTGATGATGCAAATCCTCTTGTCAACTTGGCCTAGCTAAAGCTATTCATATTAATTCAGTGATAGGCTACAGCACTTTCATAAAGTTTACTCAAACTTTTCAACACTCAAGATAAAGTGAGTAGTATAAAGAATGACCATACTGTATTAGCATGGAAGTTGAGGAACACTTGAGAAAGTACGTTACACCTGTCCCTAATGGATGCAAGTGAAACTTGCATACATCAGGGACTTGCAAACTTGAAATATATATATTGATCATTCTCTGTTAGATTATTCTCGAGTGATAATTTTATATTGAACATATCCTAGCAGCCATGGCATAGAACAAGATATAATTAATTTACATCCATTTCTCATTTTGTGCTTCTTTGATTTCTAAATTTTTTGGTATTACTGTACAGTATTGTCATTCATTAGTTGAATATATAACTTGTTTCCTGTACAGTATATAGTAATATCAACTTTGTATAGTATTTTTGCTGTCGGTAATTTGGCTTCCAAAACTTTTTCAGTGTCGAGAAATTGGGTACGAGAGTCATGAAGAGCTTTTGAAGGTATTGCATGAACTGCATACCACCATGCGCACGTACCACACATACCAAACAGAGTTTAAGAATGCAGAAACAAAGTTGCGTAACTTTGAGGCTCAGAGAAGTAAACTGGAGCAGGCTATACCCAAGGAGAAGCTGGAGAAGAGCAAGAAGTTTAGGGTCATTGAAAAGGAAATTCAGAAGGTAAGTTTTCAGTTTTTAATCATTATTTCTTCAATCTACAGTGCTTTAGTTTTGTTTCTGGCAAATTACTGTAGTAGATCTCATGTTTTGGCATTGACCACCATCAGGACACCAAAATCATGTTAGGCATTGTTATGACTTTTCCTACCCACTGAAGACAAGCACAGTATGATTAAAAACAAAAAACTCCATGATCTCATGGAGATCAGAGTTCCATAAAAGAAAACCGAGGCAATCCACCAACAATGACATAACAAACATTTAAAGATGGTCAAGCTTTCTCTGAAAAAGGTTTTACAACACTAAATCTCTTGAACAACTTTCTGAAAATAACTACACACTATACTGCTTAACTACCACAGCCATCACCAAATGGTGAATCTACTGATTAGAAAGTTGGGAGTTGCCCGAGACCATCTGGGATATACGTAGACACCAGAGATCTTTTAAAATGAGAAACCTAACCTTGCTATTCTTAAGGCAGTCTCACCTTTGCTACTACAGGAAAAGCCTGAAATTAAAAAAAAATAAGTTATGTGGAGTTGGTTCAGAACTTTGGTCCCTGAACTTTGAATAGATTTTTAAAATCATGCTTTGTATTGCCATTATATTAGACATGTTAAAAATGTATAAATGTAGCCCATGCTTGACCTGTTTGTTATTTTACAGCGGAGTAACAAATACATGGATGCTAAGCTGAAGGCTCTGAAGGCTCGAAATGAATATATTCTTTCTATGGATTCTGCTAATGCTGCCATTCATAAATACTTTGTGGAGGATCTCTCTGACATTGTTGATGTGAGTACTTGATGGACTATTTTGTAAACTTTAGAATTACTTTTGTGTTGGGCCATTATGACTTTGAGCTCTCATTGTCTTGTAATTATAATACTATATAAGTGACTGTTATCAAGTCACATGCCACGACTTGAGAAGGGGGATAAAAAAAAGGGTCCAATACAAACTAAAATGTTGTCAATTTGTTTTCATTTCGTATGTGAGAGTTGGTTATTTGTACAAGTAACATTTGATTTAGAAACTGCTCAGAGTTAAGCATTTTTTGTTAATTACTGATGGGGAAGCTATAGTGAGTTGATAACAATGGTTCAACTATGTTACGTTTTAGTATCCATGTACAGGTATAATGACACATTTTTTTTATGATCAAAACATTTGTACAGTACACATAATTATACGTTATTCATCAAAACAGAAACCACACATAAAACACAGTCGAACCACACTACCTGTATTGAAAGAAAAAGCAGTGTAAAAAAATATAGGAGTAATCATGTCAGAAGACCTTACTTTTAAAGATCACAACAAAGTTACTGTTACAACTGTAAGAAAAATTACAGGAATAATAACAAGAACATTCCAAACAAGAGATGCCACACATATGATGATACTTTTTAAGACACTAATGCTCTCTTGAGTGGAATATTGTTGCACACTAACAGCTCTATTCAAGGCTGAAGAAATTGCTGTCCTGGAGAGCATGCAAAGATCGTTTACCTAATGAATCCACTATAAAACATCTAAATTATTGGGACTGCCTGAAAATGTTAAATCTGTATTTTCTAGAGCGCAGGTGGAAGAGAGATGTAATAATTTACACATGAAAAATATTGGAAGGACTGATCCCAAATCTGCACACAGAATTAAGGCCACATGAGACCAGAAGGCATAGCAGGATGTGCAAAATAGCTCCACTGAAGAGCAAAGGTGCAGTAGGCACACTGAGAGAGAACTTGATCAACATAACGACTCAAGACTTCAGCACTCTTTCCCTACACACATTGAGTATAACTGGCTGACCTCCCACAGTGTTCAAAAGAGAAGTCAACAAGCACCTTCAAAGATATCTTATCAACCAGGCTGTGACTCCAATGTCAGGCAGTCTCATCAAACAGCCCAGTGGATCAATTAGACTAGCAACCAGGAGGCCTGGTCAGAGACCTAGCCATGGGGACAATGATTCCCAGAATCTTCAATAGTTAGTCATAGTAAAGTACAAGTGGTTTGTCTGTTTAAATACATGGGATGTGTTATTGACCAGAGGAGCTTATGTAATCAGAGTGAGAGTAAGGAGAGTCAAGGAAGGAAAGTGGCTGGTTCATTGGAAGTCTGGTTTGAAAGAACTGATACATAAAAAATTTGGGAGTAATCATGTTGCTAAGCCTTACTTTTATAGAACTCAATAAAGTAGGTGTTACAACTGCAAGAAAAATGATAGGCTGGATAACGAAAACCTTTCAAATAAAGATGCCAAACCAATGATGGTACTTTTCAAGACACTAGTGCTCTCCAGGGTGGAATGTTATTGTATATTAACAGCACCATCCAAAGCTGGAGAAGTTGTTGACCTGGAGAAAGTGCAGTCATCTTTTACTGCTCAAGTCCATTCAGTAAGCCATCTAAATTATTGGGAACATTTATAGTTAATCAATCCATATTGTCTAGAGTGCAGGCAAAAGGGGTACATACCATATACTGTATCTGTGTTTGCAGTACAGTATCTTTTATCTGCATATATGATGCAATACAGTACCATATGAACACAGTAATGAATTGGTAAGCGATACTTTTATTTGCAGTTTTAACGTTCTGTAAGTATTATGTTTCATTAAACTATTGCCTCTTTTTCTCTTGGCTGATGATGCCTCCTCACACCATGAAAATTGGAAATGAGGTAATGATAAAATGTATGCATTTATGTATGTATTTCAATATTTTTCAGTGTATGGACTTTGGGTTTCACAGCAGTATAGCCAGAGCCCTTCTTACCCATGTCTCTGGGGAGGAGTGTCTACGAAGGAGCTTGCAGAGTGGTATTGATGAGCTCAATAAGTCTATAAACAACCTTGATTCCCGCTTGGACAAACAAAGGTTCCTAGAATTCAACAATGCAGCCTTCATGCTTCCTAAGAAATTTGAATTCCAAGGACACAAAGGGGACGAGGTGAGGAAGTGAAAAGTTGGGCTAGGTAGAAGAATATGTTTTGAGATTGAAATACAAAAAAGGATACCACATGACTTTACTATAGAAGTCATACCACTGGTACTAGGATGGCCTTAGAGAGTAGAACTCTTGAAACTTTACTGGTAAAAGATACCAGTAAGTTGTTATACCTCTAGTTACAAATAATCCCGGTTAGTTTCGCAAGTGCACTCTTAGTCACTTGTAACTTATTTTCCATTTATCTGTACCTCTTCAGTCATTTCAATGCTTCTTCCTATAATATGTATATATTTGTATCCTTTTATCTTATAGATAAAATATATTTTAAAAGTCTTGATTCATATGGTCCCACTAATATAATTAGTTTTGTATATTCTGTTCATAGGTCTGTATTTTATCGCTATTTTTTCTTATTCGCTCTATGGACTAGTATGTGGCAGGCACTGTTACCCCGCAGTGTCAGACTCATGAGGATTCCAATACAACACAGGTGAACCAGGTTGTGGTCAATAGACAAGTACAAGAGGAGATGGAAAAGCGCTATGCTCACCTTGTCTCCAGACTCACAAGCCTCAAAACAGAATCTGAAGAAACTTGGAAGACCATAGAGACAGCTGAAAAGACGTTGATGGAGATGATCAACCAGCGGGACTATGATTGTGCTCACTATTTCATTGATGAGCCTCGGCCTGACAACAAGCAACCAGAGTCGATGCTCATCAAAATGAAAGCTGACAGACAAGAAACAGAAGATTTTTATCTCAGTGTAAGTACTTATGTTGTACATATTTGTGTCTAGTATGCATAAGATAAATATTAACCCTTTGCTTAGTGAATTTCAAAACCTATTTACATACAGTACATCATAACTGAGCTTGATGAATGTACTGGTATTGAGAAATATGTACTGTATTTAATACGACTGTAGAAAATGTTATTATACTATGTATATAAACTCAACAGATAATTGTAACAATCAATTACATTAATAAACAAAATATATTTGTTTCAGTGACTTTGCTACATGACTTCAACTTGGTAATTCCCAAAGTTTGCCAGAATTATTAATAATTGCTTTATTCCTAAGTAATTTGTAATATTTTCCACATTAATTCTAACTATTAATCAAGGACTTTGAGTTTGATTCATACTGAGTAAGCAACGTTTGTTTCAAATTTGCTTTACCCCTCACTGCATTCGACTGGTGGGGCACATAGTGCCTAAAGGCAGTTTCAGGTATAGGGAATGATTCAAAACTCCTGTGGGTACGTGGGGCTTACATCCTGTGCCTCAGGACTTCAGTAAACAGAGGCCATCTTGAACAAAATTATGTGCATCCTCTCCCTGGCTGAGAGAGCCTCAGTACTGCCACAGCGACCAAGGCTGGCATATGCAGCAGGAGCTCACAGCACCACTGTGCAGCTGGGGGCCACAGCACTAGTTAATAATTATGAATAAATAAGTAACTGCAGTTATTTTGCGATGATAGTGTCATAGATGATCCTGACTGTGATTAGGACTATGTACAACATTAAGATATCAGTGAACACATTGCTAGTTATAAGGCTCACAGTGCAAAGCACACAATCGCAGCACTTGGACGTTGTTTCGTGCATCTATGCATCGTTGAAACGACCTCAGGCCCTTTTCAGTATAACCTTGTGGAAATGGATTCATATTTAGGATTTGACGACTACTTGGTACTAAGCCCATTTGATTTTCAAAGCATTCTTAATCATGCACACCTTGATGTAGTACTTTTAAATAGCTGCACAGTTTAGCAGTTAATCATAAATTGATTTTCTTTTTTTCTCCATATATTTGGTGAATATAGTAAATGAGATTTTATTTCCCTGTTGTTACTTTGCAGAAATTTCGTGAATACACTCTTGGAAGCAACCTGATCACTCGATTACAGGCTCGGTATGAACTTATGCGAAAGGCTCTTGGTGATGAAACACAAACCACCTCTTCTCCCACACCAACAAGGTTAGAAGTGTTTGTAAGGCTTGTTAATAAAATAACATTTTACTTGTCCAGTTGTGTGATAGTGAATACTGAATTCATCATCTGGTACACCCAAATTTTATATATGGTTTAAAATTTTGTTATTTTCATTGTTATGTGGACAATATAAGAATACAACTGTATAATGAAAATCATTTGGGAAAATAACATGCATGTACTAATTCAGAAATCTAGTGAACAAACCTCGGCGTCGTCGCATTGGGCGGAACCCTCTGATGGGTCAACCCAAATTATTTGGTGGATCACTAGAGGAGTACCTGGAAGCCACTGGACAGGATATACCACTCATAATGAAGTCCTGCATTAGGGTCATCAATCTATATGGTTGGTAGTAGTATTTTTGTATTTTTCAAGGTCTCAAAACAAGGCATGGCCTTTTAATAGGTTTCTCTCCACAATTTCTGAATAACCAATCTTTATTAATTTTGTTGCCCTTAGAGTAACACTGGTTTAGTACTGTCTCCTCATTACCATACAGCTGTTTGTGAATGCGAGACTGCTTATTAACATACCATTAATCAGTTACATTTTCCTTGCTAAACTTTGACATTAATTATGTTGTTTCACTTTGTTAATCAATGACATTAACAATGTTGTATCATTTTCTTAGCATATGTCGTGCATCAAACTGGCTGTAGTGAAAGTGAAAGATACTTTTCCATTTGTGGTTTCTGGAAAGGATGTTTGTAAATGAATATTCATTAGTCATCATTAATGCACAATGCAAGAATTTGTAATATGATGCAGCTGTAAATTTAAAAAGCAAATTAGGCTATAAAAAAGTTATTTAGAAAACTACTTTTCTCTCCAGGACTGCACCATCAAGGTATATTCAGAGTATCTGGCTCCCAGGTGGAAATAAACAACTTCCGTGAATCCTTTGAAAGGATGGAGGACCCTCTGGCAGATGTGACAGATGCTTCAGACATCAACAGCGTAGCAGGAGTTCTCAAGCTGTATCTGAGAGAACTCCGAGAGCCTCTCTTTCCCACCGTCTTCTTCGATCAGTTCATGGAAATTGCTCGTGAGTGTTGTTGTATGTAGTCGTGTTTGTCCCGGAGAAACACATTTATGGATAGGTCTCAATTCTACATTGTTATTATTTCAGCCCAGCCTCCTAAGATGACAGTACTTACAGTAACTGGTACAAAAATATCAAGTACTTACAGAGGTACAAAAATATCAATATATAGTGATGGATCAGTACTTACAGTAACTGGTACAAAAATATCAAGTACTCACAGAGGTACAAAAATATCAATATATAGTGATGGATCACCCAAAAAGTTGAAGTTTGTATTACTGAATTTTGCCAAATGGGGAATTTTTTTAATGGCAACATAAATATAGAACCCAATATAACCAAACCTCTCCTAATAGTCCTATATGTAATACATGCTATCTTAGGCCTAATATACCACATATGTGTGCTGTACTAGGCCAAGGAATATTTGAAGTACAATAAGTGAATTATTTTAGTTTAGGGTGTAATTAGTTTTGTGAATATGATGGGACCGCGGCCCGGTCCTCGACCAGGCCTCCAGGATAGGTTGAATTTTTCTTTAAATTATGTAATCCTTGGTATTATAATACTGTGTAGGTTAAACTTTTATTATACAAAATCAATCAAACTCATCTTAAATTATTTTGAATTTCAAATTCAAGACCTTCATCTGATACTAATGCACTTTTCTACCATGAGGCTGTGTTTACTTTGTAATATATTTTCTAATTATTTTGTGCTAGCTAAATTAATTAATTTGATAATCAGATATCTGTTTTTTCATGTCCTTAAAGCACTGGAGAAGAAGCATGACTTTGTTGTGAAGATGAGGGATGTAGTGACAAGTCTTCCCCGACCGGTGTTTGTCGTCATGAGGTACCTCTTTGCATTCCTTAACCAGTAAGTATTGCAAAATACACATTGCTACTTAACAAGCTAATGAAGTTTGCAATTTTTATAAGGGTAAATATACACGTGAATATTTGGGCTTGTTTTCCTTGAATTTCGTTCAGGTGATAGAACTGGTAAGTAGGGAATGCATGGGTAGGATTAGGATATAAGAAGTCTTAAGCAGGAATTGGGATACAAGGTGGAGGTGGGGAGGTTCAGGGTAGTGGGCCAACCACTTTGGATTTTGTGGAGTGATTGTGGTACTTTACTGTAAAATAAGTTGATGTGTGATGAGAGTTTTTCTTGTGCGATGTATGATGACATGCACTGTGCTTGCATATATATATATATTTTTTTTTTTAAGTAAATTCATTACACAGGATGTTCCAGATCAAAAACTATACTGTTTGTTGTTATCATTTTTCTCCAGGTGTTCTACCCATTTAGTTTTAATTATTTTTTCCAACATTTTGACTACTACACTTGTAAATGATACAAGTCTATAGTTAAGGGGGTCTTCCCTGGTGCCACTTTTGTAGTTTGGAACTACGGTATATTAGCCTTTTTCCATGTTTTTGCCAGGATTCTTGTACACAGGGATGCCTGGAAAATCCATTGAAATGGAATGCTAAGCTCAGGTGCTCATTCTTTCAGAACCCAAAGGAAAACTCTGGGCCAACTTCTTTGTTCCTACTTAGCTCCTTGAGCATTTTTTCCACTTCGTCTCTAGACACCTCTTTGTGCTCTGTTGTTTTCTGGAACTCTTATTGTGCCTTGTTCTCTGAAAATTTAATTTTGCACAAACACACCTTAGAATTGTTCATTTAATGTTTCACACATTTCTTTTTCATTTTCCGTGAATCTGTTTCTCATTTTTAGCCTCTAAATATTATCCTTTACCTGCAATTTGCTGTCAATGAATTTATAGAATAGGCCTGGTTCTGTTTTACATTTGTCCACTATCCTTTTCTCGACGCTTCTTTCTGCCTTTCTTCTCATTTCCATGTAGATTTGTGCTTCTTTGTATCCCTTGTATGTTTGAGGGTTTGGCCTTTTTCTATATCTATTCCATTTTTGTTTCTCTTGATCTCTGGATCTCTCACAATTTCTGTTGAACCAACACTGTTTCCTAGTTCTGCATCTTCTGTTATATTCTGAATTTTTAATTGGTAAATTTTTCAGCCTGTCTGAGTTCAGTGATGAAAACATGATGGATCCCTACAACCTTGCCATCTGCTTTGGTCCAACTCTGGTGCCGATACCTGAAGACAAAGATCAGGTAACCTTTTTATTATTTGTACAGAAACATTAAATGTGTCACTGCCTTAAGTGTTGAGAATATTTCTTGAGGTAAACTGCCATTGTCCTTGATAAATTTACTTTTAATATTTGTGTACCATGCTTATCTTTAAATTACCAATATTATTATGCATAGTAATGAGCTAGTGGTTAAAGGAACTTGTGGGTATATATGAATGGATGAATTAATATACTGTATTCCTAACAATATTACATTACAAATTTATCTTGCTATTATTGTAGCTAATGACCAAGTTAATCTTAGTAGACATGAGGTAATGTACTCAACTGTAAGTGTGCATTCTCCCCACAGAGTACTTTAAAGTTCAAAGTCATTTTACTATCAATAAATGATCTGCTCCTCGTGATTAGTTGCAGTATATTTTAATACATTCATCATTACAGTATTTTGAATCTGTATCCAAATTCGGTTTGCAAATTTTGCTAAATTTATCTGATATATATATATATATATATATATATATATATATATATATATATATATATATATATATATATAATATATAATATATATATATATATATATATATATATATATATATATATATATATATATATATATATATATATATATATAATAAAATATAATAAAATATTGCATATCATGTTAACTTATATACATAAAAAATTGGCAGAAGTTGAATTCTAACTAGTTCCATGAGTACTTGGAAAATTACTAAGCATATAAGTGAGAAATAAGAAGTTTTGTTCCCATATCCAGCAATAAAACTCATTACAGGTTCAGTATCAGAATTTGGTAAACGAGTTGATCAAGAATATAATCATCTTCAGTGAAGACATCTTCCCCAGTGATGGTGGTCATACCTATGAGAAATACATTTCACGAGACTCTATAGACCTGGAAGCTGAAGTGGGAGATGCACCGTCAGAGGCTCATGATGATGTTGACTCTGAACCAGGCCAGTCGGAGGATGGTAAGTTCGCACTGTCTCATTAGGTCTCAGATTTTTGTGATATTGGAGCCGAAGCAAGCATGGTCATCACAGAAAATGTCTCATTTTTAGAGCAGTACTGTTCTTGTTTGTGTACGCATCTAGTTGTACTCACCTAGTTGTGCTTGTGGGGGTTGAGCTTTGGCTCTTTGGTCCTGCTTCTTGACTGTCAATCAACTGGTGTACAGATTCCTGAGCCTATTGGGCTCTATTATCTCTAGATCTGAAACTGTGTATGGAGTCTACCTCCACCACATCACTGTGTAATGCATTCCATTTGTTAACTACCCTGACACTGAATTTTTTTTCTAATATCAACTTTCTAGTGTGTGTATAATTGTTAAATGTAAACTAATATTCCCATATGTGTTTATACAAATGCTTTGCCTTTACACATGTGTTTCTTATAGCTGATGCGTGTGAACTCTTGAGCCTCGTTCTTACAATATACTGTACTGTCTATGCCACTCCTGTGGCACCACATCATTCCATGATATCATTCCTTGTTCTATTGAGCTCCTTACTACTGTATATACCTTACACCATTAAATATAAACAATTTGAGTAGTATATAGTGGTAAGGAGATAAATAGAATAATAACGTTAGTGACAAATTTCAATTTATTTTGTCCCTGAGTAGTAAGTAGTAGTTTGTAATTGCTTATTCCTCCAAAAGTATGGAAAATGGATATTATTCCCCTCAATCTTTGCTTTGACCTTTGCAACATTTTGCAATTGAGCATACAGGATTTACCATCTTCCTTAAAAGTGAATCAGTAAATTTACATAAACATGACGTTTCAGGTGTTTCTAGACATTTCAGGCTCTCTCCTTGTAATTGGAAACATTTACATAAAAAAAAATCCCTTGTATTTTAATGTGTGTAGAGGAATTAGAATTTGTAATCATGTTTTTTGTTAGTACAGTACAGAACTGTAGTTGATACTGACTCATCATTGTTGGCATATCTTTGATTTTCTTTATTATCCTCATTTAGTTATGCATTTTTTGTTGTTGTCATGCTTGCTAATAAATCACCATATATGTTATAATTTGATTATTGTTTTCAGTTTTGTTTGACAACGGTGTACATTTTTTTTTTTTTTTTTTAATTTTTGTAACATGTCCTTGTGTTCCTTGTTCCATTTGTATTGCTTTAATAATTGGAATATATTATAATAATATCTCTTATGCTAAGTTTAACATTTCTTATCTTGCTCGTAGATGGTAAAACCTTGTCATCTCGGTAATTTGCAATATACTTCATGAAAACGAATTACTGAAATTATAAATGTGTGGCATCACAGGAGTCCATTAATTTGTCTGGTTTTAAAAATTAGTATTGTCATGATGTGTAGCAATACGTGTGAGTGTAATACACGGGTTTTGAGTGGTGGCACGTATGAGGAATTAACAGTTAGCTTCATTACAAAGGCAACATTTAGGTGCATCCCTTGTAGGTGTTGAGGGTAGGTACATATATTGCCCGAGAGGCTGTGTCTACTTGAGTCACCTCTTGTCCTGTTGGAATGGGCTGAAACATTGGTATGTCTTGACATTATTTTATATTATAGCGTTTAAAAGTTAAGGTCAAATTTTTTGCATGAATATAAACGGCCTCTATTTTCAAGTGAGTTTTGGAACTATTTCTTGCAAAAAAAAAGTTTAGACCTCAATTTAAAGACTTAACTTATTAGTTGGTTCTCACTTTAAAATCCCACATTTTAAATTCTATTCTTGCATTCAAGACTG
This sequence comes from Procambarus clarkii, assembly GCF_040958095.1. Lineage (NCBI taxonomy): Eukaryota > Metazoa > Arthropoda > Malacostraca > Decapoda > Cambaridae > Procambarus > Procambarus clarkii. The sequence goes on along the minus strand of NC_091219.1, from coordinate 28,211,520 downwards.
CTTTTAACACGAACTTTTTAATGTTCAATAAATTCCCCTTAAAAATTACCATCAACAGCTTTACCTTTACAAAGCTGGATTGTATTTCTTTGAAGACTTGGTAAGGAGAAAAGTTGTTCTTGTATAAAGCAGCTAGGGTTTGTATAGAAAGTGAAGTGCTGCAAGTACAGTGGAGCCTTGATTAACGAATTTAATCCGTTCTGGCATCGAGCTCGTCTTGCGAAACTAATTTCCCTATTTAAAATAATGGAAATAAAATTAATCCGTTCAACCCCCCAAAAAACATCAATATGACATTTTATAATGTAACTATAATACATGTAATTATTATAAATGTTGTGTTTTACAATTTTCATTTAAACTTGAAAAGTACAATGAAATTTGTCCGAGAATTTGTGAGAACCGCGCCACGTGGTTTGCTCGTTAATCGAGACAAATTGTCCACGAGTGACTCGCTCGTTACCTGAAATGCTCGTAGATGGAGACGCTCCCCACTCGAGGTTCCACTGTATTGTCTGTAATGTCTGTCTTAGCCTCGCTCTTGAATGGTGACTGGTGAACTAGCTCTTCAACGTTGCAACGTGGAATTGCCATTTGCAATACAGTACTGCAATTTGTTTTTTTACTATGTACTGGAAATTGACACATTTATAGTAACTTAATTGTGTATTATTTAAAGTATTTGAAGAATTGGCAAGCCTTCCTCATATCTCCTAGTTCTAGTTATGTAGAGTAGGTTAATGTTAGAATGGGGCTAGCTGCCTGTTATTGTTTCCTTGACCTCAGTAATGGTAATGCATTAAATTTGTTTATCCTGTATTGCTCAGCTTTACACACTGGCTCTCCCAAATCTACCATGCACACACACAATCTCCCTATATGAAGGAAAGAGTAAACAATTATGGTAAAGTTATTACTGGTCTGTGATCAAATTTGAGTCTTTTGTCACATACTGTACAGATACTTATTTGTATGGTAGATTTAGAGGGAAAATGCATGGATCTGTTGAGTGTGTGCCAAACAGTTATAATGCATTACCCGCATTCCGTTTGTGTCCGTTATCAACGCCATTATGGGTAAAATAAATATCTGTGGACAGGATCCATTCATGTCCATATGGACTAAAAATAATTTCTTGCTAGTATTTTATTAATAATTTGTAAGTATATTTTGTTTACAAAATTGACTTTTAGAAGATTGGAAAAGGCAAGTCTTTATCTAATATCCATCGGGAATATTTCAACTGAACTATTTATGTAGGCAATTTTTGTTGATTATTCTTAAAAATACATGTTTAAAAAAGGAAGTTTTTGTCAAAACAAGAATTGCCATTTATGTCCTTGCATTGAGTAATTGTAGTGACGATTGCCTTGATGGTGGTGGACTATGGGGACTGAGGTCGTGGTGACTTACAGTGAGGTGGTAACAACGTGGTGACCACTTGGGTGAAGGTAACTAGTGAGGGGCGGTGGGAGACCTCTGTTGTAACCACCAACCCCACTTTGGCCATTTTGAGGGCAATAAAAGATGTGGCTTATATTTATGCAAATAGTGTTGAACTTGACATATTGGAAATTAGGCACTAATGTGAGCTAAAGATTAGAATTATCAAAACTTTTGCGGACTACACCAGTCTAATTGAATTACAAAATAGATTTTAGTTTAATGTACGGAAGTTTTTGAACGTGATCCTCTCAGCTCGGGCCATATTATTACCCATCAAGTTGTGCACATTTAGTGGCACTTAAATACTTAAGTGCCACTTTGTGCAAATATTTGTCTTGATTTGCTTACGTGTTTCCTTCATGCCACATCGTTTAAAATTTCAGTGAAATGTGATGGAATTTAATTACTGTTTTATTTTAAAATATTTCAAGGTTTTACTTTTCTGTGTCATCAATAGTAAATCTATTAACTTTTAGTTTTTCTGCCAGTGAACTCTCACCTCCATTTTGTATGCACGTCTCTTGATTGTCTCTGTGGCTCTCCTTGCAGATTCAGTATTTAGAGACAAAGACATAACGCTTCAGATATTTGGAAGTAAGTTGACCATATTTGTATTTCTTCTTATTAGCACGAGATAATTTATTAGTTTTATTCCCAAGTTTTTTATATTTTGCAGACTGAAGATCATGGGGCAATGTATTCTGGAGCATTTTGATTACTGAAGCATCTGGTTCACCTCTGTAGATTATGATGGGTTGTTTACTGAGATAAGCACCAATTTGTACAGTAGTTATCCTGTATCTTATGTCATTTTGTTACACAGATTACAGTGAAACATGTAGAAAGTTTTTTCGGTACTATTCAGTGGCTTATTGTCCTTGCTAGCTCATGTGGTCGGTAATTAAGCAGGAGCTAGATTCACGAAGCAGTTACGCAAGCACTTACGAACATGTACATCTTTTCTCAATCTTTGGCGGCTTTGTTTACAATTATTAAACAGTTAACGAGCTCCGAAACACCAGGAGGCTGTTTATAACAATAACAACAACAACAGGTGATTGGGAAGTTTTCATGCTTGTAAGCTGTTTTATAAATGTAACCAAAGCCGTCAAATATTGAGGAAAGATGAGCACGTTCGTAAGTACTTGCGTAACTGCTTCGTGAATCTGGCCCCCAGGAGCATATCAAACATTTCCCATTACTTTTTGAAGGTACTGTAGTTTGGCTACAGAGTAAAAATTGTTCACATCTGATTTCTGATTCCCCAAGCTCCTCTTACCTTGTAGATAGAGCCAGGTTCTGGTCCCGGCTCCTGGAGGATCAAAGTGGATCTCGGAGGCCCAGCACCGTAGGCTTTAACAGTAACAGTGCATGAACACAGAGGTGCTACTGAGGAGCGGGCCTTCCTAGAAATGATCTAAATGTGTTCATGCAGAGTTGGCCCAGATTTTTATCCCATATGTTAATTTATGAAATATTTGGTCCATCCTCTCTATTTTGATCAAATGTTCCAGTATCAAAACACTTCAACATTTTTATGTCTGCTTTTTTGCATTTTGAACTTAGAGGTCACTGGACTGTGTATGAAAAGCTTATTTCATAGGAGGACATTTAGTTGTATATATTGGTGATACGATAAAGGGTCTCATACACATTCAGGACTGGCCAATAATATCCACACTTACACAGAATTATATTTTCACATGATCTTTCTGGGTCATACAGTTGCAAGGAAGATAGTTGAACATACTTAGTCCAGCTTGGAATGCTTCCAGAGGGGTGAGTCAGATCAATTTAATGACCTTCCAAGTGCTACTTGACATTACAGGAACTGCCAAACAGGCACTCCTGTTATCAACTGCTGTACTAGTAAATGAACAAAGCCACAAGGGCCGTGATGATGGTTCGAACCTACTCATGGAATGTTCCCAGATGCGCCTTAGTCAACTGTGCCAGTACTGTGTCAATGGTACTAGTAATTTGCCTGTCTGGCCATTACCCCCAACCCACTACAGCTTGGCAGCACTGAGACTTAAACACAGTTCCTTAATCTTTGGCATCTCACATTTGACTTAACATGAACCTCTTAAAAAGTACAGAGTAAGCAGGGAGGGAATGGGAGCAACCAGTTGTCCTGCTCAGAAACAATCTTTCATTTGCCGTATGTTCAGAGCCTGACTTCTGAGCCTCGCCACTGGCATTCTTTTTTCTAAAGGGAAAAAAACAGGATACTGTTTTCTACGAGGACAGGATAAGAGCTGGGATACGAGGACAGGATAAGAGCTGGGATACGAGGACAGGATAAGAGCTGGGATACGAGGACAGGATAAGAGCTGGGATACGAGGACAGGATAAGAGCTGGGATACGAGGACAGGATAAGAGCTGGGATACGAGGACAGGATAAGAGCTGGGATACGGGGACAGGATAAGCGCTGGGATACGGGGACAGGATAAGAGCCGCAATTCGAGGAAAGGTACCCAGTCACTTGGATCATCAGAGATTGAATACAATAAAGTCATAACTATACTGTCCAGTCCATAAGGGTTGGACAGCTACATCAAAAATGTAAACCAGCCATATACTATGTTTTCTTCCAAATTGGGCCCATTGACTTTTTTCACACTATAAACTGCTGTTGGTAAATAGTCTTCTGGGCTTCACACCTTGTGATGATTACTTGCACCCCAACTGTTTTCTTATACGATGATTTTCTGTTACATTTTGTTCTTAGCCCTTGAAAAGCAAAATGTGAAGAGATAAGAGTGAATACTCGGAACTCTTCACTCTCAAAATTATAATTAGCAATATTATCTTTTCCAATTTTGTCCCGTGGATGTTTTCCCATTTGCCAATTTTCTTCCATCACAAAGTGAGCCAGATGCTGGTCCTTGCTCCAGGAGGTGAGAAATGAATCTGGGAGGCTTGGTTGCAGGGGGACTAAGACTCGGTGGTGCCAGTGTGTAAACTTGGGAAGACACTCGTGGGCCCTCCAGAAAGAGGCGTTACATTACATTTAATGCACAAGTTTTCTGATAATGTATACAAATTTTTTACGGGAGTGCTGGTGAGCAGAATTGGTTCATTGTTTGCAAGGAACCATTATATGGAAGCCCAGATTTTGAAAGCTGTATTGTATTGTGAATGATATAATGTATAAAAAATACATTATATAATGAATTTAATGTTTATATAATTTAATATTGATAACCACCACCTGTGGTGCCTCCCCACCACATGAAAGTGGGAAACAGAGAAACTATAATTTTTTATGTATGATTATTTTTTGATGAACTGAAAAAAAGAATATTAAATATGGAATGTATTGTATATTCTGTACTGAGTATTTATTCTAATAATTATGACTTCTATTGAATTCTCAAAACAAATAATGCTTTTAATTAACTTTTACCTTAGAGTGTATGATATTAGTTAAAATCAGTAAGGTAGCACATTTTTTGCAGTTTTTACTTTTCCAAATATTTCCTCTGGGCTGGGCTTAATTAATCTTGCTGTAGTAATAGATTAGCATCATAAAATTCTTGTTATTCATTATACTAAAGATACAGTAATGATGGATATCATAATAATAAAAATAATTGAGCTATCGTGGACCGATTTTTCAAAGAAATTCAGTGTCCGTTTAATTTTTTTGTCCACCAGAAAGTGAAATCCTGGAAGCCATTGCACAGTTTGACTTCCTGGCTCGCTCGGAACGTGAGCTGAGCTTCAACAAGGGAGACGTTTTGGTCCTTCATTCTCAGGTGTCCAGTGATTGGTGGAGAGGCTCGTTTCAAGGCAAGCAGGGCCTCATACCGGACAAATATATCCTTCTCAAGATCAGGTTTGTTTGTTGTTCATTTATTAGAAAAGCATATTTATTTTTTTTTTACTTAATCATGATTAGTAATTCACTAATTCTAATATTTATCATCATTAATTATAATAGCAATCAGTAGTTATGATCAATAGTAATTATCATTAATAATAATAGTAATAATAATAAATAATAATCAATAATAATAATACTGTACTAATATTAATAATTAATACTAATATTAATAATAATTGAGACTGTTTAGGCCTGTATATTATAAAGTACACCAATACACTGTACTTGCATAATAATGATAATACTAGACATAGATGAATATGTGTGTACAGTATATTCATTATGTATGTCCAATACTGATGACCAAACCACCCATCGAAAGATGAAGAAAGGATGATGTTTTGTTCCGTCATCAGTCGTGTTGCATCTTGCATCATGTCGTGCGTTGCGTACCTGGTCATCCTTCCTAGGAAGAACATTATGGTTCTGATGACTGAGGCAGCTGAAGTTTCCTCTCTATCCCCTTGTAGGGATGGCTCGATATGTTACCAACAGTAGGACAATGGGTAATGGGTAGGGGCACTAGAGAGATGGTCAGCGGGGTGTGGCAATCACCACTTGGAGAAGTACAGTGCTTGTCTCTCTTTCTTGGAAGGAATGTGGATATCTGCTATGACATGTGCCATGTCTAAATGCCTTAGGGAACAGATCTCTCCAAGCAATATGTGGGTTGGTTGGAGAATGGTACTGGTGTGAGATGTCAGAACATTTGAACTGTTCAGACTCTATGGCAAGAAAAACGGCCTAAAACTATGGAAAACAACTCCCTCATTTCAGATTTTGTGAAAATTGCAACGATTACCATACCAGCTGATATTTCTTAAATTTGGAAGTTGAATATCTGGGAGTGGTTGGAGGATGTGTCGTGGGAGTGTGTGGTTTACGTGGTCATTCAGTCAAAGTAGCAGGTCGCTGGCAGGTTGGTACAGCTGGGGATTTCTTACTCTTGATGCCAATTGTTGGGTTTTGTGGCAAGTTAGCCTGGGGAGTGACTTGGGCAAGACGTGCTAAGTAGTTATTTCGGAGTTTATCCCGCATCAGTTCAAACGATTTGTATACACCAATGGTAACTATGTTAGGGTGGCTGTCATTGTCTGTAGATGTGGATGAGGTGTGTTTTGGGTCAGCCTCGGGGATGGGTTGGTAAATTTACTTGTGTAAAGAATTTAGTTAGGAGTCGGTCCAGTGTCTTTTCTAGTGCATTTTCAATGGGAGTGACAAGTGTTTCAACAAGATTGGGAATTAATTGTACATTTTGTGGGAAAGGATTGGCCATTGGGGTTACATGAATGTCAGTGACAGCCATATCAGGTACAAGCAAAAGTTGTGGTTGAGTGGTAGGTAATGGTTGATGATGGAGTGAGTTGGGTAAATTCTTATCTTTAACAAGTACATAATGTTATTCCCTTAGTATTGGAGTGCACGTGTTTCTTTGAGTAACTTTAGAACCATTGACAGAGATGAAGACAAGGATCGTCTCAGTGACCGTGGTGCTGCTGAAGTGTTACGGAGACGTGCATCCTCGTCCTCGGAGAGTATTCTATCATCTTCCACTCAACAATCCTCTGAAGGAGTAGCTAGGCCAACCTCTCATAATGGGGCAGCCCAAGCACCCCTCTCACCATCTCCAGCATCAATGCAAAGCCAAGTACGATAAAAGAATTACATTTTGGTAAAATTTAATAATGAGTAATTTCTGATGCTGAATTTAACACAGCTTGCATCTGTTGCCAGTTAATTAATGCAGTTATGCTTTCTATTCATTTGCTTAATTAAGACTGGCCAGGCTTGTGCATGATCAGTAGCTGCAGGTCAAAAGGAAAACCGTGATAATAAAAGTTACATATTGCCTTAATGGCATATACATGATAAAGTTGGAGTTCATGCCTTCCTATCTTTTCGTGTGTATGACATTATGAGCTGTTGAATCCATCAATACTATTATTATCACCCTAGGACTCGTGTGCCAGCCCAGTGAGTCGTGATGGCCTTGGAGGAGCCTCGTCCTCGCTAGGGCTAGACTCTGGCGGGGTATCGGACGGGGCACAAGCAGACGGGGCACGCCCAACCTCACCGCTGCCGAGCACCCCAGGGCAGGCCTCCCACTCCCCCACCCCCCCACACTCCCTTCAACACGGGGCTTGTCTCTCCCTCTCAGATGTGTCGAGTATCGTGTCTGTCCAGGAGGAGGTAACAGCATAGTTGGTGTGTTGGGCAGTTTTATTGAGTTCTTTGGGTTTTTATTTGATTTAGTTACTATTGCTGGGTTATAGATTTTTGGAGGACACCATGTTATGGAGAGCACAGTGCATTCATATTTCCAGGACCTAGAAATGCTTCTGGTTGCTGGTTAGATTTGACATTGTGCATTTCATCATGGTATGTGTAGAGTTGGTCACTCTGCTATCTGTAGACCTCAGACTGCTAACCCATTTTTGCCCTTAAAAATAAAACCCCACTTGATGGGGAACTGCTAACTTTAGATGCCTGTCTTTTGGCTTTTTCAGAAAATAAGATCAAACTTTGTGTCATCTAAAGTGTAGCTTGACTGATAATCATACTATTTTTAATGTTTTTGTGATTAAATCACTTTAATTTTGCTGAGTTCCTTTAATACGTACTAAATTCTTCTTGAGTTGCAATGCGTAATGGTTGGAAAACATGTCAAATAATATAAATAAAGATTTTGTTGTTTTATATTAACAGTATTTTTGTTTGTTTCTTTAGAGGTTTACTGAAAGGGCTGTCATGTAATTAAGTTAAGTTTAATTTTATTACTTTTATTTATTTTTATGTTTGTGAAGTCAAAAAGGTTAAGTCATAATTTGGGCATATTGGCAGTACATAGCCAGACCTGACCAGACTTGTGGTTGTCAGACTTGATTATGAATGCCAGAACACTCTTTGGTACTAGCCTTGCATCGCCTACATCAAATTCAGGCTGGATGTGCTTGTGTAAATTTGGATTGCATTTTTATATATATATAAATTTATCTTTTTATCTTATTTTTTTTTGTAAAGTGTGAGAGGAGAGCTTGTATTGAAATACCAAAGTTGGTTCTGGAATTCCTCCCTTGAAAGTACTTCACCAAGGCTGATTTTCTCCTCTTAAGACCAGCAGAAAGAGCCTTTATCCATTTCCCCCTTGTAAGGATGACAATCACAGGACTCTTCAGTAGTTCACTGGAATGAGCCCCATGCTGTGTTAACTTGTAGCCTCCCTCCTGTGAAGCATGCACGTCTTAGCTTAACTAGATGGCTCCTGTGAACACCAGACACTACTCTTTACCCACACCTCAAGACCCTTTACCATTCTAAGTGTGTGATTTGGATATATATTTTGCATACACATGGCTTCAACTATGGCCTTTACCCCATGTAGACAAGGTAGTGTTTCACCCAGCATTTGCTTGATAAGGTAGTTTTCCAGATTTCCCCTCGGTAGCTTCTACCCAAATACATGGCAAACCATTAAGTTGAAACAGTTTGATGATCTAATATTTGTGAAAGCTCGTATTGTTTCTCCCCTATTCTCTCTCTTCCCCTCTCTTCTCCTTCTCATACCTTCTAAATTTTTTTTCTCTCTTCTCTCTCTCTCTCTCTCTGTCTCATAACTTTTTATTTTTTACTTTATTATATCTATTCTTTCTTCTCATGTATATTTTTCTAGTCATTATTCTTACTTTATTCTTTGTTTTTATTATCTATTTCTCTTCTCATTGAGTTTTTATTTTTATACATAATAGCTTCACCTGTGACTTCAATTTTGGTTACCATTGAGACCAAGCTTGGACGTGATCCATGTAAACAAGTAGCGAACCAGAACAGGCATCCGTTCATACACAGTCGAGCCCCAGTGATGGACTGCCCTTTTTTAAAAGCCACTCAATTTTTACGGGAAAAAATTTCTTTGAATATCACTGTACAGTATTTTTATAAACTATTTTGGCCCATTTTAAACCCTCGTTTAAATCTGTTTAATTGTAAAGTGATTGGTGGATTGTGTTCTGGTAAAAAATAAAAGTGTTAGATAGTGGATACTCCTTATATATAGTCTACTAAAAAGTAGCATAGTGGATACAACATGTCTTTGGTCTTCTCAACAGTAGCCCATTCTCAATCTTGAGAAATGTGGCTATTCTGTATGAAGTAATCTTCATATTCTTGTCTGGGGTATTCTTGAAGGCAGATATAAAGATTTAGCTGTATGAGGTAATGTAATCTTCAGATTCTTGTCTGGGGCATTCTTGAAGGCAGTTATAAAATCGGCATTAATAATGTTATATTTTTATTAGGCAAGTGGAAAGTCTAATTTCGTGCCATTGAAATTTATTTTAAGTTTGGCATTGAAATCACATGAAAGATTTTAAGGTATATTTTGACCTTTATTTATGAAGAGAAAAATACTACGAACAGACTAGTTTGCTCCTCTAGAGAGTGAATTGTATGCTTTGACTTTGTGGATTGTTATTAAATGCAGTTAAGAGCTTGTATGCAGGTAATTTATGGGGTCATTTAGTTCAAATGCTTGGGGGGGGGGTGAATGACAAGAAGAGTTCTGGTAAAGTTGAGAGCAGAGCAATTCAGGTGAGAAACGTGGCTGGCGTAATGAAGGCCTCGGTTTGGAACAATTAGAAGAACGCAACTCGAGTACTGTATGGATGATTGGTTGTGCCTTCCTTCATGTACCAGTGAGAGATATTGATGTGACATAAATATGAAAAATCAAGAGTAGAGAAGGGGAAGTACACAATTTTAGATGCGTTTATTGTGTTAAGAGCAAATTTTGGGGGGAAATTGTTAGGGAAGATTTAGTGTGCCAAAGTCAGTAAATTTTAAGCTTGAGGAGTGTTGAAATTGTTTGGCCATATAGTAGAAATAAGTGATAATAGTTTGAGTGAATTTATGGGTGGAAAGGAATGGTGAGAGAAAGAAAGGGGTAAGTGAGAATTAAGTGTTTCCAGCTTGTGAGAAATGGTAGGGAATAAAGCTAGATGAAATCATTAATTAAAAGGGAGTGAATGTTTAACATGTTAGACATAATTGAATTATAAAGCTTTTACACTTAATTCTGTGAGGTGCTGGGGTGGTACTGCTATGAATGTTTTGCAGGAGTTTAATGGTGCTGGTTCTATGTATAGAGTAGATGTGGCATTTTTATTTTGTTGGGGGGGGGGGGGGACAAAGTGTCTTTTAAACATTTTCCTATACCTGTATAGCATTCCTATTTCTTCAGTGCTGAGTCTCCCCCCACTCCGTGAAAGTGGGAAGTTGGTAATGATGATGATTAAGTTCACATTCTTGAACTGGATAACCTACTGGTAAGCTAAATAGGCATTACAGTATATTATTAGTGCACTTTCTGCACTATGAAGTGTTTTTGGGGTATCCAGGAGTAAGGTCTTTGTTTTTTTGGTTTTGTTTTCTTTTTCATACTAGCTTGTTTTTGCTTTGTAAATACTGTACAGCACAGTGGATCCTTGATTTCCCGAGTTTATTGCCATCACATTCTATTAGTTGCATCTGAATATCCATTTGACTAGAATTTTCTTTGGTATTACTAATTTTGGACTGCTGAAATGATTAAATCAATGACAAAAACCAATACAGTATTTATGTACTATACTGATGCCAAAATCACATGCAAACAGTGAAATTTTAATAAAAAAATTGTTAAAGAATTTGGATTAGTGAGCCTGATATATTAGATATCTATAGCAGTATAGTACAAGTTACCATATCTGGTGTTGAATTTTATATGTCGAGTCCAGGTGTCTGTAGCATCAAGGTCTGATCAACACGAACTCGGTTTCTTCATAGTAATGGAATGATGATGATAAAGGATACTGTTTAACATACTTAAAATCGTAAGTCAGATCTATATTAAAGTACTCATTACAAATACGGTATTCTTGTTAACAATCTTGTCTAATGTTATTAGAAAAGCTTCAAGACGGGGCTGTGCATCTAGTAAGCTGCACAGTCAATACTTATAAATAAATATAAATAAATAAATAAAACTTGACTCAAATAAATAAACTTGACTCAATGCTGTGCATCCACTCTCTCCAACATGTAAGAGAGATGGCTAGTTTGTGTGAAACTAGCCATCTCTTATTATTACAACCAGTGATAATGTGGGTATGTTGAAACCAGTCGTAGAGTATGCCACCCCATCATGAAGCCCCCACCTGAAGAAACACACAAGGAAATTGGGAAAGGTTTAGATGTTTGTGACGAGACTCGTCCCGGAGTTGCAAGGGATGGGGTATGAATAGCGACTGAAGGACCTGAACATGACACTAGGGAAAAGAAAAAGGAGGGAGTGGAGAGACATGATAGAAACAAAATATTTAGAGGGATTGACAGAATGGAAATAGGTGAAATGTTCACACTGAATACCAACAGAAAAGGAAACATGGGTGGAAGCTGGACTCTGAGTCATTCAGATGTTAGAAAGTTTTCATTCAGCATAAGAGTAGTGGGAAAATGGAATGAACTAAAGGAGCAGGTTGTGGAAGCAAACTTTATTCATAATTTATAAACTAGATATGATAGGGAAGTAGGACAGGAGTCATTGCCTTAAACAACTGACAGCTAGAAAGGCAGGATCTAATAGCTAATGCTCAATGCAGGCACAAATAGGTGAATACATATTTGTGTCATTAATATGCACACAATATTATATTCTTTGAACAATAAAATGTAAAGTTTTTGCTGTTATTACACTATATACATTCACCTCATATATATCTATCTACATTTTTATGCAGCATAACAAACTGCTAAGCAGTTGGTCAGTGTAAAATGAAGTCAGAGTACAGTGTAGTGACACAGATTATCAGCAGACGGTGCTAGCTAATGCAGCAAAATGCCTCCAATATGCTATACACATTGCTAAATCTAGCCACCACTACTTTTATTATTAGATTCCCATCAATAAATCATGAATATGAATCATTTTCTAAAAGTATATATTCTAAGGGATCATGGGCACATTTCTTCATGCATAGAGGCACGAAATCGTGGCTATGTGCTGTGAATGTCTGCCTTCCACTGTGAACCTTATAACCAGTAGTGTGTTCTCATATTTAAGTCTTGTACATAGACTTTATCAGTCAGAATCTTCTATGAGACTATCAGTGCAAAATAACCACAAGTTATTTATTTCGTCCATATTAAGTGATGTTGTAGTCACAATCTGCATGGTGGTCCTGAAAGCTGCTGCAGCATTTTCTTCTCATGGCAAACTCATTAATGAGGACCTCGCATCCAGGAAGAGTGCCTAGGATTCTTTTCTCAAGATGGCGTCTGTTTACTGGAGGCCCGAGGAACTGAATGTGAGCCTCGCGTACATGTGGGATTTTTAAATCTTCCATGGTACTCTAAATCAACTCTTTGACTCGTGCTGTAGGGTCATATCTGCCGTGAGCGGCCCTGTTTGAAATGCGAAGGAGGATTAAATTTACTGAATGATATTAATTAAATTTTGATTGTCATACGGAATCCTGAAATGTTTGTAAGAAATTATTCTCGTAATTTAAAGTTTTTTTTTATAGCATTCAGGATAGAATGTTCAATATTTTATAGTAAATAAAAATCATACATAAGTCTAACAAGTAAATATTTATTTATTTGTTAATTTTTTGAGGCTTCCACTTGCTTAAAAATTATTGTAAATATGTAATGACTTACATAGAATAGTGAGATTTATTCTTTTATTAGGTAATAATAGAAGTGTCACATCTTGGTAATTATATGCATTGAAATACCTTGAAATACCTTATATAGGTCAATTGACTTTATTGACAATTGACTGAGAACAGCAGCATTTTAGTTATAACATTTTAGCTCAAGAAGTTTCATTCTTTCATACAGAATATTTAAATATTTTATATTGTGTTTTTAAGTTTTTGTTTTGGGTTTGTAAATTTAACATACCCAGTTTTAATTTCACTGCCATTGTAGGTAAAGTTAATAGAGGGAGAAGTTTATGTGAACCTTTGGAATGTGCAGTATGATCTGGTGCTCCATTTATCATATATGCGTGAACACAATTTTTATCTTATTCAAACTGTTGATGTCTGTGATAATGCAACCCCCTTTGAACACGATATATCTTGTGGGGGGGATTGCATCCTTCTGAGACTGAGAGGACAAGCAAGTGTGGCTTGTAAATACACATTTCTGGCCAGTGGTTGGGAGAAGACTTAAGTATACTCCTTTCCCTACGTACAAGTCTTGTGGTTCACTTGGACCACAGAGTCATGTTTTCTCTGGTTTAATTCTTCTTGTTGAGGGGGGAGTTAAGCAAAGATTGCAAAATTAACCCAAAGATTAGACGAATATTTGGTTTTTGTTCGGAACCAGTGACATGGTGGTTGTTGTGGTGCTAGGGAAATTCTATATAAATCAATCTTTGAAAATTTCTTCTGTCATTCCTCTAAGTTTAAGGTCTTTTCCATTTTAGTTAAGCATGTTTCCCATTATTTCTTAACCATAAGTCACAAGTATGTGAAGAGTTGATCAGTTTTGTGTCTGGTTGTTTGAGTTCAGTGACCACCCTGTGATCACCTTTTTTAACTAAAGCAGTTGCGGTAGTTATTAGTTGTATTTATATTATCTAAGCTGTAAATTTAATGTGAACCTGTTCCATGATTAGCAAATATTCAGATTTGCTTCACGAAATACTCTAATGTTTAACAACTATTGTTTTCACTGCATTTTCAACAAAATGGTTTGAGACGTACGTATCTAAAATTTTAAGATAGTACTGTATACAGTATTTAATTTGTCGTTATCACTGCAACAATATTAATATTGACTCTATGAAACATAGTAAATAGAACGTGAAGTTTCACTTACGTAAGTATGCTTTGATCCTAAACTGTATTATGAATGTTTGGTAGAGTAAATGTTTATATTTGTGTATCCTCTGTTTAATGTTATTGTTAATTATAATTTGTTCCTCTAAACTAGTCTTCTCTAGCAGATGGAAAACAAAATGGATACTTATTAATGGCGTTAAGCACTTGATTGCATATACTTGTTTCACATGTCATTGATCAGTGTTCGTGCATTCTATTGAATTATGCGAATTCCATTTGTTATTACTATGTAGTTGGCCACTTCATTCATTTTGGATATTAAACACTCGAAGTGTAAACTGTAACTTGACTTTGCCTCGAGGAAGAATGTTTTGAAATATACAAGTTAGCCTTAACCATTGAAATGAGCACAAGATAAATTAAGAAATCAAATAAAATACATTTTTGTCTAACTATACAGTATTGTTAAAAACTATTCCCTGATAATAGATAAATGTCAAAAAGATTGTCACTTTGCAAGATGATAGGTTTGATGCCTTCTTTTGATAATTACTTACTTGCAAGATGATAGATGTTCATTGGAGGCATCAAATACTAATTGGGAACCCAGTGTATTCCACAGGATTTTCAAATATTGAAAAGTACATAAAACATCTTAGCATGATAATTGCATCATGGATCACTATTCTCATGATATGTGCCTTTCAAGGGTTAATGCAGGGAGTATCCACCAATCCATTCCTAATGTCTTGTGCCTCTTGTGTAAGCTGAGGCTCTGAGGTTATGTCTAAAACCAGACTGGCTGTTTTTGTGTTCACACTTTCGTAGATGCTTGTTCTTATTAATATCCTAGCTGCTTTTACTGGAATAACTGGTTAAAGCAAATTCTGGTCAAAACTTGGTCTCAAGAACAGATATAAGCATATGTTTATACAAGTGTGTGCATGGGAGAAAATGGTTTCTTACCTCAAAACTTATTCGTTCAGCTATTTGGTGTTTTGTTATTCCTAAAGAAGCCCCACCCCCCACCCCCCTCCCCTATTTTTAGCTTTTAAACATTTATAACTGTAATGAATGTAAATATGCATTTTAGAGTGCACATGTTTTTTTCCAGTTTAGATAATGTTCTTATTCGTATGGTGTTCTAGAAGATAACATTATTAAAGTTGGCTTAGCTTAGGAATATTCAATACAGTCAATCAGATCATTGAAATATCCTGTAGTAATATGGAATTAATCAGATTTTTCTGAAATTCAAATTAAATTTTTTTTCTTGAATTAAAACTTTCTGAATAATTAATCTAATAGATTGTAATACTGTGTTAATTGGCAGTAATTTTGTTACATCAGTAATTAGGCTCTATACAAATGTTCCTTTATTGCAAGATTTTATTAATTCACTGGAGTTTTGTGTATGGCAAACTTTGGTCATTTAGAAACCCCTCCCCCAGAGGATGAGAGCCAAGGGTGTTCTTGTGTGTTCTAGAGGAGGAGACAATTTGCAGGACTGTTTGAAGCAAAAATATTAATGAGCTCATTAAATTTTGGAGGGAATGTTGAGAGGGTAAACTTGAATGTGGATTAAAAGAATGACCATGAGAATGCAAGCATTGAGACAACATTTTCTCGAAATGCAGATGTGGATTGATAGTGAATGAAGTATGACAAAACTGTTTAGGATTCAAAACAATGTAGGGCAGCCAAGCAATGTTTGGTGTATTTTATGAGAGTATAGAGACTGATAAATAAATGATATGCAGAAACATAATTTAAATTTATTGTATTTTAAAAGATTATTTTAAAGGATATAAGAAAGTTAAAAGATTAAAAATATATCAACCTTTGTTCTGAACAGTTTGGTAACTAGTGTAATTTTGTTACTGGGAATAACAAACTTCTACTTATAGTATACCCAACTTAGTCAATGAGAGATGTTCTTAAAATATTTATGGGTATATAGGCACCGCTACTTCCTGTGTAAGATAGTGGTGGTTCATTTGTCAGGTAGTGGCACCTAGGTGTTAGATACTGAGGCCGCTTGCGGTAGTTGTACCTAGACGTGTGGTATGGGTATAAGATAGTACAGTATTGTGATTGAGTGCTACTTTATAAGTTTCACAGATACATACAGTAACGCCATACAGTAAGTCAAAATTGATGGATACAGAGATATTGCAATTAAATTCAAATTCAAATGTTTAATAACTTAAGGATGAAAATTGAGGTTGGGAAGTGCTTTGAAAGATATATTAGTGGTAGTAAATTTACCAGTTGAAAGTTAGGTATTATAACAGTATGATATATTGTAAACATATTTTTTCTCATGAGAACAAATGCAAGATTTAGATCACCAATGGCTGTAAAGTGTCGAGAAAATATAATCAAATGCATTTTATACAAGTAATGCAAATGTAATTACAAAATTATTGAAATAAAGGTGATTGTTAAAGAACTTGAGAGAGAGAGAGAGAGAGCAAGAGAAAGAAAAAAGACATGATGAGACAATAGTATAGTGGTTGTTTGAAATAGTTATATGAACTAAGATTTATGTATATAGTAATTGAGTTATTAAGGTTGTGCTTCAAACATCATTGGTGAGCTGACGATTGAATTGCCAGCTTTCAGTCTGGCCACTGCTCAGAGGTCTAAATAGAGTAATAATGAAAAGTAAAATGTTTATATTGATTGTTTTCTGAAGAGAGATCTTGAAGCCATCACGTTAATGCATGAAATATTGATATGCAATAGTAAAGTCTCTAGCATTTTGGCTGAATTTTCTGTAAATATAAAAAGACGTGTCAGGCCAGTAGGAGGGGGAGATTGAGAGGTTGTCTGCTACTCATATTTTTTTCTATGAATTTTCTGGGATGGGGGGAAAGGGGTCCCCTAGAGGCTTCCTGTAAAAAATTTCCTCTCCGAAATGGCTTCCCACTACTGAGTAACATCAATCATGGAGTCATGTTTGGCCTACTAGGGACCAGAGCCAGAGCATTGGTGATTTTTACAGTTTTCCCCACTGAAAAAACCCAGGAATCAAGTGAAGCAATACAGACAACTGCAGGATTCATAGAAACAAAGTACCAAAACTGCCAAAACTACTCCACAAAGGATTTATTGAAAGCCAAAATGATTCATTCGAAGAGTCACGTTAGTGTGATTACTCTGTCTTGCTCTTTTCTCATAAGAATGCTGGCCATCTTCGCTCTTTGTCCTGTGGAGGCCATTTGCTCGTTTATCACTCCTGTTTTTTTTTAATACATTATTTGCTTCGCGATTGTGTATTTATCTGCTGTACTTTTTGTTATCCTTCTTTTCTGAGGTTAGATAGCTTCACAGAGCCACCAGGGGCGCCCTCAGAAAGCCAGCAGTAAATGTAATGAAGTGCCACTTTTTGTAATAGTCCTGGTGGTTACCTGATGCCTCCTCTACTAGTTATGTTAGTTTGTGGTCTGTCAGTTCTTGACTGACAATGCTAACCCAGAGGTTGGAGCCCTAGGACATAATGTTGGCAGCTTTGCACACTTTAGGATTTTGAGCCATTTTGGTTTTGAATGAATCACATATGGAGTCATTTTGTGGTTCTGATGCTTTGTTTCTATGAACCATGCAGTTGTCTATATTTGCTTTGTATACTTTCTGGATACTTTTTTGTGTGGGATTGTAACAACCCCCAGCTCTTTGCACCTCTATAAGGGGGGGTCCAAGGTATGGTTCTGATCCCTGGTAAACCAGTCAGGACTCTTATGACTGATGTGACCTAATAGTGGTAAGCCATCTCGGTGAGATAGCTTCATGGAGCCACTGGGACTACCAGAAAGAAACATTTCATTACATTCAACACTGGTTATATTGCCATGTTAAGTGACCAGTAGATAAGGAACCCGTGTCTAATGGCCAAATGCAACAGTGCATCTTTCTGTGTTTAACATGTGGGCCAGCTTTCTTGTTCCTGTGCATGTATGGTTGTAGAATTAGGGGGAGTTACAATAGTACTGAAAGGATTATTCTTAATATGATGGCATCGTGAGTGATCTTTAGTGCCTTTTGAATTTTCTGCGACAGGGACAGTGCGACATAAGTCTTCCCAGCTTGGTTCGTTCTTTAGATAATTACTTTCTTACACTCAGGATGGTGGTAGCAAGGTCAAACAAGCTGTGATAAACAAGTACAGTAGTCATAATAGTAAACAGAGTTACTTATTGTGATGATAATGTTAGAATAGGTGTCATAGCATCGGTACCATAGTTGTTCTAATTTAACATCTTGGAATTGTTATTAAAGATGTTAATTTTATAATGCAAATGTTGTAAATTAGATACTATACTATACCATGATGTAAATACCGTACCATGTTTGACATTTCTCCCTGATGACTACCCCTTATATCAACCCTTCCTGCAGGCCTGTATGGAATAGTAAATGGACAAAATGAGGCTGAGAAAAATTAGTGAAAGATATAAGTTCGTGAAAGAAATAGCTGGTTAAATGGTTGATGGAATATCGAGATGATATGAAAAAAAAGAGGATGAATTTGAAAAGAAATATGAAAAGTGTGAAACAAATAGGGATAGATATAAAAGAATGACTAGGAAATGATAGGACAGAGGGAACACGTGTGTCTAGGAAATGCCAAAGGATACATAAGACGACTTATGTTAAAGGAGTTCTGCATGAGCCACCCTGCTTTATAGTGGGAGAAGGTCTATTGGTGGATATTCATTGGTACAGAATAGAAAAGAAATGCAAATTGGGAACAATCCTTTTTTTTTTTTGCAGGTAATGTTTTGTTCTGGCATGAGCTATATCTTGTCTGCTGGAAGAGAGTGAAAACAATTTCCTTGCAAGGAAAAGAAAGGAGGGATGGCACCTGATAGGACAGTGGAGTTGAGGGATAGGCTATGCTGGGTTGCATCACAGTTGCGTATTGTCTGGCTTGCATACACATTATTTTGCTCATGGTTTTGGTTATGACTATGTTGAAAGGGCTATTTTTCTTCCGAGTGGTGTGATTTACTCTTGACCAATGCTTCGGTGATCGTTCTCGTGTTTAACTTCCTCCTTGAGGATCAGCTTCTTGTGTGTGTGTGTTGTGGTGGACGAAATTGCATGTTTCCAGACAAACAGGAGAAGGTACCTCGATGCCATTGTCATAAAGCGCTGTGACACAACCAATCGTAATCAAGGGGTTTTCATCATATTACGACCATTAGCCAGATAGCATCTAGGCCAGTCAGGTTGTTAGTAGCTATGGTGCAACCCAACATTACCTTTCCTTTACCTGGGTTATCCTGTCTTCCCCATCACCTGCCCCACAATGATGGATCAAAAGCCATTGCTTTGTGTGTCTTCTGTCAATTTAGTTAATGCCTGAGTAAAACATTATTTGCTGGCATTTCTTGCCTCCCATCCAGATATAGATTAAATGTAGTCTAAGAGTGTAGTATTCTCAGTTTTGGGGTAATATTACTACTTACACACACTCATACAGACTTCACGTTGCTTTGTGTACAGGAGGGAGTTTTGCATCTGGATTGATGCATGGCTGAATATAGTTGAAAATATGATTGGAGAGAATGAAAGTGGTCAACGACCATTCCACGATGAAAACACTGCTTCTCGTCCAATCAGCGAAGTTGAGCAACGTTCGGTCTGGTTAGTACTTGGATGGGTGACCGTCTGGGAACACCAGATGATGTTGACGTTTTTGTAGGTAATAGATTGGTTGGCTTTGTTCACCCGTTGCGGGACTACCGCAGGGAAGAACATGGATAATCCTTTCTTCCATGTGTGCTCTTTCTCTTCAGTTTTGTATGACTGGCAGCCCACCATTTATTTTCAAGTTCCACAGTTCTGTAATTTATTTTTCTTAGTGTCTCCTTTTTCATGTGTATTTCTTGCCTTCCCTCTTTGTAGTTGCTGAGGAACTCTGTGTTTTCTACACACATTTAATTGTTGTGCAGTCAAGAGGCAGTGGTTAGCCTTTCAACACCAAACTTGCATATAAGATCCCATAGCATGTTCTTAAAGTCAAATATCATTAGCTTTTGTGCATAAATATATGTAGAAACAAATGGTAACTTAATGCATCGGTTATTCTCTCATTCTTTAAAAAATTCAGAAAAGTGCTTGAATGGTATATTAAGAAAAGTAGAGGTGAATGGGATAGAATACATGTATTTGATCATTTTGGTATCGAATTATTTTGCTCTTCCAAGAATTTAAAAATTATGGCCAAAAATTAAGCTAGGAAATTATATGAAGGAATTTTTATACTGTATAAAGAAATCATAAAAGTACTGTAAAGGAATTTATTAATAGTAAAGGTTACAACCCAATAAAAGACAAAACATTATCCTAGTTCGGCCCTTCATTCTCCAGTTTAAGGCACAAAGAAGTAGAGTTTTTAAGTCCAGGATAAAAATTAGGTGTACTATAGTACAAATTAATTGACCTGAATAATTTAGGTAAGAATCTAAGATGCTTGGAAGACAGGTAAAATAATCTTGAAAATTCAGTGAAGTGACATACAGAGCATTTTAGTTTCAGGCTTAATTTAATTTTGAAAGTAGATTGACCTCGGTTAGAGGTTAAGCTGTTGCTAGGACGCAGTTGAAGAATGGACTGCTGACACTGACACTGACAAAATTAAATAATTTTCCAGGTTTAGCACCTTCTTTTGATTATTACTAAATGGATGAGACTGGCTGCACCAAAGTCTAGCATTAGCACCCTCATCCCCCAAGGTCTTAAATAATATGGATGAAAGCTTGGAATTTTAAAACTCTGCAAAATTCTCCCTTTAGTTTAGTGGTTAGCATCCTTGCCTACTTGTCTTGCAAGCAAGGTTACCCGAGTTTGAATTCTGGAGTGGCTTCTAATGGTAGCACGACTGCAGGTGATTGTTTCAGAGAGTTTTTATGTTATTGATACCAGTGGTAGTATGTTGTTTCCTAAGATGAAACTAATTATGTCGACCAGTGCCCCATTATGAGTAGTATGAGAACTACTGTATTACATTACCTCTAATTAATACTGTATCATTGTTTATTGTTGAGAAAATAATAACAAACTCTTTACACCTACATGTAATTTCTTCTCTTTTTTCCCTCCCCCCTTCCCTCCCTCAACCTCGTTTCCTTTCAGCACACTTGAAGTGTAGTTAAAATGAAAAGGAGAGGGATGATAAAATACATTTTGCAATAGAATACTTTAGGTATTTACTTTCTTTACGAATATTTTAGGTATGGACGCTTTCATTTGTATTTCTTGCAAAACAAAGTGTAGCAGCTGCTGCTTGAATAAGGTGACTGAACACGAGTCCTGAATGACAGTTATTCTGTATGAGAGAAACATGTCACATAAGATTAAACCTTATCTTCTTTGTATTAGATTTAGTAGACTTAAAGCTGTTATGTTAGAGGTGATTGTAACAAGCATGTAATACTATGTAGCTTAATTTAAGCATAACTAATGACTAATGGAGTAATGACAAATGTTTGAATTATCTTTGAGAATGTATAGTGATGCAAGGAGCTACTTAGAAACAAGACACTGTGTAATTACTTAAGTGTAGTTACAGGATGAGAGCTACGCTCGTAGTGTCCCATCTTCCCAGTACTCTTTGTCATATAACGCTTTGAAATTGCTGATGGTTTTGGTCTCCACCACCTTCTCACCTAACTTGTTCCAATCGTCTACCACTCTGTTTGCGAAAGTAAATTTTCTTATATTTCTTCAGCATCTTTGTTCAGTTAGTTTAAATCTATAACCTCTTGTTCTTGAAGTTCCAGGTCTCGGGAAATCTTCCCTATCAATTTTATCGATTCCTGTTACTATTTTGTACGTAGTGATCGTATTGCCTCTTTTTCTTCTGTTTACTAGTTTTGGCATATTTAATGCCTCATAGCTCTTGGCCTTCAGTTCTGTGAGCCACCTAGTGGCATGTCTTTGCACCTTTTCCAGTTTGTTGATGTGCTTCTTAAAATATGGGCACCATACAACTGCTGCATATTCCAGCTCTTGGTCTAACAAAAGTCATGAACAATTTTTTTAGTATATCGCCATTCATGTATTTAATAGCAATTCTGAAGTTAGAAAGTGTAGCATAGGCTCCTCGCACAATGTTCTTTATGTGATCCTCTGGTGATAGTTTTCTATCTAGAACCACTCCTAGATCTCTCTCAGAAATCTTTAAAGATTTCTCACATAATTTATAGGTTGTGTGGAGTCTATGTTCTCCTATTCCATATTCCAAAACATGGCATTTATGCACATTAAATTCCATTTACCAAGTGGTGCTCCATATACTTATTTTGTCCGTGTCTTCTTGAAGGGCATTATAATCATCTAAGTTAATCCTTCCTATTATCTTACCAGCATCAGCAAACATGTTCATATAATTCTGTATTCCATCTGGCAGATCATTTATGTAGACAATGAACATTACCGGTGCAAGAACTGAACCCTGTGGTACTCCACTTGTGACATTTCTCCAGTCCGATACATTGCTTCTGATTACTACCCTCATTTTTCTCTCCGTTAGAATTTTTTTTATCCATGTTAGAAGCTGACCTGTCACCCCCCTGTGACAGGTAAGAGAGTGTATGTGTGAGAGAAAGACCTTTGATGTTCGGGTCATTGGATGAAGTTCTATCAATTCAGATAAAAGAATAGTTATGGATCTTTCAAAAGTTAATTTTGAAAAGCGTATTATAATCTGTTTCACACCTTTATATTTTGGTGTGGGGGGGGGGGTGGACAGTGTTAGGTATGCTTAGGTTTGGGGGCAACACTTCAATGACTGACTTTCCACTCTAGTACTGTATCAGACACGACATCAACAGTAAACATTATTAATAATCAAACGTGTTCTCTTTAGCTTATTCACAATGAATTATTTATTTTGACTTGTTCATCATGTGAATGCCTGGGCTGATGAACGAAACAATAAAACATAATAATTGGCTCGGTTAATAAACACAGGAGGAAAGGGCAGAATCAATGATAACGGAGAATGTAAAAATAGGAACCCAACAATTGTGGAATTGAAAATATTGGCAGACCTATTAATGTCAGATTTACTAGTGGGAGAGGGAAGAGTCTCTTTCTAGCTTGGTTGTGCTCCTGTGTGTAGCAAGGCCAACTGATCTATTATCTGACTATTATTTAAATCAGTACTGGAAGTTACAAGACGTCACTATCTTCAGGCCTGGTTCTTTCATCAGCGAGCATGTGTGTGCGAGACTGCTCTTTGAGACTGTAAAATGACTAGTAATATACTGTAGCTATATAAAATTCTTAGGTCCAAAAATGTACTAGTGATTTTGCATTCCATAATTCTTGTATTGAATATAAATTGCTTGTGTTAGGATGTGGTAATGGTAGAGTTGGAGCTTGGCTGGTGATGCGCTGGTGTGTGTACACTGACTTGCTCTAATATGACTTTTGCTTTCAGTGCTGATGGGTAGATGTAGCTTGGTGGCTACCAAGATGCATTTTCACTTTTATTTACACTTATTTTAATCTTGCTTTTTTTGAGTGAAATGACTTTGCTACATGACATGTCCTCAAGTACCCGTAAGTCTGTGATTCATTTTGTCAAATTCAGGAAGTACCAGTATTAGTGTTTTGCTATATGTGTGTTTTTATGCTGTCCCACAGGAGTGGAGGTGAATAATTAATTTTTGAAGTAACTACAATTTATATTATAGGATTTTTTAGAATATTGATATTGAAGTAAAAAAATTATTAATGTCTTGAAGTGCTGTAACCTAATTTGCAGTGATAGTATAATTTCATATTGAATTCCTGTAGCCCATTGGTAGTGTATAAAAGCTATCCTGTAGATTAATTAAGATTCATAATGATCTTAAATATTGTTGGATTACTAACAAGTTGATTTCACTTAGAGCAATCAAGAATTGCCTTTTCACCTAAAAATTGGATCTGTAATCAATGTTTGATTTTATGCATCAAGAAAAAAATATTCAGAATCTTTTCCTGTAGTAAGTTTTAAGGTACTGACAACCCTGCACTTGTATACAGCTCTCACTTCTTACTCAACATTTCTACTTTTTTACTTCTCCATATAGTTTTGTCTGTATATTTGAATAGGTTTATCCAGATTCCAGGCATTTTATGCATACCTTTAATTCCTTCCCAGATTACCCCTATTTTATATGTACAGTACTTTTAAATAGTTTCTCATATTGTACCCATGATGGTATTCCCGCTCATACGAAGATCCAGGGAAATGAAGAGGCCAATAGTGACTGGGCCTCTTTAAAACTATACAGTGTGCACTTGCCTAGGCCCTCAATAGTATTCAGAGCATCCTCTTTAAAAGATTAAAGATGGGATATATACTAGCAAGAGTACCACTATATGTGAGAAATGCCATGCCATAGTCATGGTTGAAAATATTTTGATTACATATCAGTTAGGTGTGTAAACAACCTCCTGATAGGAGAAAACTCTGTGGGGAACATGGAAAGTTCTTTAATAAGTTTGATTGGAAGACTTGCAGTTAATGGATGTAAATGAGATGTATGTCAAGTTTTAGGAAATATATGATAAAGGCACAACAAAATTTATAGCAAAACAGATACAGAACCAGGAAACATGATTGGTTCAACAGAAATTGTGAGAAGGCCAGAGACCAAAAGACATAAAAATGGAGTCAAAATTGGAAGAGGCCAAACCCTCAAAATACCAGTGATACAAAGAAGCATGAAACACGGCAGTGAGAAGAGAGGCGGAAAGAAATTTTGAGGAAGGGATAGTGGACAAATGTAAAACAGAACCAGGCCTATTCTATAAATTCATTGAAAGCAAATTGCAGGTAAAGGATAATATTCAGAGGTTGAAAATGGGAAACAGTTTTCACAGAAAATGAAACGTGTGAAACATTAAACAAACAGTTCCAAAGTGTGTGTGCGCGCAAAATGAATTGTTCAGAGAACCACACACAATAAGAATTCCAGACAACAACATATAGCACATAGAGGTATCTAGAGATAAAGTGCAAAAAAAAAATGCTGAAGGAGCTGAATAAGAAAAAAGCTGTTGGCCCAGATGGAGTTTCACCATGGGGTCTGAGAGAATGTGCACCCCGAGTTTAGCATTCAACTTCATTTTATTTTTCAGGCATCCCTGTGTACAAGAGTCCTGGCAGACTTAAGGAAAATGCCCTAGATAGTTCCACTCTACAAATGTGGCAGCAGGGAAGACTTCTTTAAGACCTGTATCATTGACATGTGTAGTACATAGTAAAAATGTTGGAAAAATAATTAAAACTAAATGGGTAGAACACCTAGAAAAATTATATAATAAGACAGACAGACAAGTATGGTTTTTGATATGGAAGACTGTGCAACAAATTTACATATTTTCTATGTTAGAGCCACAGAGTTTACAAGAAAAAAGACAGTTGGGTTGGCAACATTTATCTTAACTAAAAAAAAAAGTATTTTAACAGAGTCCCACGTTAGAAATTGTTCTGGAAACTGGAACATACTTCAATTGGTGTCCCACAGGCTTCAGTTCTTGCACTGGTAATGTTCATTGGCTACATAAGTGACTTACCAAAAGGAATACAGAATGCTATGAACATGTTTGCTGCTGATGCTAAGATACTAGGGAAGAAAAGAAATTTAGATGGTTATCATACCCTTGAAGAAGGCCTAGACAAAATAAGTGTATCTAGCACCACTTGGCAAATAGATTTTAATGTGAATAAATGCCATGCTATGGAATGTGGAATAGGAGAAAATAGAACAACCTACAAATGATGTGAGAAAGCTTCAACAAATTCTTAAGAAAGAGATCTAGGGGTGGTTCTAGATAAAAATGACTATCACCTGTGAATATTGTGTGAGGAGCCTATGCTACGCTTTCCAATTTCAGAACTGCTTTGAAATACATGGAGGGTGAAATAGTAAAGAAATTGTTCACAACCTTTGTGAGATAAAAGCTGGAATATGCCGTGCTCATATCTAAAAAAGCATAACAATCTGGAAAAGGTGGAAATTAAATTAAATGGCTCCAGGAACTGAAAGACAAAAGCTGTGAGGAGAGGTTAGAGGCATTAAATATGCAAAACTAAAAGATAGAAGAAAAAGAGGTGACATGATCACTACGTACAAGATAGTAATGGGAATCGACAAAATTGATAAGGAAGAATTTCTTAGACCTGGAACTTCAAGAACAAGAGATCATAAATTTAACCCTTAGACAGTGGTTATCGTCATATGTTGATCCACCGGTTATTGTCATATGACAATTTAAATAAGTATTGTCTGGGTTTTATATGTATGATGTATATAAGGATATAATAACTCTGTGGATGTAATGGAGTTTACCTTGGCCCATGAAAAAACTTTATTTTATGTGAATGTGGTTATCATCTTGAATGTTATCAGGTGAATACGGTCATCATTATTGTAAAAAATTCCATCATAATTATATGATGTGTATACCAATGATGTTCATATAGTTTTCAAAACTCCGTAAGGTTGTAATAATGTATACCAGGTAAACCAATCATCAGTTAAACCATTATCATGTTTTATGTGTACTAGAAGCCTGCCATCATCTGTGGATGGCAATTGGTGGCTTACGCCTTTCATTCAATCTATACTCTCACCTGTATGGTGCCAGTTAGGCCATATGTCATCGCCCAGAGCCCAACACCATTGTATATTATACAGTGAAACCTCGAGTGATGAGCGTCTCAATCTACAGTATGAGCATTTAGAATAACGAGCACACCACTTGGCGAAAATTTGTCTCGATTGACAAGCTTTGGTTTGATTAACGAGAAATTCCTGCAGCATTCTCACTGGTTCTCGCAAATTTTCGGACACCTCCGACGATGCAAATAACTTTTTTTTTTTTTTGTGTTTAAAGATGCTAATGATGCTGGGATGTAAAGGGGGTGACTGCTGTAATGTTGCAAAGTATCGATTTTTGTTTTTTTAGACAAAATTAGAAAACAAAATTTTAAAAAATTTGACAAGAACGAATGTCAAAAATGTTCGTTCAGTGATTGTCAGGTAGGCTGCTTTATTTTAGAAAAAAAGTGAAACAAAAAAATTGAAAGAATTTGAAACAAGACAAATGTCATAAAGGATCGTTCAGTGTGTGTCAGGTAGGCTGCTCCATTATTAATAAAAAATATGAAACATATAAAACAAATTGAACAAATTTGAAAACAAGAAAAAATACCATAGTGGAGCATCCTACCTGGCAAACACTGAACAAACCTTTGACATTTCTCCTTTTTTTAAATTTGTTCATTATTTTTCTTTTTTTATATAAATTTTTCTTTTTAATAAAATTGGAGTAGGCTACCTGACATTGAACAAACCTTTTCTAAAAAAAAAAAAAAAAAAAAAAAAAAAAAAAATAATATTGTACAAATCTGAAAAAAGAAAAAATGTCATAAAGGTTTGTTCAGTGTATGTCAAGTAGGCTGCTCCATTTTCTTAAAAAGAAATAAAAAAAATAAAATTGAACAAATTTGAAGAAAGAAAAATGTCATAAAGGTTTGCTCAGTGTATGGCAGGTGGGCTGCTCCATTATTTAAAAAATTGAATATCGTATTGATGTATTTCAGTGGTAGAATGGATTAATTTTTTTCCATTATTTTAAATGGGCAAATTTGTTTTGAAAGACAAGCGTTTCACATGACGAACTAGGTGCTGGAACGGATTAAATTTGTTAATCAAGGTTCCACTGTATTTACATGCTTTTCACTATGCACTTGTAATGGAGTATACCAGGTAAACCTATCATTTGAAGCATTATTATGTGTCATGTGAATTATGTGATTTATCCAGTTATTCAACACATACGCTTGTAAATAAAGAGAAACAAGTGATAAACAATCAATGAAACTCGTACAAGTAGACCACAGGAGTTGTCTCGAAAACTTCAGTGTCAGTAAAGTCGGCATTGTGTGTTAGACGCCGGACCACTGCCACCCCACAATATTTCAGAGTGACTACACCCTGTGAAATAATAAATATTCACTTATTTTCACGTTTTTCTTACATTTTGCATACTAAATAGTAATTCTACCATGAAAAATTATTTAATTTTTTAAATTTTTTGCACATAGGAAGGAATGACCATTTTCTATAGCCACTATCCAAGGGTTAAGCTAATTAATGAGAGCTGCCAAAGAAATATAAGAAAAGTCACTTTCACAAACAGAGTGGTAGACAGTTGGAACAAGTTAAGTGAGGTGGTGGTGGCGGCCAAAACTGTCAGAAGTTTCAAGATGTTATATAACAGAGTTCTGGGAAGATGGGACACCACGCGCATAGCTTTCGTCCTGTAATTACACTTGGGTAAATACACTTAAGTAAATAGAGGGAGCAAATGATAATCTGCCACCCTACTTAAGAAAGCTTCCAGAAAGTCCTGCAGGAGTAATGGGAGGGGATGGGGGAAATCGGGGAGCCACTCGGGCTTCATTTATTTATTTGTATTTGGTCTGAAATATTCAAGTTTTGCTTCACCTCAGCTTGTCCCAATATAAAATTCAAAGTAATGTTTTTTCTCAAACATTGAGAATAAATGTTTAATATACATAAATATACAATGAAACTTTACTGCTTGCACTCATCTAGTATAACATTTTTTACAGTACTTGAATAGTAGATGATAATGGAATGAAAGATTTCATAATTAATACATGAAAAATACTTGGATAGGTCCCTAATCTATGCAGTAAAATGACAACTTGATGAATTAATATCCCATGACACTGAGGGTGCTAAATGGTCTTCCTGGCTGGTGCCTTCTCCTGGTAATATTTACTTACCAGAAAAGCAGAGCTTAGACGGCTTTAAAAATACATCACTAAAACTCTTGAAACTAGCTACAGGTAAACACTGATAATTTTCATGTTCTACCAGCACCTCTTCTTCAGTAGCCTCACTGTTGTGATACTGGATGGCTCTAAAAATGTATCAAGCTACAAAAACTGAGGGAAGGTTTTGGGATGCTAATGTCAAGGAATTTCAATTAATTATCTCTGAAGATTCTACTACACAATAAGTCTAATCAACGTTCATACAAAATCATTCTTCTAAATACAGTATCTTGACTTGTACAGTGTTCTATATTTTTCACTTAACCTTTTTTTTCTGTATGCTGAAGTCAGTATATTGTACATTATATATACTGAATAATTTTTAAACACTAAATCTAATGTTCTAAATTAAGTATTTTTTAATTTACTCACTGAATAAGATTCTGAATATTTAGATCACAGTACTTGTTTTATTTATGAATAAAAGACTTAACAAATGTCATCCAACACTTTTGCTCAAGTGCCAGAATTAAGATTTTCTTCGGCTGATTTGGGCGCTCTTTTTTTTTTTTTTAAATGTTACAAATGTTTGTGTACTTATGCCATTATAGTTATTTGATAGATAATTCATTCTTTTGGCAAATATTCTGCCAAAAGAAGAAGAAAGTGTTAAGGGTGTTCTCACTAGAGGCCCTATAAACAACTGTGCTAATGTTTTTACATATACAGTAATTGGTTTAGTTTTACGTAATTCTAATGTTTTTTTTATTCTTTTTTTACCACCAGGCAGGGGAGTTCCTCGGTAGTGAATGCTCTCTGCAGATCACCATGCAGGGTGAAAGTGGAGGTGTTGCCCCCACCTCCCCCAATTCCACCCAACCCACCCAGCACTCTTCATGCCCCTTCTTTGAGTCGGTGACCCAGCCTATGGCCCCTGCATTGGTGGCGGAAGCAAATGAAGGGGTCAAGATGGAGGAGTCTCCGAAGGGCAAAAACATGGAGCAGTTAAGCATCAGTTTGATCAATTCCTCTACCAGTGACTCCATGAGTGGGGGGTCATTGTCTCGTAGTATGTTAGAAGTACGTGATGATGGAGGGTATCGTGCTGAGGGGAACTCGTGGGAGCAGAGACCTCGACGCCCCTCCCAAGGTTCCAACCTTTCTTCTAGCAGTTCTGAAGAACGTCTCAATTATCCTGCGCCTCGTACATTCTGGGAACGACGAGGTAAACCTAAGCCTGTAGCTGGAGCTCCAGATTTAGTAATGGATCTGCCAGTTACTCCATTATCGTCTTCCCCCAAAGAACAAGGTGGCATCAGTCCCAGATTGCGCCGTACCCACCTTCATCGTGAGAGCCAAAGTTATGATGGTTCTTCCTCATCTGGGGGTTCATCCCCTGGCACTCAATCTCCTGATATGACTGCAGGTGAGGTTTTTGCCAAACAAAACCAGTGTACATTGAAGAAAACTCCGGCCCTTAAATCTTTTGGTGGATATAGTACAGATGCACAAACTCAGACAATTGTTCCAGTTAAAGTAACATCGTCCCTTAGCCTAATTAAAAAAAACAGTGATGCCACCGAGTTGAGGATAACAGAAGGAGAGGAATCGTCAGTATCCAGTATTGTACGTAGTTTAGACAATGTGATGCAACAACTAGACTCGGAGATGCGAAGTGAACGCACTGAAGTGTCCTCTGAAGTTCGAGTTGAGGTACGGTCAGGTTCAGAAAAAACACAGGAAGTAACGGTGGCACCATCGACTCCGAAGCTAGCTGCAAGATACCTACAGGCTGTTGCAGCATCAACAGGTGGATCGACTCCAGCAATGAAACCACCTGTTCGAGTAAAGCCTTCCGTACTTAAGAAACCATCATTAACGAGAGGATCGCCTGAACCTGACCCACCAAAATAGATCATTGGGGTAGATCAGAACATTTTATATAACTTTGTTTAACCAATTCAAACATTGACTTCAAACAGGGAAATGGGCCTTATTGAAATTAAAATTGTTATATTCGGTCATATTTGTGCAGTGTAGATTAAGTTCTAGTTCTGTTGATAACTGTTATTAGGCCATACAATATGTGGAAGATTTGTACATGAAATGCACGAGTTATCTTTAACTGGAATATATTTTAGATTCAACCAATGTTATTTGAATGGTGTGACAATCTTTTTCCAAAAAATTCTAGTTAAACAATGTAGGTATAAGTATTTCATGACAGAAGGAACCATATGTTACAATGAAAAATTGCATTTAGTGTGCCTCAACATGTGGAAAGCAAAGCAATGGTGTGTTGTGTCCACATTTTAGATTTTAGATTTAATGCATTAAATTTAATTTGATAGCGAATCTCCTTATTCAGACAAATTATTTGTGACACTTCCCTAAAATTAAAAAAAAATTAAAATACACAGCACGAGAACCAGTGAAGGAATATTTGTGGGAAATATGCTGCTGTAAACATATTGCTCAAGGTGATGGTGCACATGACAGACACCGACTCTTCCGATGCATTTACTTAGCCCAGCGGTATTTGGGGCACCTTCAGCCTTCAGTCAACTGAGCTTCACAAAGCTCAGTTGATTATTGTGACTCAAAGTTACTTAATGGTTCAAAAAAAAAAGGTTTGAATTTGCCAGCATTGAAATGTTGGACAGTGTATTAGTATTCAGTGACCATTTCAACAAGTAATGTTTGTATACATTGAAGAGGATTATGCATATCATCCTGCCTGCTTGTATGCACTAGTCAGGAGATACACACCTAGTCAGTCTTTTCCTGGCAAGTTTAGATGATCTGGTTTTGTAAGTGAACTTTTACAAACATTTCTATATCTGACAACATACCACTATGGGTCTTTTTTTTTTATTACATAAATTCTGAATTGACTGAAGTGCATTATTGCCAGATGGTTTCAGTGGTGATTTTGAGTGGTGCTTCCTAAGTGCTGATGTGCTGGAAAACTCATCCCAGTATTGACATTGGGTGCTGAAGGAGTTACTTGGAAAGATGAGAGCTCGATATATATGTTGATGATCATTCCTGTAAATAAATAGCAATGAAAATGATATACGAGGAAGGTGGAACTATGGCATAAGGTGACTTGTGGTAGTGTTGCACTAGGAATGCCAAAATGCTTCATACTTCTGAGCTTACTGAAATTCCAGGAAACTGCTCATCCGACTCACATTTGTAAAGATACCAAATGGATATTAAGTTGTAAATGACTAGTTTATAGTGAAGCATGAAGCACACTTATGTGATACATGATAAAGGACCAAACAGCTAAATGCTTATTTTCCTATACTGTACAAGTACTGTAGTGACAGAATCATTATTCTTGTGGCCCAAACATTCGGTGGTTTTGGGGTCCTTTGCAGATAATCGAATTTTGACTCTGAAATCCTCATTGTAAATATATGTGTTATTTTCCTTTTCCCAAAATACATGACACAAGGGCACATTTGAAGCAAACTTTAAGTGTGTCTTGGTAGGGAATGGGAGTAGTGGAGGGAAGTGTAGAATTCATTTTAAATTGTGAGGGGAAAGTTGTATTCTAAGATCTTTCATCAGTGAAGAAAATAAATCTTTACCCTAATATATGAAACAATTGTGTTGCCAGATGTGAAAATTTATTATAATTCTCTTGTTTTTATCCCCTCATCCCTGGGGACCTGGGAATTGTCAGGTTGTGTTTTTCTTGTGTTGTCAGCTCAAATATGTAAGTAGGAGACATAGATGAGGTAATGTTGCTGTTATCCATGACCTGATGAGTGTTGGGACAAGCTGTTTATATTTGGAATACAGCAGCGAGATAAATTGTACGTTAAACACTTCATGCGTCATGCTACATTGTCAGGAAAAATATTTAATACCATTCAAAGGATGCCATGTAGGATGTATTAGTACAGCTATATTCAGATTTATTACGAGAAATTTAAAAATATATAGATTTTTTTTCTATTTGTATGTGCATCTGGTAGTACTTGGATATTACTAGGTAGCATTAATGATTATTCATCATTTCATTAAGAGAAAATTTATTAATAGATACAGTGTACAAAGGTGTTTTTTAGTTAGTATATTATTTACCTCTTCACTTCCACTGTTAGATTTGTTATGATAGTATTGTAGCATGGCCAGTGTTCATACATATGTTAACTTGAAGTAAACTGCTCATTATGGGTTAAGCAAGCAACAAGGAAATAGAATTAAAATACAGATCTGATAAATATTATCCTATATTTCTTACACCATTATGGCCATAAATATTATTTCATGGGAGTGAAGAGGGGAGAACAGATTCCATTTCTAACTTGTCTTCCGGTCCAGGAGTATGAGTTTCTCAGGAGTAATGGGGCGAGAAATATTAATATTTCTTACAGTTGTTTTGTCAGTATGCCTTGCCTTAGATACACTTACGGAACCTTAGCTTTGGAGATCACCGGCTTCACAGTGGTGACGTTTATGGAAGAAGTAATGCTGTTTGGCCCCCCCCCCCCCCCCCCCCCCGGCCCGAGGAATTAATTTTGTATGAAATTGTACTGTTGATTTATATAATATTTATGAACATTGCCAAGGGTAAGCTATACCCAATTCAGAGGTTCATATTTTTAAAATGACAGCAATTAGCAGAATAAGTGGTGTATGGCATTCTCTTGGTTTATTGTAAATTCTGCAGTTGATGGAATAGGTAATTTCCAGTTTTCCAGTGTTATGCCTCTGGACGTATTTGGAATGGGTCGCTGTGATTTCCAGGTTTGTACATCTGGGAGGGTTCAGTGAGAGCATGGCATTAATCCAGAGAATCTCTTGTGACAACATAATATTTGGTTCCAAAGTTTGATGCTGCATACAAGCATGTGTACAACACATGTTCAAATTCCAAGTTGCTATGTTTTTCAGTGTCTTCATTTATGTAAGAGCATTTATACCAGATGAGAAAAACATTGCTTTTAGTGAATATAAAGTTATTATAATAATGTTAATGTTAATATTGTAACAATTCAGCAATTTTTGAATTATGAAGATTATAAGATGCATATTTTTACTATTACTTTGCTGATAATTCAATAATAATAGTGTTGGTAACATGTATCTATGATTGCTATCTTCAGAAAGGTTTCTATTACTTTATTTAGAGATCACTTCAACTGTGGCATAGACTTTTGAGTAGACAATTGCCCTTTCACAAGATGAGACTGATAGTGTGGCCCTGGTCTTGTGTGAGAGGTGGTTGCAGTATGAGACTGACGGTGTGGCCCTTGTGTCTTATGTGAGAGGTGGTTGCAGGATGAAAGACTGATGGTGTGGTCCTTGTGTCTTGTGTGAGACGTGGTCGCAGGATGAAAGACTGATAGTGTGGCCCTTGTGTCTCATTGTCTCTGGTGGTTTTGTTTTCCCACTTTTCATCTGCTTTTTTGCTCATTTTCACGTGACTTGTCGTCTCCTTTCTGTATTTACATATTTCGTTATGAGACTACAAGTATTGAATTGTACTATTTTACTTGCAGTGTTAAAAAATAATAAAATATTTTGAAAGTAATTGTTATTGTAGTTTCTATTATTAATTTTACTATTTTGGTTACCCTGAAGTTGATTGCCCATGTGCTATTGCCTCCAATATGGACTCCGTGGTGGGTGCATGTGCCGGACAGTGAAGACTTTCTCAGATTATGTATTCTTCCGACCCTCTCCTTTTCCCAGCCTGGTCAGGTGGGCAACCAGACTCCAGAGTCAGACCATGTTGGAATATTGGCCTCCATGGCTCCGGGTTTGGTAGGCCCAGACCAGGCTTAATCTCGGACCATCCCAACTGACCCTCTCTGTTCTCCACCTGTTTCTTTGGCAGGGTTGAGTTCCAAGCCTCTGGTGATGATTAATGTTCCAGGATTTGTTTAGCCCTGCTATGCGGCCTGATAATTTTGATCTTTGTCATGATGAACATACTCGTCCTGCTGATGTGCACATTCATAAGCACTTGATTGACTCTGTGGATTTCAAAGTTACTTTTATCCCTACCCGGACTGGTATTCGTGTAGTTATGGCCCCTTCCCAGAAAGGAGCTACCTGCCAAGCTACTTTGTCCTGTATTGGTGAGAGCCAGGTTTGGGATGTCCAAAAATACCCTGTTGAATGCAAGCAATGGCACTGTCATTCTTCTGCATCTTGTTGCAACTGGAGATAGACCACAAAGACTGCCATGAGGACATCAATTATATCCTTGAGGCTGAGGGCTTTTCTATCCAGATTGACACCTTCACTCCTCCCCCTTGTGGTCATTGTCATCAATCCCTTCAAGTTCAGATCACTTTTGGTGGTGGGACCCTACCATCTTTAGTCATTCTTGTCAGTGCCAGATGCTTCATTAAGGAGTACATCCCCTCTCGACGCCTTTACAATAGATGGTGAAAATTTGGTAATGGTTCTTCCAGGTGCAGCAGCAGCGGTTCTTCCTTTGCCCCTTATGTGGTGACCCTGGACATTCTCGTACTTGTTGCTCTTCATCCCAGGCTCACTGCATTACCTGCTGTGAGGCCCATCATGCCTTTTTCCCACATGCGTGCATTTAAAGTTTGAACTGGCCATCCTTGCCTTGAAGCATTGAGATCATATATTTGGCACCAAGTCTGGTGTCTTGACTTTCTCTAACATTACTTAAGTTTGTATTGTGTCGCACTACTCTTACCTTCTTTTTCACTACTACCTTCTTTTCCCACAATCATTCCCATACTTTTAACTCCCACACCTCTACCAGCTCCCCCTCTTCACTCTTTTCCAGGCCACAAGTTCACAGAGATGGATCTCCAACCATCATTTCCAAACTTCCCACTCTTCTACCCGCCAGGTTAGTACCACATCTCTACTTCTCCTCCTCTCTACTCTGTGCCTTACTTCACTTTTCGACCACAATGTGCCCCTCTGTTTTTGCCCTCCTCCACAGCTATCTGTCCAGGCCAATGTCCATCATCCTCTTGATCGTCTTTGTGTTGTCCACTCTTGTTCTCCCTCTTCAACCGAGACTGTGGAGGTTCTTGCACAATACCTTGCCCCAGGCATGCCTGTATCTCTTGTAAATGTAAATCTGGTTCCTCTCCCTCTTCCTCCCCAGTGGGTAAGAAGGCTTCTGTTCTTCCCCCAATTTCTTCTTCTTCTTGTCTTGGTTCTGGTCTCTCCTATAATCTTGGTTGCATAGTCGGCTGATCTTGCTATGGAAGTTCCTGTAGCCCTTGATTCTGCCTCTTGTACTGTCCCTAATAAAGTGATCACTGGTGTCATGAGGGAGTGCTGGTAGCTGGTAAAATTTATTGACAATGCTGATCGGGTTTCCTGTGACAGGATGTGAAATGAATTCATATAATTATATTTATCTTATAATGATGCCGTAGATGCTATTGAGGCTTTCATGATCGCCTGTGTCGACCAGCTGGGTGTCGTCATGTTGACGGTTGCTCGTGTCGACCAGCTGGGTGTCGTGTTGATTGCTTGTGTCGACCAGCTGAGTGTTGGTGTCTTGACGGTTGCCTGTGTCAACCAGCTGGGTGGTGGTGTGTTGATTGCTTGTGTCGACCAGCTGAGTGTTGTTGAGTTGATGGTTACTTGTGTCGACCAGTTGGGTGGTGTGTTCAGAGATATGCCAATCGTTTACAGCGATCTTCTGGTTGTTATTACGTTCATAAAGATAACCGTTGCTACTGTCGATCAGCTGGTTATTATCATACTGATAAAGGTGACGGCCACTTCCGTCAACCAGCTGGGTTTTGTCGTAATGATGACGTCCCTTCTGACGATGGAGTTGGCGGTTCTTTTGGTGTTGGCGCTGGTGTGACCGCTGGAGACGTCGGTCGTGTTGGTGCTGCCGGCGATGGTTGCTCAGTTGGTCTTGTAGCTCATCGTAAGGAATATCGTAGGGGGCTCCGTCATCCCTGTCCTCAGAGTTGTGGGTGTTCTTGGATTGTATAACGAAACGAGGGAGCATTGGCGGCGGCAGAGGCGGGTGAACTAAAAAAAAAAAAAAACATAAATATGTGTTGCTTTCATATCTGAGATAAAAGCCAGAATTTTCACCATCCTTTTGGTATTGTAAATTTAAAGTTGGAGTAACTTTACTCCAACTTACTTTAAAGTTTAAAGTTAAAGTAACCCTTATCACACGTATTTATTTCTTTGTTGATATTTTGACTAATAATTAAAACCATCAGCTAGACAAACAGCGAGACACAGACATACTCTATAGCCAATAAAGACAACTTACGAGGCTTTTCATAGACGTGGAAGAGCTTGCTTCTCCTCCTGCAGCAGAAAAAGATGCTGAGGACGACTAAAGTGGCTATGAAGAGGAGGCAGAGTACCAGCAGACTCACCAGCAGGTACTGAGGTCTGCTGGAAGTGGTGGCAGTGATGTCCATGGTGATCTTGGTCATATTGTTGTTGGCGTTGTTGCGGTCTACTGATCTGCTGCTGGAGACTCTGCTGTCAGGGCTGACCAGGGCTGGGGAAATGCAATTTGAATTCCAAACATGTAAATTAATCTATATCTGTGTGAAGAATGGTCTACAGCCCATCCTCCAATAATGATAGTACATGAAGCCATTTTGTTTTAATGTTCATAAATGTACTGTTGGACTCCCAAAAAGTTCACATTTTGTATTATGGCCATTCAAATGTCATTCTTAAAAACGGTTTCAGAAACTGAAGAACCTAACCTATCCAGGGAATCCAAGCTTATTATATGCTATCTTGGGCCTAATACAGTACTTATTTTTGCTATACAGTGTTTTTTTATGAACTAGGGAATAGCCTTGTCGTAACTAAATTCATTTCTGTTGAAAGCCCAGACATACTGTAGTTCAGTGATTAAATATGCATGCCATTTCTTGGCTTACATTGGTTGTTTTATTCTGTTAATCATTTTGAAATAGATGTTTCATGTTAGGTTGCCTCAGACATGTCGGGTTGGTCAATATTCGTTACATAGGCTGGTATATGCAAATTTTCCTTGCAGTATATGGTAATGTAATAATTTGAAGGAAAGTAAATCATGGTGGAATTGTTGCTGGCATAGGAGAAAAGTGAATAACGTTGATCTGGCACCGTGGTGTCTACAGGCAGAGTCTTACATCCCTCAACTCTTACTTTAAAAGTTAGTTGGTCTTGTGAATCCGTGGAGCTAGGACGTGTGGCTCAGGGGCTACTAATTGTTGGGTAAGTACCTTTCTCTCTCTATTGGGATAGGATTACCATGTCAGGCAGTGATGCTAGTTATTAATTATATAGTGATATATTCAGTGAATTTTTTGCAGCGATAAGATATTTTGTTAGTAATATGCTCTTAAAGACTTTACTGTTGTAAAGGGGATGCTGGTTGCAACTTGAGCATTTAATTTTGTTTATTGCTACATCAGTCAGTGCTATTAAAGTCTTGTGATGGCCAGTGATATTAATGCCTCAATATTGGATTATTAAATTTTACCCACCTTATTAAAGTAATCTCTGGGATTAATTATTATTCATCTGTTACTTAAGTACAGCTATAGTAATTTGATACGGTGTTTCAGTCATTCCAATTCCTTTGATTACAGGTCATTTTGGCTAGTAACATTATTTCCTGAGAGAGAACTGAGTTCAGGTCCGGCTGTTTACTGGGGTGACTAGAGTAACTGGCTTACAACAAGCACACTTATAACAGCCCTTTGTTAAATTTTTAGTACAAAATGGTAACATTGCTGGCTACAACTGCCAATTTTCTAAGTTCGACTAAACAGTTGTTGTGAGAACAGTACTATCATTTTAGAAGGATGGGCTGGATCTATGCATGATAATATTGTAAACTTCTAATCGTCGACCCACTTGCTCTCACCCACTTGTGCTCTCCCCATCTGCTCTCTTACCCACCTCCCCTCTAACCCACTTGCTCCCTCATCCATCTGCTCTCTCACCCATCTGTCTTTTTCCCTATTTGCTCTCTCACCCATACACATAAACAGCCAATCTCCTCTATCACACCAACAGGGTTCGTAATCCATGGAACCGCCTACCCGCCGAAGCTGTAACTGCCAAAATTGTGTAGTTTTAAAATATAACTGGAAAATATAATCTAGGCAACTGGGGCGGGGAGTGATCTTCGACAAGTCGCCAACTTCCTGTCCTCATCGAGGCCACTAGGATTAGTGGCCCTCAGGTGGTAGAAACAGCCTTCCAGTCAGTCATGCAGATAGACAGCCATCCCCTCGGTTACAACCATTCTGTCAGACACCCACAGACAATTATTTCCTCAGAGACATATCCGGATACTCGGACAACCATCCTCTGAGAGACAGATAGCCATCCCTCGGAAAGACCGTCCCCCTCAGAGAGAGACAGCCATCCCTCCAGAGAGAGAGAGGCGGCAATCCTCTTCAGACACTTAGCCATCGCCTCGGGCGGGAACAGCCAGCCATCCCCTCAGAGACACTCACCACACATGTGCTGGTTCTTGCAGAAGGCCCAGTAGACGAGGTTCTCGCTGGTGACTGCCACTTGTCTCACTCTCGTGTAGTCTAAATTGGTATAGATCAGTCCGTGAGGAATACTGATGCTGACTGCAGTCTTTGCCGTCTGTGGGAGGAAGACAGGTGCTTTCAGTACTGTAAGCATAACAGATTTCGTAGATGCAAAGATTCACTTTCGTGCACTGGAGGGTTTGAAAGATCAGGGCTTGTTTACATTGAAATGTTGTGAAGGAAAATGTGCGTTTTCATTTAATAAATAATTTACCTGCCAGCATAAAAGCAAATCTATCCTTAGTATGTCACACTCCAGCAAACTTTTTTCATGTAACACACTCATACTCGCCCACGGCTCCTCTCTTTCTCTTGCATCCAGGAGCCTTTCCCACAACCTCTACTCTAGAGTCTATCTACATACCATCTCCTTAAATAGTTTTCCGTTGTCGGAGACAAGAAGCTTGTTAGGCCTATAGAGGTCCTTTAAGTTAACGACTATTGTTACCCGGATGCGACCCATAACAATCTGTTAACTCCCAGGTACCTATTTTCTGCTCAGTGAACAAAGGCAACAAGTGTAGGTAAACGTGCCCAAAAGTTTCACCCACCACATGCAGTCTTCCACATGGTCTCTCCAATATTATCTACGCTCTCACAAGGCACACATTCTCTTTCATACATATATTTATACATTCATATGGGAGGACCTTCGACAAGCCACCGGCTTCCTGTCCTCGCTGAGGCCACAAGGGTTAGTGGCCCTCAGGTAAATCAGGTAATACACGCCCCACATTGTACACTACTACTACTACTCCATACATTGTACACTACATACTACTACACCACACATTGTACACTACAAACTACTACACCATACATTGTACACTACATACTACTACACCACACCGCACAGCCTCTCCCGTGGTCCTCACCGGTTGAGAAACGTAGCCAATGTGCCACACATCGGGCTGAATGATGGTGAAATTAGCCTGGTAGTGCATGGTGCTGGTGAACCGTAGACTGACATTGGTGTTAGGATGGTGAGTCCAGAAGTAGATGCTGGATGTGCCTACTACATCCTGCGGGATGGTGATGTTCACCACTGATCCTGAGTGTGTTGTTATCACTGCACCTTCTGCAATGAGAAATGGAACAGGTAACAAAATAATAAGACAATGCAATGACACAGAGCTTGCATGGACTCCCCAGGGTAAGTCCAGAAATCTGAATTAGATTTCATTGTATTGCCTTAATATTTTCTCGTGAGTTAATTATTAGGAGAAAACGCCAAGCCAATAAGGCGATATTGCACTTGGATAACGATAAGGATCTGGAATAGAACAGAGGGAAGGAATAGTACTCAACCACTTAGACCATCGGGGATCGAACGCCGACCTGCAATGTTTTCTCCTCTACTCACATTTTTATGATTTCAGTGTGCATAAAACAGGTAAGTTGAAAGTTTGTGGGTATATATGGCTTGAAGTCCTTGGATGAATTAGAGAATTGAACGGTGTTGTTACCTTCTTGAGCTGTAATGACTGTGTTGATGGTGAGGATAAAGAAGACAGATGCAGTGCAGACTATGGTAACCATTTTCTTTGTTTTTTCTTTCCAATTGCACTTCTGTCGTGGTGTTGTGAAGCCTAATGTTCTCAGTCGCTGTTGATGGCACTCTGAAGACCTCTGAATACGGAGGTCCTCTGAACACTTGTTTCTAGTTTAAAACACCATTGGTCGTGTAAGTTCAGTACTATTTTTAAATCTGCGAAATGCGTCTTTTTATGAAGCTCTTTTTATTTGCTTTTTTTCTATAAGAAATTTCCGTCTGATGAACGAATTAGTTTCCACAAAGTGATCTGTACACATCACCTTTCGAAAAAAAACGCTTTCCAAGGCACTAACACTTTAGGACCAGCGCTGAGGTTCTTTCTGTCTAACCAAAAGAAGAACGTCTGGGTATCTGAAGCACGGAGGCTCTAAAGTGGCCTTGTTTACTAAAGAGCGACCAGGCCCCCCCCCCCCCCCCCCCCGTCCAGGATATCCTGTGATATCTTGCACCCTCGTTGGGGCAGGTGTTACTGCTGCTGCTGCTGCTCCTGCTCCTGCTCCTATTCCTTCTTTATTTCATGCTGCCACTTCAACTATTACTGTTACTAATAACGGTATTCCTACTACTGTCGCCTTTACTACTGCTTCTACTGTCCCAACTACTTTGAGGGGACTCAGTGAATGTTGGAGAGAGATATGAGTTTCATCTTAATGGGTTAATGACGTCAGTGTTGTGGATGGGATTTCTCGGGCACTGTTTAGAGTGATTATGTAATGGAACTTTGCAGTGTGGAGAAACTCTGCATTTTGAAGCGAACGAAGAGGGACATCTATCACAATTAAGGCTGGCAACAATGAGAGACATCTATCACAAGGCTGGCAACGAAGAGAGACATCTATCACAAGGCTGGCAACGAAGAGAGACATCTATCACAAGGCTGGCAACGAAGAGAGACATCTATCACAAGGCTGGCAACGAAGAGAGACATCTATCACAAGGCTGGCAACAAAGAGAGACATCTATCACAAGGCTGGCAACAAAGAGAGACATCTATCACAAGGCTGGCAACAAAGAGAGACATCTATCACAAGGCTGGCAACAAAGAGAGACATCTATCACAAGGCTGGCAACAAAGAGAGACATCTATCACAAGGCTGGCAACAAAGAGACATCATCTGTCAGAAGCCTGGCATTAAAAAAAGAGACGTCATTTAACACAAAGGAAACACATGCACTTCTTCAGCGTATATATATGTATCTCATTACCATTTTTGCCAACCCAATAATATGACCACTAATTAATTTGACATCACTTCTCTAACCAATATTCAGACAACGACTTCACCTACCTAATAGCTACATGACACGTCTGCTCTCTAAG
Source organism: Procambarus clarkii (assembly GCF_040958095.1). Classification (NCBI taxonomy): domain Eukaryota; kingdom Metazoa; phylum Arthropoda; class Malacostraca; order Decapoda; family Cambaridae; genus Procambarus; species Procambarus clarkii. The sequence continues at coordinate 28,169,114 of NC_091219.1, read as the reverse complement.
CACTAACTACGTGACACTTCAGCTCTCTAAGCAATAGTTACACGACCACTTCAGCTGAAAATGACTACAGCTTTCAAGGTTAAGAAAGTGACGTCAGAACCACCCGGATTCTACCAACATTAAAAGTTTACTTTCACAATGTTACGAGTGAAGTGGTCAATGTTGTCATGGCTTTTCTTGGAAGATCTCTTGCTTAAACTTTTCATCGTATATCTGGGACTGGGAAAGTCCACCTGGCCTGTGGTAAGGTTTGTATTTACTATTTGTGCCTGGAGGACCCCGCCTTTCTAACCGTCGATGAAGATTTGATTGATGAAGATTAAGCCACCCAAAAGGTGGCACGGGCATGAATAGCCCGTAAGTGGTGGCCCTTTTGAGCCATTACCAGTATCAATAGATGATACTGGAGATCTGTGGAGGTGCGACTGTACCCTACGGAAAGGTCGTGACCTCTTCCTTCTAACCATCGGTTATCATACATGTTTTATTTCACCTTTACCTCCCGGACCTATTTTATAAATTGGTATTAATTTGGTACCTGATAGCTTCACAGACGGATCAGTAGACCAGCGTAGACAAGAATCCGGAGCTGCAGTTAAGACAGGAAATTCTGTAGTTAGAGGCTGTCAAATTGGTGATCAAATTTACAAACACAGATGCTAACCATTCATAAGGCTTTGGAACATGCTCTTGTTGAGCACCTTATTCAAAAGTAAAACAAAAAAATACTTAATTTCATCTTCATAGTTTCCTACCTTGTGCTTCAAACTTAAACTGTATTTTGTGCTGCCTACTCTCCTAATATAAGTAATTATGACATGCATCTTCACCTGCGTAACCATCCCCGTGAATTTATATTGTAGTTATTATGTTTAACTAAAATTTTGCTACAATGTAACTAACTATTCATGTAACCTTATCCGTTAGATTTAGGACCTGCCCGAAACGCTGTGCGTGTTAGTCACCTCAGTGGCTCTGCAAGAATGTAAGAACACTGTACTCTTACAAACCCACTGCACCTTCTTTTATATAACAATAAATAAATAAATAAATAAAAGTGTGTAGTGTTTAAAATATTCTTAGAGAGGATGTTATATGTGGAGTTATATATACTCTGTTTACATAAACATGTTTATATAAACACTGTTTAATTAATAGAGATTCACTAATAAAGCTTATAATTGTATATGTTATCAAAAAGGCATAGATAAAGTCGTTCTTACGTTTTAGTCACAGAGATTAGATATTAGTAAAGTAAAGTTCATTTTATTCAGGAAAGTACATAAATAGTCGATTTACAAACATAATATTGGATTTATAGATAGAGCTAGTACATACAATACCTAAAGCCACTAGTACGCATAGCGTTTCGGGCATATTATTGAGAGAGGAAAGATATTTATATTTAAACAATTTTTTTTTTTACCGACGATCTCCCTATTGATGAGAACTACAACCTAATGAAGATAAATGTTCATTTTATGTAGATACTGTAATAAACGAAAGTTTTTAATGTCATTAGAGAAGCAGAAATATAGGCAAATTTTAAATCCTTTGTCATAAATATAACTGAAGTGAAAGCAAAGATATATGCATTTTGATAGTTACAAAGACAGCTCTTTAACACGGGTGGAACACGAACAAGGGGAACTTAGTACCCAAATGAGCCACAGAGATATTAGAAAGAATTTTTTCAGTGTCAGAGTAGTTAACAAATGGAATGTATTAAGCAGTGATGTGGTGGAGGCTGACTCCATACACAATTTCATATGTAGATGTGATAGAGCCCAATAGGCTCAGGAACCTGTACACCTGTTGATGGACGGTTGAGAGTCGGGACCAAAGAACCAAAGCTCAACCCCTGCAAGCACAAATTAGGTGAGTACAACTAGGTGAATACAGCTGAGGGGCGGGACCAAACAGCTGAAGCTCAATTCCCTACGTATAACTAGGCGAGTCCATAGGAATTACCGTTTGTCCTGGCGCCATCTATGTTTTGACAGCAGTACTACTAATGTTCCCACGTTATGTGATGATTGCTATACGGGTGTTACGGTCAGTTGCTCTTCTATATATGTTTATGGACAACGTAGGTGATTTGAGGCAATTTGCGGCCAGAGTGAAATAGTATCCACGCGGTGAGTGATGGAGGAGGATATATACTGCTGTGTACTCGACCAGCGGGTGAGAGGTAAGTTATATCGAATAATTATGGGGAATAGATGGGTTATTTTAAGCGTAGAATGTCAGGTAACTACATAGATGGGGTAGTGGTTTTTTTAAGTCTTTATTTACTAAAGTGGAACATTACATTATGCCTTTAGCTGAACAAGTCTACTGGTGTGGGAAGTAGACGGGTGTTATGAAAGTATTTTACCTAAATATTTGTATTTGGTTAACTAGTTCAGCCGTTACCAGGGAGGGTGTTCCTTTAATCTAAAAATTCTAGCCGGACAAAGTGATTAAATAAATTGAATAGAACGAAGTGGTTTGCCAGGGTGCTTAACATTTAGTTTAGTTCACTTACTATGCAGCCCATGCTTAAAGACTGCAAGTTTATCATATTGAATTTACCGTAGTTTTACTGCATTTAATATACCGTTTTTACCCTATTTAATTATGTCTGGTAAAGGCCGGTCGTGGAAAGTTCCTAATATAGCAAGTTTTAAAGGAAAGTTTGAGTTAACTTTAACGCGTAAGTTAGTGACCAATTAACTTAGTCTATTGTGAGGAAAGTTACTAGAATCTAGCATTGCAAGTGCCATTTCTCTACTCTTTTTGAGAAACGTGACTAGATACATGAATCGCATAGTTTTATTACTAAATGTTCATGGATTAGGTTGCATAGTTGAGGAAATAGTGGTAAAGTTTGTGATTTTGTGTACCTTGACTTCAGCAGAGATTTTGATAGTGGCGCAAAATTGATAGGGGCTCTGATCATTGGGAATGCTGAATGAAGTTGATTAGGTCATGGCTATACCAAAGGAAATTAGTATAAATGTGGTTAAGTTGGGAGAAGTGTTGTAAAGAGTGCCTAAAAGCTCTCCTTGGACCTCGGTTATTCGCAAGATTATGGTTTAGACTGCATTAGTTGCAGAATTGGCAAATAAAAAATACCGATGCCCTATATAGTTTTGAAATAGTTAAGACTACCAGATGCAGTTTAATGCTGACAAGTGTAAGGTTTGGGGGCTAGGTAAAGATGAGATAGATGGTGTAGATTAAGAGTATATAAAATTTTTTTGCAGGTGGTAAATTCTGAGCTGGCACTGCTCTCCAGCCTGGGATGTTGATTGGTTAGTCTTCAACTGCCTCCCAACATGGTAGTGAGGTCTCGAGCTGACATGCAGTGAGGAACGTGGAAAGCTTCCTGAATTGGCACATGGTATGCCTCCCTTTCAAACCAGCAGCTGGCAATAATGTTCCAGCTAACATGAGAATAGTGGAAGGTCCTGGCAACAAAGAGCTGCAGGAAATTACTTGCAGATCTTCGGTAAGTAGTGTTGTGTACATTGGAATTAGAGGGTAGAAGTTAATTGCTAAAAACCTATTAAATATTAGGGTATGGAAGTCTAGGCTTAGGCTAGTGGGTACCATATCTGCAAGTTTAGTCCTTTCAGGAATGTATTGAATAGTGCTATGTTAAAATTGTAATGTGGGGCATTAGATCTTAAACAGCATAGTTGAGGGTGTTTTATTAATAATAATAATGAAATATAAATCTTTAACATTAAATGTTTGTTAAATAAGCTTTAATCTATAAATGTATAACACTGTTAAGGATAATCATGAGTCAAAGTTAATGGCAGGAAAAGTTTTGTTCCAAGTGATATTTTTCCCTTGGAAGTAAAAAAAATATTCAATGTTTACTTTAGCTTGGTTTTAAATTTTTATAGTTTTCCAGAATGTGGTTTGGAAAGTCCAGAAGTCCCTCTGTCAGTTGCTTCAACAAAATCAGGTGAGTTGTAGTAAAGGTTACTCTAAATAGATTTGCATAAAAGTAAAAAGATGGTAATAACTTAAACAATATAGCATTGGCTAAAGATAAATGTAAATTGCCATTGAAGTGCAGTTGTGGATAGTTTCTCAAATGACATTTACTGAAACTTGGCAAGTTGATGCCATATATATTTATATTGCTAAATTAGATCTTTACTACTGTACTGCTACTAAATATGTAGGAAAGGTAAATTCCTTAAAGAAATTTTTTCCATCTGAATCTGTAAAGTACTGAATGCTAATGTGAAAAGTAAAGAAAGATTGGCTTTAAATCTGAAATATTTTTCAGGTGAAAGTAAGCTGACATGCAGAGCCTTAGTCCTGATGCATGGACTGAGGCTCCTTTACTCTGCAAAAGGAAATCTACAAAAGTGGGTGAGATTAAATTTGATGTTTTAGCTATATCAATGACCTAATCTTAATTCTCTTATCTAGTCCATTTATAGGTGTGTAACCATGTCCTACTGTTACAACCCACAGGGATGATGCAGTTTGTACTGATCCTACCCCATTGCATAAAAGGGGACCAGGCAGTCCTGCAGATCTCCCTGGCTTGGCTTTTTCAGAGCTTTGCTCTACTACCCATCTACTAGATGGACTAGATTTGCATAGGTTTAGGGACCCTTAACAATGGTTACATTGTTAATCCTCACAGGGCTTGTTTGCTGAATGGGTGGATGCATCTAAAACTTTAGTGCCTGGCATGCATTGTACAATGCTTACAATAAAGCATATGTACAATGTGTTGATGGCACTAAAGTGGTGGATGTAATGCACCCATTCAGGGAACAAGCTCTGCACCAAAACCAGAGTAAGGGATAGGCCTTGCTGAGCCTATCTTGAAAGATAGGATGTTAGGATTTTTTGGGCTTGTTATTAGGCATTGGGGATAATAAAAGTAGTGTCCCTGTTTAATGTTTATTTTTCTTTTACAGGTGATTATCTCTGGAGTTGTCTTGGCCTTTTGGATCTTCTGTTCATCTAGGAGCATCTGTCCCACAACCTGAAACAGTAATAAATATTAGATGTTTAATAAATACTATATGTAAAACTTATTAAATAAAACGATTTTAATGAAACTACTTTATATACCTTATCCTGAAATTATGCTGGAAATTATTTTTTACTACTATTGATGCAATGTTTAAACATCTGAAATTTTTTTACTTTGAAAATAAATACTTGGTAAAATTTACACCTATTTGTAACTTGTTACATAGGTGCATGCAAAATGCATTGAAAAGATGTAAAAGTGGACTACCTATTCATTTTACATAGACTAATTTGCAATATTTGTTAGTTTGAAATATTAAAGTGCAAGAAACTTTAGTCAATTTTAGTTTTCATATTTGAAAGTAAATTTAAAGCTATGCAACACCTAAGCTTTGGACAAATTATGATTAAATTAACTAAAGATCATTGTTAAATTTACAAAACATTAGAAAAGTGACACTGAAGCATCTATACAACATGGTTTTCACAGTCTTTGGTAACTTAAATTTAATCAAAGCTCTTAAATGATTTGTCTGCCAAACTAAAGATATTCTGAAATATTTTACCTAGATTAAAACCATCATTGTTTGAAAGGGCAAAACAGATTACTGTCAATTAGTTTGACCTAACATCTGCAAGGTCCTGAAGGAATGGAATTTTTTAAAACTTTTCTAAAAAAAATTTAGCAGGTTCATTAAGCAGGGTTAGTTTTTAGCAATGGTAATTGCAACATTACCAAAGGCCATTGTTTTAATAGCCAAAGTACCAAATGGAAGACCAAGAAGCAACAAACAGGTACATGGTAGAAAGGACAAAAGAAAGGGTCCTCGTAACCATTCATTTGTTAAAGAAATGACTGGGGAAAAATGCTGTCATACCACAAGGGGTCTCAAACCCTTGTCATATACATCACTGACATTAATCTAAATATTACCAACCACAAAAATTGCTGATAACGTTATAAAAAAAAATAAAGATTAAAATATTGAGGCCTTAATGCAGATCTCTAACTCTACAAATAGTAACAAGACTGGCAATTTCTTAATATAAAACAGAAAAAAATCCAAGACCTTGCACATGAGCCACAACTACCACATTAAAATGAAACAACAATGAAGGTAAGGTAATTACCAAAAGAAGGCACCAAACCGGGAAGGCCATGTAGCACCATCAAAGTGCGAAATAATCAGAGGGCGCTAAATATCACCAAGAATGCCAATACGAGAACAAAAATGCATAAGGCGAACAATATCAAAAGTATCCGATTCACCTAGAATTCTATCGAGGGACGGTCGGAAAGCAAGACACACGCTTGTCCTGGAAGTCAGGACATTCAACAAGGATATGCACAACTGTAAGAGGGACAATAAGGAGCAGGGCGGCGCTCCATTAAGTCACCGTGGGTTAAGCGGGTATGACCAACCCACAGCCGTGCCAAAGCAGTGTCCCACTGCCGGTTACGGTGGTAGGAGGAAGGCCACGGGGACACACTAAGTTTGAGAGTACACAGCTTCTTACCAACAACCCTGCCAACGGGGAAGAATGAATAACAGGATAAAAGTCGGAATAAGGAATACCTTTACGGGAGATGGGACAAGAACGGATAGCTTCCTTAGCGGCAGCATCCGCACGCTCATTGAAACACCAATATGGCTGGGAACCCAGCAAAACTCTACTGATTTAAATTTACTAGAAATAAGAAACAGCCAATGTTGAATCTCAATGACCACCGGATGGACAGGATTAAAGGACCCTAGAGCCATGAGGGCACTACGAGAATCAACTACAACCACAAAGGAGGAATGAGAAAGCAAGAGACGAAGAGCATAGAGAATAGCATAAAGTTCTGCCGTAAAGACGCTAGCCTCTGAAGGGAGGCGACACATGTAAGTACGGTCAGGAAAAACAACAGAGTAGCCCACACCATCCGCAGACTTAGACCCATCAGGGAAGATGGAAATAGAGTGGGAGTGTGAAGAAAAGTGCTCAAGGAAGAGGCTTTTCAGAATTGTAGGAGGGGTAAAGGCTTTAGTAATACAAGTCAAGGACGTACAAAACTTGGGAAGGGGGACTCTCCACGGAGGTAATGAAGGAACAATACGAGGAGAAACATTAGAAATATGAACAGAAAGAGAATCCTGTAAGCGAGATAACTGGACAGAAAGTGGGAGACAATGAAGAGGAACAGGAACCACAGGAGGAGGAAAAGTCAATGCACGACAGAGGCGAGAGGAAGGATGTTGGAAGGACCGCGCAAGATAGCGAAGATAGTAGCGATCACGGCAGTCCTGAAGAGAGAGAAAGCCAGTGTCAACATACAAACTAAGGGCAGGAGTCGAACGAAAGCCACCAGAGCCGAGACGCAACCCAGTATGGTGCAAAGCATCAAGACGGCGAAGAGTAGAAGGAGAAGCAGAAGAGTATGCAGGGCAACCATAATCGAGTTTAGACAGGATGAGAGAGGAGTGCAAATAGAGGAGTGTGCGCCTATCCGCTCCCCAAGAAGTATGGGACAAAACCTTAAGGAGGTTAAGGGCCTTAGAGCATTCAACTCGGAGGCAAGACATATGGGCTGACCAAGACAAACGAGTGTCAAAGACTAACCCCAAAAGCTTCGCGGAATCCCTGTACACAATGAGATGACCATAAAGCAACAACAATGAAGTAAAGGTCCTTTCAGTAAGAATCTATCATTCACTGAAAGTTGCTGCAGTTAAAAATATAAGACAATACAAGTCCCTAGAAATAAACAAGCAACCTTTTTGACTAAGGAAAAGAAGGTAGTTATTCTACTGTATAAATCTAAGTATTCACTTAGATAACTGTATCCAAGCATAGAGGTAACCCCCCCCCCCCCTTCCCTTTCAGAAAAACATCTACTTTCGAAAAAATTTAACATTAGCCAACAAAAATGATTCCAGAACTAAATTGCCTATTACCAGGAACAACTGAGAGCCATGACAAACACTGCAACCCTCTCCTACCCCCAAGTCTTATGCTATTTGTGATCCAAGGTAATTTGAGATACTATACTGTACTTCCTACAGACGAGTCTAGTGAGAGGGTGATCTCCTGGCGATTAAATTGAAGCACGATACAGGTGTCAACGAACATCAGTCAGCCCACTTGTCAGCACTGTGGATAACTAATGACATCATAATCTGCAGTGTTGTATGCCTCCCTGTGCCCATTTAAATCAATAAAACACAGGGTTGTGGCAATGTTTACAGCATAAGGCAAGGTATAGAGGAATCCTGGAATGCCATGTAATGAGTAGTCCTTGAATGTGCTTTAGGCAACCAAATTGAATAACAACATTTCTGGTGTTCGGCTATATAATCCGAGTTTCTCATTCGGTATAATGTTTTAAACCTAAATAGGAATTCACTTTAAAGGTCAATTTATTTGGAAAGTGCTAACCAGATTCCAAATTTCTCAGCTCTGAAAGTACTACAAGGCAAGTTTAACCGAATGAGTCTTTGCCTATCCATACCCCCATGAGGTATGTGACAACACTGAATAAAGAAAGGGTCTTTGAGCATTCACCGTGCAGGTATTTGACATGACCAATATAGCCAAGTGTTAAAGATCATTCTAAGCACTTCTGCACAATCCATATACTATCAATTAATATAATTATACAATGGTGCTTGGTGGATGATATTTCCTATTAAAACTCATTGGACAACTGTTTGTATTAGACATTTTAAACCTACAAATGGTAGCCCTAGATATCGCACTACAGTATTAATTACAAGATGAACAGTGTAAAATCAATACCACAACAGCAAAGGATGACGGCTTTTCAACAACCAACAAACACGCAGGTCTAACACCAGCCATCCCGAGAGAGGACGTCCCAAGCATGTACACCCCACAACTTTACATCACCTTTGCTACCTCACGCGAGCACGCAACAGCATGAGGATGCCATACTCCCAAACCAACTCCGTGCACTTTGAGGCTTTAACCACTGCACTGCGCAAAGCGCCTTTAGGCGCTCTGAGATTTGTGCTTTTTGTTTTTTAATTAGGCTATATTTTAATATTTTTAAATGTTTTCATTACTCTTTCTGTTTTGAAATGGAAATAGTTGACTTTGGAAACATTTTGACATTAACTTTACCTGAACAATTATAAAAATAACAGAAATATATCCTTGAGAATTGCACCAAGACATTTTTGCCGAAAATGGGTGAGCAGTGCAGGGGTTAACAACTCAACATTTAAAAAGTTGATTTAAAAAATCAAACACCTGAATTTTTCCCTAATTAAATTTACTAGGGAAATGCACACCAAGCCATGAAACTTACAATGAAGATGAACAAACTACACACAACTGTCACCAAACTTCCACATACCACCCCCCTCTCACTCCTGCCCTCCCTCCTTAGGTGCTCTGATTGGCTGAGCACCTGAGCCACCACCACTCACCTCTTGTTGTGAGAGCCTAAAGCATGTTTGGTTGCACTTTAAAAGTTCCCGAGTGTACTCGCCTAATTGTGAGTACCGCCTGCCCGGTTCACCATTTTGTTTTTCAATCTACCTCAATTTACCCCTTTACAGTCAAATATTATGCAAATTTCTGTTTAAGACTTGTCCCTTCTTAACTTAAATAACTGCTTTGGCCATCTGCAATCTTTCTAGGTGGGTAAAAATGACTCTTGAGGCCAGAAAGGACTTATCAGACGGCGATCATAACAATACGGTACACACACAAAATCACAACCTGATATACACCAAGCAGAAAATCCACTGGAGCTGTGAGGCGACGTAAACCCTTGCCCAAGGCACAGGCAGCTGCATACTCTACCACAGTATATTACTGACTTTGTAAAAGTCTTACAACCGGATTTCCCCATAAATCACAGCAAGTTTTGAGGCCCCTCCTTGAGTCAACGTCTTACGTAAGACCTACAAGCACTCAGGTGAAAGCAGAAGCAGTTCAACACCATACGCCCCAACTTCAAATATACAGTTGAGAGGCGGGACCAAAACGTGATTTTCTGTGTGTGCCTGAAGTTGGGGCATAGAGTCTTGCTTCACCCTTCACTTTACCCTTCACCGGCGTACTTCAGGGGTTTTATTTAATACTTGGACTGGCTTTAGTAGGGCCTCCAGACTTTCTGTGGCTTCACAAGTGTCACGTGAATCCCCTGCATAGCAGTGGAACTGCCTTTTCCCTTCACCTTCAATGCCTCTGCACTGGAAGTATACATCTACACCAGCCCAGAAGAGTCATCAGTCCTGCCACCTCTCCATACCCCCCAGGGCCTGGCACGGCCTGGTACGACTCAGAGGCAAGCCGGGCGCCACTGCTAACTGGCAGTTTGTCCCCACAAACAAGCAGTTAGCCGCCTTCAACTGACAGTGGTACAGCTCAACACAAAGGCACCGCCGGCCACAACGAGCAGTTTGCTAGTTGACCAGATGTCCACCTCGTGTTGACACTGGATGAGTCATCACCGCCGGACTATATAAAGAGCGCTGCCTCCCTGGAGAGGCAATCTCTCCCTTAGTGCTCTAGGATCACCTTCGTGTCTCTAACCCGTCGTCCACTTCCAGCCAACATCATGTGACTGATGCCATGGTGGTATGGTAGCTGTCTTCAGAACACCAGTATATCTTCATACTTTTATTCATTGCTTATAGTTTATATTTTGCATTTAAGGTCATACTAACTTGTTCACCTTTGCATTACATGATAGTCAAGTATTGTCATGTGTTATTTTTGTTCATTACTATTTCAGTAAATTGTTTAATTATTTATTTTATAATTTTCATTTGTTTCCACCTGCAACTTACACACTGCAAGGCCAATAGCAGCATTTCTTTCATTTATGTGAGGGAGAGCCATACCATCTTGGTTCATTATAGCTGTGATACCATAACCCGTCACACAAGATATCCAGTTGTAAGACTTTTACCATCAGTGGTGGTAGAGTATGCAACTGGCAATGCCTTTGTTACAGGTTCGCTTCATCTCACAGCCCCAGTGGATTTTCTCACACATTTGAATACATGAAACAACTTTATTTGATACATTCCAAACCAAAGTACTGTACAGTACAGTAATTATCAAACCATCAAATGTGTGGGATAATCATAGTGCGCTAAATATCACTAACGTCGCCAATACAAGAACAAAAACGCATACGGCGAACAATATCAAAGGTATTGAATTTACCAAGAATTTTATCGAGGGACAATTGACAGTGAGGGATGGTCGGGAAGCAAGACACGTAAGTCCTGGAAGTCAGGACATGTAGAGACAACGGTTTGGACAATAAGAAGCAGGGCAGCGCTCCATTAAGTGCCCGTGAGTTAAACGTGTATGACCAATATACAACCTCGCCAGAGCCGTTTCCCACCACCGGTTACGGTGGTAGGAGGAAGGCCACTGGAACACACTACTCTTAAGAGCACGCAATTTGTTACAAGTAACAGAAGACCAACAACCCTGACAACGGGCAAGAATGGGGAAATGAATAACTGGGTAAAAGTCATAATAAGGAATACCTTAACGGGAGATGGGACAGGTGTGGATAGCTTCCTTAGCGGCAGTGTCCGCACGCTCATTTAAGAACACACCAAAATGGGTGGGAATCCAGCGAAATTCCACTGTCTTAAATCTACTGGAGATAAGAAACAGCCAATGTTGAATTTCAACTACCAAAGGATGGACTGGATTAAAGGATTCTAGAGCCATGAGGGCACTGCAAGTGTCAACTACAAACACAGAGGAGGGTTGACAGCGAGAAAAGAGTTGATGAAGAGCATAGAGAATAGCATAAAGTTCTGCCATGAAGATGCTAGTCTCCGGAGGCAGGAGACACAAAGGTGCAGTCAGGAAAAACAACAGAGTAGCCTACACCCTCTGCAGACTTAAGACCCATTGGTGAAGACGGAAATAGAGTGGAAGTGTGAAGAAAAGTGTTCAAGGAAAAGGTGATTTAGAACTGTAGGAGGGGTAAAAGTTTTAGTCATGTGGGTTAAGGCTTACAGAATTTAGGAACGGGGACCCCTCCATAGGGGCAAAGACGGAATGACACGAGGGGAAATATTGGTAACACAAACTGAAAGAGCATTTTGTAAGAGAGACAACCGTATAGAAAGAGATAGGTGGTGAAGGGGAACAGGAACCACAGGATGGGTAAAGGTCAAGGCATGACATAAGCAAGAGTGAGGGTGCTGTAAGGACCGTGCAAGGTGGAGAAGACAGTAGCGATCATGGCGATCCTGTAGAAACAGGACGCCAGTTTCAACATACAGGCTTAGGGTAGGTGTCGAAGGAAAGGTACCAGAGCTGAGCCGTAACCCAGTATGATGCAGTGTGTCCAGATGGTGAAGGGTAGAAGGAGAAGCAGACGAGTAAACAGGGCCATAATCGAGTTTAGACAGAACGAGAGAGGAATGTAAAGAGAGGAGCAGTGTCGATTAGCTCCCCAAGAAGTATGGGACATGACCTAAAGTTAGTTAAGGGCCTTAGAGCATTCAACTCGGACGTAAAAAATATGGGGCGACAAAGACAAACGAGTGTCAAAGATTAGCCCTAAAAGCTTTAGCAGATTCTTTGTACAAAAGGGGATGACCCCTGTTACCGAACAGTAAATAGGTATCTGGGAGTTAGCTGTTACAGGCTGCTTCCTAGGGGGGTGCGTGTGTGGGAGAAAAAAAAATTTAGTAGTTAACCACTGAACTGCTCTATCTCCAAATAACACCCTGGTGCACAAGAAATAAATTCTTTCCAAAATTTTTTTTTATCTTCTTATATTGTTAAAATGCAGAGTCTGATCACGGGGAAACTAAACAAAAAATATTGTATGTGACTTACTTTAGCTGCGATGGAGCTGGGAAGTTGAGCAAATTATGGGCGCTGAGCGTTGGAGCGACGGGGGTCTGTCGGCCCCGCCACCCCGTGCGACGGCAGTTGCTGCGAATAAAATGTTGCGCAATTATTTTGAAGTTTCTCATTCATTTCTTCCTTTTTTTTGCTGTAATATTATTTAAAAGTGTGTAATTTGTGGAATTTATATAATTCAAAGTATAGAACATCGCTATGCTCAAAATTATGGGCCTCATATATGCGACATATTCTACAATCAAACAGTGTTTTTGCTGTTATTACACTATATACACACACATTGTATATACCCATCTACGTATGTATTCACCATAACGATCCACTATGTTGGTATGGTGAGCCCAAAAAACATGAGTGAGCTGCCACACCCTGCCAGTCCTCCCTCCCTCCTCCAACACATTACTCGCCAACATTCCTCCTCCCAAAATACTGTTATTGTGTTTATTACACTATTTACACACGTTATGTATAAGTATGTACATGTTTTATTCATGTACATACGTACATACTTGCCATCTCCTCACCTCTCTCTCTTGCCTACTTAATGCTCTTGCTTCCCTCATCTCATCACAATTGACTTTATAATGGTCCAGGACGGATCGAAATGTCGTTGTCTATTCAATTTCCAGTGTGTGGTTTGGTCAACAATGAAATCTTCATGCAAGATCTTATAAAGAAAACCCCTAGAACGAGTTTTGCAGATACGAAAGAGTTTAAGGTGAGTAGGGGATGGTTTGAAAAATTTTGAAAAAAGACGTGGTATTCATAGTGTTGTGAGGCATGGTGAGGGTGCCAGCTCAGACAAAGTAGGGGCTGAAAGATTTGTTTGTGATTTTAAAGATTTTGTAGATACTGTATTGATGAATATATTCCACAACAAGTGTTTAATTGTGAGGAGACATGGCTATTCTGGAAAAAATTGCCGAAGAGGACATACATTACCCAAGACGAGACGTCACTGCCCGGACACAAGCTAACTTGGGCTAACTTGTGTCAGGATAGGCTAACTCTTGTGCTGTGTGGCGATTTGAAAATTAAACCCTTGCTCGTGTATCATTCCGAAAATCCAAGAGTTTTAAAAAATATATAACGTGCAGAAAAACTGTGATGTAGAGTGGTTTGCCCTGCCATCAAAAAATATCTGCAAGAGAAAAGTTTGACACTAAAGGGCCTGCTTCTCGACAATGCTCCTGCTCATCCTCCAGACTTGGAGGATGCATTGTTGGGGCCACTTTGTTTTTTTTAAGGATATTCCTGCATGGGCCCTAAGTTTCTGGCTAATGAACCAATGACATGAAAGAGGAGTTTTCAACCTACCTTGTGTTAGGTGTGCAGGGGTCAATAGGCTGAACATAATGTCAGGAGCAAAGGGGGGGGCGTTTGCCTCTTCAAACACAATTGTGACCATCTTCATCTCTTCGAACTATCCTAAATGCTCTCTTCACCTGTCTGACCAAATTGGGTGTCCAGACCACCTTTGAATCTGAAATTGTAAAATTAATAGTGATTTCAGAATATTCAGTCCATTTATACTAACAAAATTATATACAGTATACTGTAATTGAAATTTTACAGAATGATAAAGGCAATTTAGTAACTTTGTTAAAATGCACATGGGGGAAATACATGAAAATAGGTTAATATTGTTTGTAAGGTTGATGGGAAATGTTTATTACTTTTATGATTTAAAAGATGTATAGCCCTAATACTCCATCCTGGGTGCATTCCACCAGGTAATGACCACAGCAAAAGTTTTCCACGAGGCTCTATTGTCACACAAACTTTTCACATTTTCAAACTTGATTCATCTTTTTCCCTCTCGTTCCAGGGGTTTTCTTTAAAAGGTCTTCATGCAAATGCCTTGGTTTCTCACAAATGATGGCCTCTGAAATGCTATCACCTGCTAACTCTTTGTTGTGTATCCAAATTAATAAAAACTTTTCAACATCCTCAAGTGTTTGTGTTCTTTGTTTTGGGATTGTTGATATGCCTTTTGCCACTTTAACGCTCATAATGTCCTTTTTCTTAGCAAGTATAGTGCATATTGTTGACATAGATTTGTTGTACTGCCTAGCTAGTTCAATAACCTATGCACCGTTTTGATGTTTATGAATGCTCTCTTGTTTTTCCTCTATGGTCATTCTCACATGTGTTTTCTTGGCTTGAACCTTACCACTGGCTTTCTTGGGACTCATGGCAAGATATATCATAACAAATTTTATGTTCAAATAGCCAAAAATCCCAAAACAAATGTAATGCTTTACAAAGAATTCAGGTGCGATACTTACTAGGCAGGAGACACTGGTAAACTGAGGCGCGAAAACCATGCCACCACACGCTAGGTCAGCCCATACGTATACTGTATCAACAAACTCCTTTCCCGAGGCAAAGTTTGTAACCCGATTCAAATTTTTCGAAGAAATTAGGCTCGTAACCCGAAAAGTTCATAAATATTCATTCGTAAGCCGAGGTGTCACTATATATAACTAAAAAATTAAACTCAGGATTACTTTCAACCCCCACCCCTTTTGCTCTACTCCATCGCCACCTACCTTCACCCCCCTCTATGATGTACTCTTCCATAGACACCTACCTTTGCCCCCCCTCCTCCCCTCTACTCCTCCATCATCACCTACCTTCACACCCCCTCCCTTCTCCTCCTCCATCGTCACCTTCCTTTCACCCTCCTCTATGATGTACTCTTCCATAGACACCTACGTTCACTGCATATAATGCTCCCCTCTACTCCTCCATCGTCACCTACTTTCACCCCCCCCCCTCCACTCTACTCCTCCAGGGTCGCAGACAATTTCACGAGCGTGAGAACTACGAGTTCTCTAACCACTCTCACACTCCTACTCTCTCACCAGTGAGGGGGAGGGAAGGAGGGAGGAAATGAAGGAAGAAAGGTGGGGGAGAGAGAATAGGCAGGGGGGAGGAGGGCCTAGATACATTTCTTCCATATAGATAGGTAGACTGAGGGAGAGCTGCTTGCCAAGAGCCCTATCAGACAGGCTTCCTATTCCTCAACCCTCCCTAATATGCCACATCCTGGTCAGGACAACTTGCTCGATTGTTATTCGTGGTGTGACTTGAGAACTGACCTCGAGGTGGGGCATGGGCATGGATTTTTTATCTTGAGATTATCTTGAGATGATTTCGGGGCTTTAGTGTCCCCGCGGCCCGGTCTTCGACCAGGCCTCCATCCCCAGGAAGCAGCCCGTGACAGCTGACTAACACCCAGGTACCTATTTACTGCTAGGTAACAGGGGCATAGGGTGAATGAAACTCTGCCCAATGTTTCTCGCCGGCGCCTGGGATCGAACCCAGGACCACAGGATCACAAGTCCCGCGTGCTGTCCGCTCGGCCGAGCGGGATTATTATGATTATCCTCCAGGATTATCTCCCTGGGGCACGCACCTCCCTGCCCCAGCTCTCTCTCTCACATAATCTATCAAGGGTCTAACATGAGGTCATTGTGCCTACCAGAAGTGTATATGTCCAAGGCTGGCCACCTGTCTGGACCATTCAAATGTATAAACACGTAATTAGTCTATTAAAATTATATATAATGCTACAATTATAAATTAATTTGTTCATGGTCATTCGTTTATCAGTATTTTAATGAGGTATATATACGCATGTATGTATACGTTGACGTACACATATATGATTATGTGTATGGAATGATTATGATTATGTGTAATCATATATGATTATGTGTAATCATATATGATTATATCTAATGGAATGCATTAGTAAGTGATGTGGTGGAGGCTGACTCCATATACAGGTTCAAGTGTAGATATGTGTACACATCTTCAAGTGTACACATCTTCAAGTGTAGATGTGCTGTCAATCTGCTGTATGGTGTCTATTAATCTTGTTTAAATTACTAATCAAGCTGTCAATGTAATCAATCAGAGCTTTAATATAACAATGTGCTTTAATATACTTACTTATCTCTCTCATCTCATTTTTCTCTTGTAATGTATCTTTCATTTATCAATTCTGATTGAAATTACCTACTTAAAATTATCTGCTAGATTAAGGACTTGCCCGAAACGCCGCGCGTACTAGTGGCTTTGCAAGAATGTAAATACTGTACTATCCAATGTATTCTCACAAACCCAATGTACCTTCTTGTATATATATAAATAAATAAATAAATAAATAAATATGATAGAGCCCAATAGGCTCAGAAACCTGTACACCTTCTATTTGTAATATTTGAAAACCCTCGAGATATTGACATAATGGCATTGCAGGTCTGGAATCAGGATGATAAGCTGATAATTGTAAATACCTACAGCCCACCAGCAAGCAACACATGGACAAAGGAAGAACTGGATGGCAAACGAGAGGGCCTCATAATGGTCATGAGAGATATTATTGTACAAGCAGATAAAGATAAATCACGACTGTTGATACTGGGGGACTTCAACTTTAGAGCAATAGACTGGGAGGCCTATGAAGCAAGAACGGAGGACTTTTGGACATGCAGATTTGTGAACCTCATTCTGGAGACATTCTTGTATCAACACATAAAGCAAGCCACAAGAATGAGGGAAGGAGATGTACCGTCAGTACTGGATCTAGTATTCACCAGGAAAGAAGAAGAGATTTTTGACATCCAGTACCTTCCTCCCTTGGGAAAGAGTGATCACGTCCTGTTAGACATTAAATATGCTTTAAGATATCATCTAGAAGAAAATGGGGACATTGAAACAGTTGATAAACTCGATTTAAGGAGAGGCAACTATGGGGAACTTCGAAAATTTTTTAATGAGTGTAATTGGACAGAATTGTTGCTAGGCAGGGAAGTAAATGAAATGTATGCCAAATTTTTAAAACTATACGAGGAAGGCACACAAACATTCATACCAAAACAGAGCTGCAGGGCCAGAAAACAGGATTGGTTCGACAGAAATTGTGAGAGGGCAAGAGACCAAAAGACACAAAAATGGAATCAGTATAGGAAGAGGCCAAACCCCCAAACATACCAGCGATACAAAGATGCGAGAAACAACTATACAGCAGCAAGGAGAGAGGCAGAAAGAAATTTTGAAAAAGGGATAGCAGATAAATGTAAAACAGAACCGGGCCTATTCTACAAATTCATAAACAACAAATTGCAGGTAAAGGATAATATCCAGAGGTTGAAAATGGGAAACAGATTCACGGAAAATGAAAAGGAAATGTGTGAAACATTAAATGAAAAGTTCCAAATTGTGTTTGTACAAAATGAAATCTTCAGAGAACCAGACACAATAAGAATTCCAGAGAACAACATAGAGCGGATAGAGGTGTCTAGAGATGAAGTGGAAAATATGCTAAAGGAGCTCGGGAAGAACAAAGCAGCTGGCCCAGATGGCGTTTCACCATGGGTTCTGAGAGAATGTGCATCTGAGCTCAGCATTCCACTTCACCTGATCTTTCAGGCATCCCTGTGTACAGGAATCGTAGCAGACGTGTGGAAACAGGCTAACATAGTTCCAATCTACAAAAGTGGCAGCAGGGAAGACCCCCTCAATTATAGACCTGTATCATTGACAATTGTAATAGTGAAAGTATTGGAAAAGCTAATCAAAACTAAATGGGTAGAACACCTGGAGAGAAATGATATAATATCAGACAGACAGTATGGTTTTCAATCTGGAAGATCCTGTGTATCGAATTTACTCAGTTTCTATGATCGAGCCACAGAGATATTACAGGAAAGAGATGGTTGGGTTGACTGCATCTATCTGGACCTAAAAAAGGCTTTCGACAGAGTTCCACATAAGAGGTTGTTCTGGAAACTGGAAAATATTGGAGGGGTGACAGGTAAGCTTCTATCATGGATGAAAATTTTTCTGACTGATAGAAAAATGAGGGCAGTAATCAGAGGCAATGTATCGGAATGGAGAAATGTCACAAGTGGAGTACCACAGGGTTCAGTTCTTGCACCAGTGATGTTTATTGTGTACATAAATGATCTACCAGTTGGTATACAGAATTATATGAACATGTTTGCTGATGATGCTAAGATAATAGGAAGGATAAGAAATTTAGATGATTGTCATGCCCTTCAAGAAGACCTGGACAAAATAAGTATATGGAGCACCACCTGGCAAATGGAATTTAATGTTAATAAATGTCATGTTATGGAATGTGGAATAGGAGAACATAGACCCCATACAACCTATATATTATGTGAGAAATCTTTAAAGAATTCTGATAAAGAAAGAGATCTAGGGGTGGTTCTAGATAGAAAACTATCACCTGAGGACCACATAAAGAATATTGTGCAAGGAGCCTATGCGATGCTTTCTAACTTCAGAATTGCATTTAAATACATGGATGGCGATATACTAAAGAAATTGTTCATGACTTTTGTTAGGCCAAAGCTAGAATATGCAGTTGTTGTGTGGTGCCCATATCTTAAGAAGCACATCAACAAACTGGAAAAGGTGCAAAGACATGCTACGAAGTGGCTCCCAGAACTGAAGGGCAAGAGCTACGAGGAGAGGTTGGAAGCATTAAACATGCCAAAACTAGAAGACAGAAGAAAAAGAGGTGATATGATCACTACATACAAAATAGTAACAGGAATTGATAAAATCGACAGGGAAGATTTCCTGAGACCTGGCACTTCAAGAACAAGAGGTCATAGATTTAAACTAGCTAAACACAGATGCTGACGAAATATAAGAAAATTCACCTTCGCAAATAGAGTGGTAGACGGTTGGAACAAGTTTAGTGAGAAGGTGGTGGAGGCCAAGACCGTCAGTAGTTTCAAAGCATTATATGACAAAGAGTGCTGGGAAGACGGGACACCACGAGCGTAGCTCTCATCCTGTAACTACACTTAGGTAATTACACTTAGGTAATTACCTGTTGATTGACGGTTGAGAGGTGGAACTAAAGAGCCAGAGCTCAACCCCAGCAAGCACAATTAGGCGAGTATATGAACGAATGCACATGTACACTTTCAAATGAATTAAGATACCTTGAGATACACAATGACTTAGTTTAAATAGTTTAAACACATTATGGTACTGATTTTGACATGCTGATGTCTGGAAGGGAGAGGGGGTGTGGGGGGTTATTGTCTGAGGTGGAGGACCAGAGGAGGGGGTCAGTGGAAGGATGGTGGCTGGAGGGATGCCATTGTTCTAATGGTTATGAAAACAATTATTGATGGCAGGAATTCAGTGGGTGTGTACTTCACCCACACCATCACCATACTGTGCCCTGCTACAACCCCCCCCCCCTCCACCCATGCTGTGCGGGGCGTATTACACATTATGGGATAACCGACTGTCTGTCCATTCCTGTCTGCTCGTTATGCTGCCCTTCCTTTTGAAAATTGTCTGCTTTATCGACTTCCTTCAAGACCACACGTTAGCCTCTTATCACGCCCTCTTACCACTCTCAGGGAGCCGGCTCTTCTATACAATAGTTACCACTCAGTCCCCAAGGTGAAAGAGTGTCCGGGCATATGACTTGTTACGTGTACTTATTTGCGATTCGTTTGGGCTGTCACGTGTGGTGATTAGTGTTGAGTAAGGCTAGGCCAGGTCAGGTCAGACTAGGCCAGGTCAGACTAGGCTAGGTAAGGCTAGGCCAGGTCAGGTCTGGCTAGGCCAGGTCAGGCCAGGCCAGGCTAGGCAGGGTGAGAGAAGTAAAGCGGCAGGTACTTACGTTTCCGAGAAAGTAGCGGCGGTAGTATATTGTTGATTTAGATTCGACGACATCCTGAAGCTAGTAGGTGGCGGCCTCATCGCTCTCGAACTTGTTGTTGTAGGGGATACGAGGCACACCCAATATCCCCCTTACATTGATCACATCGCACACTAATATTTTTACTATTTCGGACACCAGATTTGTCTGTTTCGTATATGTATAATTGTTCAATATTAAAACCACAATAGAATGCTCTTAACAGTTACAATTTTCAACTTAACAGCCATATAGTTGGCAAGAACGCCGCCCGCCAGTGTAAATGTTGGGAACCTTAATGGAATCTGACCCATATATCAATCAGGTCAACCCATGTGTTGCGTTTCCAAAAGGGTCGCCCATGTTAGAATCGGTGAACGCCCTAGTAATATTGTTGAAAACACCTTAATAACTTATTAAACCAAAGGTCTTTTTATGTCAGAAGAACGGCAGAAACTGGAACTATATATGAAAACTCTTTCAGGACAAAATTTAAAGTAAAACTAAAGATATTTGTAGTTGTATAAAAGTTGCATTTTTCATCGGTCGTAGAGCCGGAAATCCGCAATATTCATCTCAGAACAATGCTTATTTCACGCAGAATCGTTAATAAACGTAAGATTTTTATACGTCTCAAGAAAGATAGAAACATAATCTTACTTTAATCTAGTTTTACATAATCTAGTTTTACTTTAAATTTTGTCCTGAAAGAGTTTGCATATATAGATCTAGTTTCTGCCGTTCTTCTGACATAAAAAGACCTTTGGTTTAATAAGTTATTAAGATGTTTTCAACAATATTACTAGGGCGTTCACCGATTCCAACATGGGCGACCCTTTTGGAAACGCATGGAAACGCAACACTTGGGTTGACCCGATTGACAGACTGGCTATATTCCAACAGGGTCTGAGACACAACGATGTGTTCTAAACAGCAAAGAAAATGTGTGACCCACTGGATATTAAACTGAAACATGACAAGGAACCCTTAAGTTCAAATACGTTCTGAAAAACAGCTTCCAGAGACTTAAGTTACACCACATTATTGCCTTTATAGGCTGATTGACAAGTCAACATGTCCTTCAAACGTGAAACAGATTCAGATTCATCCTACGTTGAACAACTTAAGGTAATATTCGTTTTTAAACTTTTTGTAATAATTTGTGTTCACTTCTAGGCACAAGTTATTTATTTATTGTATTTATTTATTTATATACAAGAAGGTACATTGGAGGTTAACAGAGAATATAGGAATTAAGTTGAATTTACATTCTTGTAAAGCCACTAGCATGCATAGCTTTTCGGGCAAGTTAAACTGAAGTTGAAAATTTGAGAACTATCTAAAGCATATACAGTATTTTGTTTCTTATTAAGGTATAGTTGCCTCTGGATGGATGGTCATTGATTTCCAGACACAAGTGCCTAAAAACACGAAGCACATACAAAAGATAAGGAACTTATTGAGTATAATGCAAAAACATACTGAAAGCGTGAAAAGAAACTTATAAAAACCGGTTAGAATAAATCAATTCATAAATATCATAACATAAATATTTCCATTAAACAATTCCACAGTAGCCTTGACGAGGGTTCGAACCTATGCACTGGGTGTTCCTAGGCATGCTCTAGTCAACTGCACCACCACGTGGTTAAAAGAATTGCAACCTAGGGTACAATTATTTCACCCGCAAGGGCCCCAAGGCTTCCACTGAAGCCTAACCGAGGTTTCACACAATTTCCCTATGCACTCAACCTCTGTCAACCAGTACTACTACCTCTGTATTGAACTGGAGGAATGCTGCATTAAATTTTTAATTGTGTATGGTCTAAACTTTACATTAAGCTGTTGTATCTTACTGCCTCTTTCTCCAGGAACGACGCGTGAGTGAGCTCCTAGCTGAAAATATCCCAGAGGACGAAGCACTTCTTATTAAGAACGGCAGGTAAGATTTAAAAAATCTTTAAAAGCAAATAAAAAAAATTTGTAGCTTGCTTTGGTTATGGTGGAGTGAGGAGGTATCGCAATGTCACTGATTCATGATTGCTGGCCACTAAATCCTGAATATGAATAATTTTTCACATTTATTTTCTACAGGAACATGTAGTTTCATTGGATGATGTGGAGAGGCAAGAACTGCTGCTGTGTGCTATTTGTCTTGTTTTGAGAACATCACCAGTACTGTACTGGGTTTACATCTTCAAATGCACAAAAAAAATCACATTAATGTTATCTCCTCATAATGTTATCTCCTTATAATGTAATCTCCTCACCTGCCATCTTTTCCAATGTATAAGAATAGTACAGTACTGTATATCTTTTCTATTATTGAATTATGGAACAGTATTTTGTTTTGCTTAACCTTTCTGGTAGGTTTCTTAGATTCTCAAGCTTCCCTAGCCTTGTAGGGAGTCAAATTTGGGTCCTTACACCAATTAAGGCCAGTGTGGGTCTCTTAGGCTCCCCCGTGTGCAAGCTCCAGGTAGCTATTGTGGGCTCACCGAAAAGTGACCATTTCATTGCATTCAGTGCTTTATTTTTACTTGTGTAACTTTTTTATTTGCAGATATGCATGTTTGGTATGCAGCCATCGACCAATATGTGATACTCTCCCAATGTTGTCTCGACACAGAGCTGGAAAAAAACATCTCTACTGTGAGTTCTTTTGAAAATGTGAGACCAAATGAATTAATTAATCTAATACTCTATTGTATAAAATTTGTTAGCTTCTTTAAATGAGAATACAACCACATTCTGCATAAATATTTACAAAGGGTTTATGAATCACACAACAGTTTACATAATTGCTTACAAGGATGATCTTGATTGGACTTCAGAGGCTGTGAAGCTGTAGATATGGAGCCCATATGAACATGAGGGAAGGGGAAGATTATCAGGGAAAAGCGCCAAGCCAATATGACTATATATCATTTGGAAGGGGTCAGGATAAGGATTTGGGATGGGTCGGAGGAAAGGAATGGTGCCCATAGCATGTACAACATTTAGAGGACACTCGGTTGTGAAATATACCAGTGCATTTATATAATAATTATAATTGTCATAGCATTGTTTGGAGATGAATTATTTTAACAACCAAATTGCAATTCATGTTGTGTATCATTTGAGTATAGTGTTGATACCATACAGCTCATCTACAAGTCTTAATTTTTTAGGTGGCTTTTTGAAATTTAGTTAAAATATTATTCAGAACTTTGTATGTACAGTACACTATTATTTTATGAAATTTACATGAACATGTTTCCTCAATCATGGTGGCTTTGTTTTCATTTATGAAACAGTTTGAGCTTTGAAACTTGATAATCCAAAGTTGTCATTGTTATAAACAAGCTCATAGAACTCTGGAGCTCACAGATTGATTGATAAATGTAAACAATGTCACCATGATTGAGGAAACATGTACAGGTTTTGTAAGTGGTAGCTTGATGAAACCTGGTCCAGCCTCTGGCCCTGTGATGCAAGTGGTGCGTGAGGATCAAATATTATTCCAAAACAGAAAAAATATGCAGGCTTAGCACCTTCTTTTGATAATTACTTACTTTGTAAGTGGATGCATAAATGCTTGATGAATCGTGGTCCAGATAGGCCAGGGTGGGCCTCGGAGGACTACTGTAGTTCATTTACCCAAGGCTTGATACTACTGGGAGCTACTGAGGGCCCCACCTGAGAAGGGCATTTCATTACATTCAATGAATGATTTTTGGTCTGCCGTGTAAATGATTTTTAGATGAACGTTTCCATCATGGAAACGGGTGGTGCATACAAATATATAATAAATTTTGCTACATTTTAATTAGGCCTTTCGAAGTTCATGGAGAAGAAGACGGAGATGGAGCTACTCGTATTAAAGCATCAACAAAAAAACACCTTGAAGATTGACCAAGCTAACAACCCAGTGTCAACAGCTGTCCCCCAAAATAATCAAAGCCGTGCTCATCAACTGAGGTTCGTAATTTTTACAATAAACTTTCTTATTGCTGTGGATTTATTAGTCTTATATATGTTAAGATAGTGTTTACTGGTGAATATAGCTGAGCAGCATTGTTTCATGAACAGCAAACAAGACGTGGCATTGAACATAAAAATAATTGAATATACTGAAGGCCTGTTGGCCTATACAAGGTGGCTCATATTTATATCCAACTATTTTCACTTGAGTACTTATCCGGCCAATGCTTTAAACGTTCCAGTGAGATTTCTATGGTGTTACTTGGTAACTTGTGAAACAAATCACCAACCTATTTCTAAACGAGTATTTGCCCATATATTTGCTAAATTAAAATTTCTCCAATTTGAATCCATTATTTTGTTATAACTTGGATTCATATATTTAAAATCTTATTCATATTGCCTTTTCAAAACCTCTTCATTCATTACTTCAGTCATGTCCCCTCTCCCTTTGTGCCTTTGATCCTGTCATTATTATATGCTAGATTATGCCAGGTTCCACCCCTGGTTTTCAATTGATGGTTGGTTTGGTGAGGAATGCCAGTCCTGTGTAGCAGATAATTTGTTTACCTTATGGCTGCTGGTTGAGTCATGATGGCTCTCCACTTCCCTTGTTCTCTCCTCCACTACTCTACCTGGTTGCCTTGAACTTTGTGCTTCTGTAACACTTTACAGTCCCCCTCAAAGCTGTGAAGTGGAGGGTGATATTCCACCCTCCAACTTTGAACAAGGGAGTTCTGCCATTCAAACGTGGGAGCCGGTCGGCCGAGCGGACAGCACGCTGAACTTGTGATCCAGTGGCCCTGGGTTCGATCCCAGGCGCCGGCGAAAAACAATGGGCAGAGTTTCTTTCACCCTATGCCCCTGTTACCTAGCAGTAAAATAGGTACCTTGGTGTTAGTCAGCTGTCACGGGCTGCTTCCTGGGGGTGGAGGCCTGGTCGAGGACCGGGCCGCGGGGACACTAAAAGCCCCAAAATCATCTCAAGATAACCACTCAAGAAAACAGGGCACTGGCAGCCTGGTACTTGGTTAGTGTTCCAGGCCTCCTCGCCTGGGAAATGCGCCATGTCTCTCGGCCTGGTGTCTCGTCTTCATGCTGACTACCTACGGTTCTTCCTCCTCCCTGGTGAGTCCAAGGAGGAGGAAGAACTTTTTTCTTCTCTGTAGGTAGTTAACTTCAGGGAGCCACAAGGATATCCACAGAGAACCAGCATTGAATAAAATGAAACACCAATTTCTGGGTAAGCCCTGGTGGCTCTCCAATTTCCCCCCCTCCCTTCCAGGTCATTGGCTGGGCATTGTTCTGTGTGCATTTGATTCAGAACTGAGTACTTGAGCCAGTAGGCAGCATGAACCCCAGCCCCTCACCCAACTTTCCTCAAGAGAGTGGGAGGGATGGGGCAAATTAGTGCATGCTTGTTTCAATAAATTTTCTATTGCATTTTTGCATTGTTGAGGAAGTTCGTTCAGCAAATTGCAAGGTTTTGGTTTCTTTGAACCCAGCAGTGATCTATGTTGATTCATTGACTTTCTGGGTGCCTTTTCCAGTGAGGTGGCAAAGTGTCACCTACTCTCTGCTCCTCTGAGAGGGGCCAGGTTCTGGCTTTGGTTGTTAGACGGCAGCTGAACTTGTCTCCATAGCTGATGAGATTTAGTAGTTGGGGCCATTTCAGTGAGATATATTCAGGGAGCCACTGAGGCTCGCCCAAGAAATTGGCATTTCATATCATTCAACACTGGTTTTTTTATATGTTCGTTTTAACATTTATCCAATGTCATTATTGGTGTAATGTGTATGAAGACATTTGGCATATTACACTAATTAGATATCCCAATGGAAAAATATCAAATTTATGTACGTACACATATATATATAACAAATAAATATATATTGAATAACACAAAATATGCAATGAACATGCCAAGCAAGTCTTTGGACAAATTTATAGTTGGTCAAATTGAAACATTAAAATTTTTAATTAATTCAAAGACAAGCTGTTTTATGCCTGTGCATTATATGGTATACAGTATTTATACGTGCCATTACTATATTCTTTCCAGTGGAATGATAAGGACGTCCTCTACAAACAACCAAGATAAAAAACGCTCGAAGCTCTCTCCTTACAGTCGCAAGGCAAAAATTTATTTAAATAAATCTGGTAAGTTAAATATTGTTGTAGGTAAAACAGTTAACCTTTTGTGAGCAAGGGCCCCCTCATTTACTCCCAGAGACATGGATTTGCTCGCTCTGGACACCACGTTCCCATCAGGCTCTTGTTGACTTGTGTTTCATGATGAAAATTATCTTTACAAATGTCTTGCTACCTTAATTAGAGAGGGAAGACAGGGAAGATAATGCTTAATCCTCCAGCAAAAAATGCCTCTCACTATAACATGTTTTGTTTCTACTCTTACATCACCTCCTAAGTACTAACTGGAAAACACAAGTCACTCAAGTTAAAATTATGCTAAAAAACTCTGGTTGCTATTCTGCCTCTAAATGTCAGAATGTCTGGTTATTGTTTTTCCAAGTCAACTGGGTTTCAAGATTTTCTCAGATGCTGTCTTGTACACCTTTGAGCTAGGCCACTTTCTAGCCAATACCTTGAGAGAGATTTGCTTTAGAGGATTTGACTTGGAGACGAGTCTTATTTACTCACTGTCCATGACCACTAATGTTTAACCCACTAATGTGCGCTACGTCTGGGGATGATCTTGCTAATTATCCGTAAACTGTGCAACACAGTTGGGGAAATTTTGAAATATTGCATAAGATTTTAAACAGAATCTCAGAAGTGGTTGTTTATTCAGTTGAGGTGCTTTCACTGCACCTAGTTTATGCTTGCTATGGACAGTCTAGGCAGCCGGTATTCCTCTCATAAGAATGAGGAGTATTGTCAGGTCTATATTTTTGAGCAGGCAGTTATGACTGACTTGCTTGCTTCCATGCCTGATACCGTTGTACAGCTTTCATGAGTTTAAGGTGTATTGGACCCCAGTAGCCATTCTTCTGCCTCTATCACTTGGCTTGTTGGATTCAAGAGTCCATTCGGCCTCGAATGTGTGCCATTTGTCAGTGCTGGGATCCTGTACTGGCTGATCTCTTGTCTCAGACAGTGGGTTATCAGGTTGCATTGGCTTTGTCACAAATCAGTCTTGCCATCGATAAATACTGCAATAGATTGTGTCTACCAATTGCTGTTGTTTTACCCAAGATCATCACTGTTCAGCAAATGGTTCAGGCCTTTATACAGGGCATCCTGTAAATGATGACAGAATTGAACACACACAGCACTGGGGGTTGAGCAACCTCATTCTACCATAAAACAATGGGGTGACAATTTATTGAGCAAAAAATACCCTGTAATCATAACCCTTAATACTGTTAATCAATTAAGCGGAAATGCGGAAATGCTTAATGATAGTTTGGACACATTGAAGGAGGGAAGGAAATTATCGGGAGAAAGCGCCGAGCCATTACGACTATATAGCAATTCTAAGTGATCAGGATAGGTGTTTGGGATGGAACAAGGGAAAGGAATGGTGCCTAACCACGTAGATGGTCGTGGATTGAACGCCAGTCTGCATGAAGTGAGACCGTCAATCTGCCGTTGATGGTCTTGCTTCATGAGACCTTGGTCGGTAGAGCTAGTCATCCTCTCAAAGTGGACACTTTCAGAGGATGACTGTTACACTGGTAGGGGAAGATGTACAAAAGTCAAATATAGTGCTTGAGTGATGGGTAGGCAACCAAAATGGCATAAAGGAGTATAGATTTTGAGATTATGAACAGTCAGTCAGGAAGTTTTACAGTCAGATATATTTAGATGCTGATATATTCATAATACAGTACTGTACTTTAATTTTTGTATGTATTTCAGATGGCTGTAGCATAGGATTTATTTCTCAAAGGCACATTAACAATGTAGCGGATGAGGTTACAAAATATGTTAACAGGACTTGGCAAAAGAATGACTTTGTTGATACTGTTATGAAGGAGAGATGTTTGTCTCAAATGCCACAGTCTACAAGCACAGCGCCTGCAATAATGGACAAAAACCCACCTGAAGACACATCACAGAGCACTGGAGGAAAAGCATCAACTATAGTCGATTCAGAATTGAACCTAAAGAGAGAGAAATATTACCAGAATCTGCGAGCCTCAGGATGGAAGAGAAATTTGTTGGGAAACTGGACAAGGGATAATGAAGCTGAGTTTGACAGTGATGAAGAGCCTCCACAAGAGTTTGAAAACCAACTTCAATAGTTTTCTTAATTTCTTGTTCCTGTGAACATTATTTTAACTGTTTTTATATATACAGTATTTGTTTTTCTTAAAAGGCACAATCATATGTTCTTTTATTCTTTTTACCTTCACTTAATGTCTTGTTATTCATAGAGTTAGTTCTGAAAGCATAACAGATGATTTTTGACATCCATTATCCTTTGACTCACCATTTATCTCTTTGGCTTCATTAACAAGATTTTAACAAACCATACAGAAGATTGTTTTTCCAACAATTAATGGGTAAGATATCACAGTGCACAGGTTGAAACCCTGCAATTACTTTGGATGCCAGATTCACAAGATACTGCACCACTTTGCATCCTTTCCTTTGTTTAGACATGAATCACATCCATTATACTTAAAAGTAGAATGAGAAGGAACTACAGTATATTGATTTAGTGTTTCATGGCCTCCCCATTCAGTTGGAAATAACAGGTACCGAGAGAAGTTCAGCACTGTACTTTACAGTGTATATTGAATATTTTATCAATATCATGTGCTGAATTTGTTGCAGTTTACCATTATTGGAGGCAGGAAGCCTGCTAGGCTTATTGAGGTCCTTCTAGTCAAGAGTGAGGCTGTCTTCAAGATTGTGCAACCAGTTATATATACTGAGAGAGAGATGCATCATCAACTGAGAAAAGAAAGCCAATTGAAACCATTGTAAGCTGTGTCCCAGAGTCATGTCATGTGACCTCTGTTGCTTTTCCAAATTTGCAGACAATGCTAAAATAGTGTAAACTGAATTTGGACGAAAACACAAAACTACTACAAGACAATTTAGATAAGCTTTTAAAGACAAAGAAGTAATGGTAATAATTACCGTACCAGATATTTGCTGTGCAATGTTGAAATTGTGATACTGTATCTGAATGCAAAAAGAGATTTGAGAGGCATGGCTGGTAGGAATCTTAAGGCAAAAATTCAAAGCAATATGGACAGGCAAAATATACTATATACAAAGTAGTAACAGAAATTGACAATATAGCCAAGAGTTTTTTAAACATGCAACTTCAAGAACAAAAGGTCATAGACTCAAACTAAGAAAACAAAGCTGTCGAAGAAACATCATAAAATTCTCCTTGGCAGAGTTGAAATATGTTGAACCTGCGTGCATCTAGGAGGTTCATTACAGTATAGCTATTCCACTGGGTAGTCTGAAAGCAAATTTCTTTGTATCTAATGGTATTTTATTCATGTTTGATGAAGTAGGTATTAGTTACCCTAATACTGTTAAGAATATGTTGACAAGTTTTTAGATTTATTTTTAAATACAGTACTTCAATATGCTAACTTTCCTTGTCCTACCATTTGATGCATATCTGTATGCATTTAAATATAGCAGGACATTCATGAGATATGCAAAATATTGTTCATCTTATTCACCAAAATAGATCCTGTTAAGCACATTATTTTCGAGAAATCTCTCCAAACAAAACGAGCCAACTGTTGGACAACGAGTCTGCCAAGATCCCATGAGGTACTGATCACTTTACCATCTTTAGCTTCCACAATACTTCCATCACTCTTGAGGCTGTACTCATAACTTCTGAATATGGGAAAAGATAGGAAGAGTCTCGTCATTACTATATTCCACATCTTTTTTAAGAAAGGTGGAGGTTGATTCAACCCTGCTTCTGTTGCTAAGTCTTCCATATATTGCCACTGATCAGTAGGCAGCATATGAAAGTGTTTGGTTTTCAAGTCTTGCTTTTTCCACTCTTCATGAATTTTGTCGTTGATTGCAGTCATTTCATCTGGTGTAGGGAGTTTAACACTACCAGTCAGTGTAGCCAGGAAGTACTGAACCTATGGGAGGGGGGAGGGGGGAGGGGAAATAAAAGATGGTTAGAAAGCAGGTGTCAGGATAAATCAACATAGGTAAAATAAGTACAGGGTATACACAATTGTCCAAAGACAAATTTTAACTGAGTTTGGTATACACTCCAGCAGTGGTTATGCTCAGGCATGGTACTGTTCATGCTCAGGTACAGTACTGCTTTTGCTCAGGCATGGTACTGGCCATTGAGCCAAATAAAATGTGACCCTACATAGCATGAACCACCTAAATTTTTATTTTCAGTATTTTTAAGTATTCCTTATTTTTGCTAGGGGTTCCAAAATTATGAATTTTGAATCCCTGAATAATGAATTTTCAGGATCATATTAAATTTGTAAATGTTTCATGTTAACAAATTAAAAAATCTAACCTGATAGTTAATTATCTGAAAGACAATAACCCTGGATGGAATTCCAATGAAAGCCATTGATGGGTAGATGGAGTTGATTAGGTGTTTGTACAGTGGCTTCACACAGTTGTCGTCTACCTGGATTCCACATTCCTCCGTCAAAAAGGGAAAACTGTATTTATAACCTGGAAAGAGATTTAATGCCTCATCAAAATCAATAGTTACTTTATACAGTATGACACTGGAATTTATCAAGCAGTCCTTAACTAAGTGAGTGAAAAAATTATAAACTTTAATAGTAATAATTAATAAGCTGTAAAAAAATATATGAAGTTAGTCTCATGAAGTGACTTAGAAGCTTCATTTAAAAGAACTTAATGCGTGGATGCAGAAGATACCTATCATTAAGAAATAATATAAGAATAAATAGTGTAGAGCAACCAATATAGATACCTGTGCAAAACACAATGGCATCAGCTTGAGCCCTAGAGCCATCAGAAAACACAAATCCTTCCTGTGTTGCCTTCACTGCTCCAGGTACTTGATAGATATTGGGAGGCAGTTCAGAAGGGATTGACACAGGAAGGTTGTGAGACAGAAGTACCTGGGAAAGAAGACGTGTAATAGAGTATAACTTTTGGAAGTGAAAATGCCAAGCAGGTTTGGAGAGATGATCTCATTAGTTATTACCTTTTAGGAGATGGTAATTTGTGTTAAATTTGTACGAGTAAAACTGATGTGTGTATAATCTCAGGGTTCAGAATGTGACTTAATGCACACTTGCCCCTAAAAGTAAAATTATTTCAATGTGTTAAGAATATGAAAGGGAAACTTGAAGCATTTGCTAATAAATCTCATTCACGTGTGTATTTGCTATAACATACGGTTTGTTCTTTTGATAATTACTGCCTACTTGCTTTAATATAAAGCATTGCTACTTGCATTAAAACATGAATGTATAGAATTATTAATGAGCAATGTCGTCATTAACTGTTTTATACAAGTACGAAAACAGACAAAACATGAAGATAGAAAGGTAAAAGTAAATACAGTGAGTAGTGTAGTTATTTCACAGCAGATCACACCCGAGTTTGATTCCTGGGCAGAGTGAGAAATTTGGGCATGTTTCCTTATACCTTATGTATTCATATCTGCACATACCGCACCACTGCTGTCATGGCCCCTAAATCAACAACATGCTAATGCTGTTAAAACAAGAACAAAACTTAAGTTTAAAATACAAGACATATGAAAAATCTACTCATACAAATTGAAGGTACATTGAAGGTACAAATTGAAGGTACAAGGTACTTTACCTTGTCTGCCACTGATGATAGTTCTAGCGAGATATCAAGACCTGATGCACCAGCTCCAAGAACCACTACTGTGGACCCTGCATAAGGTGAAGGCTTTCGGTAATCATGGCTGTGCACCTGTAGTCCCTTGTAATTTTCTATGCCTTCTATATGTGGTGTATATGGCACTGTAAAATGTCTGGAAAAATAGTACACAAAATTTACATCTTATGTTGGTCTACATATCTCTTAAGAAATTAATAAACATCGTAAGTCTCTCTCCTCCTGGACCATTCAGCCATGATTAAGTACTGTACTGTAAAGATTTGGGAAGGAGCATCTTAAAATATTTGCTAAAAAATTTCCAAATTTTGGTTTGCCAAGATATTTTGTGTGACCGTAATGGAAGTGGTAATGTAGTCACACATAATTATCAGCTGATTGAGTAAATTTAAGTTCCAGATGTGGCTCCATTCATGGCTCCATTCATGGTTGCCAATCATCATCTGAGGTCAGGCTAATGTTTGTTTTGACGTTTCAAGTCTATGTACGAAACTGGTGAAGCATGAAAGCCAGTGACTACTTAAATCTTATCATCTTACCCCAGGAGGATGTGTGCGTATAGAGCTGGGTCTTGAAAGAGGCAAATGATGTTTCTGCTTTCACATGCTCATGCCCACTTTGGGACTGTCAGCCCTAGCAATCTCAATATATAGGCAAGATGACAACATTGATGCAGGCAACTTCTTCAAAAGGTCAGATGTAACACAAACAAGGAGCAATGGTTTCAAGTTCAACAAGCCACAATATAGGACAGGATGACTACAAATTTTTGTAGGACAAAATTTTAAGCAGGGCATCGGAGGTAGGCAGCCTTACCCAGCACACACATGCTGGGCATTGCAGGCAGACAGCCTTACCCAGTACACACATTCAGGGCATTGCAGGCAGGCACCCTTACCCAGTACACACAAGCAGGGCTTCACAGGTTGGCAGCCTTACCCAGTACACACAAGCAGGGCTTCACAGGTTGGCAGCCTTACCCAGTACACACAAGCAGGGCTTCACAGGTTGGCAGCCTTACCCAGTACACACAAGTAGGGCATCACAGGTTGTGGAGGATGTTAAACCAGAGGTCAGGTCCCTGACTGTGACCGCCCAGGCTGGGGGACCCTCCGTCTTCATTATGGGCGACACCTTCTCAACGTGGTGACCAAACTATCAAACATAAACAGATTTACAAAACTGTTAAACATTTCAAGATTTCAGTGGGCATAATATCCAAGAGTAACATTAATTCAATGTTGAATTAATGATATTCTTACATTAATGTGGATTCTTACATGTAATATACATTCTTACATGTAATGTACATTCTTACATTACATTAAAACATTAATTCAATGTTGAATTAATGATAGTGCCCATTGTTCAGTAAGCACAATATCCAAGAGTAACGGCACTGACGGGTGCCGTTACCAAAATTCATGGTAAAAAAATCTAATAATTATTGAAGGATTTATTGTCTACAACATTTCATTTTTCTCTAGAGCATCTTAAGGTAAAGAACAAATACATGTGGTATAATTTTTGGTTAAATACACATGTGTGCAAGAGTCGAAGGAGTATTGGGTGAGGTGATCCGGGCAATCAAATATAGAGCATTGTAATATATAGCATTAAAATATAGCATTGGGTAAAACTCTGGTAATCACGGTAGGCAGAGAGACCTCAGTTGAGACGTCATTAGCTGGTGAAGTATGGTGAGATTTGGGTCTGAGTGTTGGCAAGGAAGCAAAAGTTGTTATTCTGTATATTTAAGGCAGGTCTTTTTCTCTTATAAGTATAGCTTCCAAGATTTGCAATCTTCTTTGGTCAGTGTTAGATTCCATATTTTTGTGGAATGGAATTTTTTGCTAGCATGTTCCTAGTAAGTGTCGCGTTATGTTCACTTTGCATGGGATTTCTGGAGGCACCAGCTTGTAGATGGCAAGTCAGACTTCTTGAAAGCTTTGTGGTGGTCACACCAATATAAGTAGATCGAAGGTGACATCCTTCATTGTGGGATGTAAATATCGTTTGTTTTTTCGAGGGGGTTGTATTGTCCACCCCATACCTCAGACCATGTCCCAAAAAATTTAGGTAAAGCTAGCACAAAGCATCTGGCCTCCAACTGTGAACAGACATATAATACTACTCTTTGTAACACCTCTTTTAATTGTTATGTACAATATTTAGTATGTGTGGGGGTTGGGGTCTGAATAGTTAAAGGTAGTATCATCAGGTAATATGCTGCCAGGGAAGCATATCCAGGGTCTGAATAAATGGTATAAGGATCCTGGCCTAGCACTCAAATAATCCTGAAACCACTTGTGGTTGCTATTCAGAATAACAGCAGCAGTGCTGGACACTAGTATTGACATCACCTTAATAGGGGACTGAAGAGGGAGGAATACCAGACAATTATGGGCACTAGGTCATGAGGCAACGAGAATGGTAAGCCCAATATCACATCAGCAGGTACGTTGAATAGACTTGACACTAACCTTGATACACCGATGGATGCCATAGTGCTGAGTATAATCCTCCAGGTACTTGAGGACTGTTGTGTGGTGCATAAATGATTTACTATCCTCAGGAAATGGAAAATCTGGGAATGCCATCATCATTTTTGGCAAGTCAGTCCTATAAACAGTGTACAGTACATAGATTAACCCATTAATTACATATTGGGATTGAATGGCAGATTGTAATATTTATATTTTATTATAGATTTTAAATGCATACAAGGGGCAGAGGTTTTAGGCTCAACAAGCCACAATGTTAGACTGAAAACAGGAGATGCTTTTTCACCCACAGGATTATAAACCCATGGAACCGCTTACCCGCCGAAGCTGTACATGCCAAAACTTGTTTAAAATTCGTCTGAAAAAAAAATCCTCAGGAATAACGAGGGGACCATTGACAAATAGCCGGCTTCCTGTCGCTAGAGAGATAGTGGCCCTCGGTTAAATTCAGGTAAATATCCCTTACATGTGTTATATTTACTAACTGATTAAAAAGTTTCTACATCCTATAGTCGCCAAACAATCTGTCTTCAAGGAGATCTGCTCAAGGGGGAATAGATTGGGAATGACCACATAATTAATGCTATTATCTATTCTCTATCTATGGTTAGGTTACGGTTACTTTAGATTAAGGTTTGAATAGTTTAGTTTAGGTTTCATTACGTTTGGGTACATTAATACAGTACAGTGTATTATTAACGATGATGTGAAATATGAAATTCGAAAACTATTTGCGTGCCCACAAATTCTGCTTACAGAAAACCAAGTTCTTCAAAGAAAACATTTTTCACCATACACTTTTTATATTTTAAACCAACTATTTATATTATAATAAAGTTGTAACTTGGGAGTAATCTGTTTATGACAAATGTTCAATTGCCAGTTTATGTGTAGACAATTTCTGAAACTGTAATATGCTTTCAGACCATCACAAATATCTAGATAACTATCCAGGTTGTTTGAGGACGAGTGTGGTTTCTCATAGTAATTGATTTGCTCTGAGGACGGGCTCCCCCAAAATGTGCTGAAAGTGAAAGCAGAAGTTCCATGAAAATTTCAGACAATGTATTACTGAACTTGCATAGTAAAAAAAATTCTAATACTACTGAACAGTATTTTCCATATAAATACTAACATATTTAAAAACAAATTAATTATTCATATTTACCTAAGGTTTTCATACATGCTAGAATGGACAGGCAAGCTATTGGTGCCAACATGGTGAGAGAGCCTCCAGGTGCCCCCCACGTGGGAGGAGGACTCCCACACCACAGGTCTCCAGTGCTCGCTGGCCAGTATATGGCGAGCCGCGCACACACCCGACGCGCCCGCCCCGATGATCCCTACTACATTCATTACCCTGAAAAACAATTATTCAAATACTATTTATTGAACATTATAAATAACATGAATATATATTCTGAATGTCCTATTGAAATGTGACGTAAATAATGGCATACCGAGGCCATAGGACAGAGGGTATGGTGCACTCCATACCCCTCATACTGCCCATACCGACAGAGGGGCACTGGTGGCTGAGTGGACAGCACGCTGGGCATGTAATCCTGTGGACCGGGGTTTGATTCCCGGCGCCAGCGAGAAACAAAATGGGCAGAGTTTCTTTCACCCTGATGCCCCTGTTACTTAGCAGTAAATAGGTACCTGGGAGTTAGAGAGCTGCTACTGGTCGCTTCCTGGGGAGGTGGTGTAGAAAAAATAAAAAATAGTAGTTAGTAACTTTTTTTTTTTTTTTTTTTTTTTTTTTTTTTTTGAGATATATACAAGAGTTGTTACATTCTTGTACAGTTACAGTTGATTGATTTACATTTGAGAGGCGAGCCAGAAGAGCAGAGTTCAACCCCCGCAAGCACAACTAGGTGAATACCCTCATATTCATGGTGGTGGTGAAGGTTAGAGCCCCATAATAGGCTCAGCAACTGAACCACAACATTCATTTAAATAATTTAGTTTAGTTCATTTATTATGCACCCCATACCCATCTTGTGGGCAGTAGTGGAAAGGGTTACAGAGGCACATAATGGGCTCAGGGACTGAACGCCACAATTCATTTAGCTAAGCAAGTTACACTCTTGATGAGCTAGTTACAAAAATTCAGTATAAGTCATCACATCATCAATGGGTTCGAGATCGACTACAAGTACAGTTTCTAAATTAAACAACTGACATATGTGGAGAGCTACTGTCACAATTGATATGTTTGTCCTGCACATCCAGTGGGCAGCGGTGGATAGGTTACAATAACTTAGTTACTACCTACAGTTAGCAAACTGGGGATATTTGGCTAAAATTTCTGGTAGCAGATAATTTTGAATGAAATATTTACACATTGCTGGAACTTTGGTTATAGAATTGTCTCTGAATTCACGTATCTTTTCGCACA
>NC_091219.1:28034349-28126849 GCF_040958095.1 Procambarus clarkii | reverse complement strand
GACGGTGGTTGGTCTGGTAGTGTATACACACATTGAACTATAGTCCCAGCTAACACAAGAAGGCAACCACAACGTTCATTTTACGTCGTTTTAATGAGGTAAAAACACGTCATGTGAAAGCTAGGGTGAGCTCAAGTAGGTGAGTGTACAACTAGTAGAGAGTGAAGTCAACGAGGTGAGGCTGGGAGAGGGGGAAGCTCTTCCTGATGCCAAGACACTTGTCTCTGTCGATGTAGAGGGAGTTGGTCTTGACGCCGAGGTCGTGGTCGAGGCGGGCCCTGATCTGCGCCAGGCGGTGAAGGGAGTTCTCCGCCTCGGACAGCTTGTGGCGGAGGGACTCCACGCTCTCACTCAGCTCCTGCACCTCCCGCACCATCCTGTCACAACATGAAGCGTCAACATCAGTGTTCCACACAATATTATCAAAGTACTAATATTATCAACAAATAGATCATATACAAACCGCTATACGCTTATCTTTACCAATCAATACTCAACGTCCTAAGTTCCACTCAATTCAGCTTCATTTGTCAAATGAGTAACAATGATCCCATTATTAATTAGCTAGACTGATTTAATCCATTCCACCCATTGCAAGAATGAATTCCCAATTGGGCTCTTCAATACTTAAATAAGTATTCACTAACAAAGACCATAATAACTTCCTACTTAAACAACATCACTACGGAACTCAAGGTCTCGCATGGCTCGTCTACGATGTCCCATGCAGTGCAACCTTCACTAACACTCCAACCACTTAGACCGAGCGGTGCAGCAGCAGCCTCGAATGTTGCAAGGTCGGCAATCGACCCCCAGTGGTTGGTCACAGTTCATTCATCCCGTCACCAATTCCTAGTTCTGATATTCTTTTCAAGTCCTGCGTAGTCACACTGGCTCACCACCTTATTCCAACAATAGCCTGGACAACGTAACGCAACTCAAAATATTACAACTAGCTGATCTGTGTTGCAGGTTGTGTGGGCCATCTGACCTGTGTTGTGGTGGGTCCCTGCAGAGCTCCATCTCCGGGCGGTGAGTTCGACCCTCCAGCCTCGTCTGCACTACCTTCAGCGGTGCCGACTTGTCCAGGATGGCCTTCTTCAGCATATCGATGTGGCGCTCCAGGTCGTTCATCTCCCTCTGGACCTGTGGTGGAGTTGTTGCTGTGGTGATGTTACTGAGGTGGAGTTATTACTGTGAATTGTTGTGATGGTGTTATTATGGTGGGGTTTTAACTGGCGGTGGTGTTAAGGTGCTTGGATTTTTCCGACGTTGGAACATGGGAACATAGGAGATGGGTAAGCTGCAGTGGACACTACTGGCCCATGTGACACTTCACTTCACGTTCGTTCGTTCGTTTGCTTGCTCGCCCGCCCGCCCTCCCCTAGACCCAATGGCACCCCACCTTGCTTCACTTACCCGATCCCTGTGAGCCAAGAGCTTGTTTCTGGTGTCACCCGTCTCCCCCGCGCGGTGGGTGAGGCAGGTGTTGGACGAGGACCAGGCCATCCACATGTCCTGGTGCGTGGCAGCGATGAGGGCATCAACCTCCTGCCGTAGCCGCTGGGAGCTGCTCCTTTCGCTCTGACTCTGCTGAATGTTCCGGTTGCTGAACTCTGCCCATGTCTCCGGCACACTTACTCTGGAGGAGACAGTGTCACGGGTGACAGAGGAGAGTGTGATGGATGACAAGGGAGAGAGTGACGGGTGACAGAGGAAAGTGTGGCGTGTGAGAGGGAGTTATCAGGCTATATTATCAACTCCACTGCCTAAGTAAGACAGAAATGAGTCGCACATAGTGGGCCAGCCAGAGGCTTGGGGCCTGCGCACAAATATCTGAGAGGAAAATGATGAAAAGTACAATATATGTAAAAGACGTTCAAGATGTAACATCGGATTTTTCATGGGTAAATGAGTTTAAAAGGTGGTCGTATGACGGGGCGATCTCACAGTCCAACTCCAATTCAACTTCATCCCAATAATTATATTTGATCTGTATATTGATGTTCGGTATCATAGGAATTCAAATTTTGTTATAATATACCCATCATTACGGTTATTTGTTACGTTAAGTCTGAAACGCTATGCGTGCGGCTTTGCAAGAATGTACTAACAATTAATAATGGTCCAGGTCGGTCCGAAACGTGGTCGTTTCTTCATTTTCAGACGTGTGTGTTGGATATAAACGCCTCGGCTAGGTTAGTGTGACTCGTCGTCTGCACAAGAATGTACTACTCTCCCGCCAGCATATGTACCTCCTTAACAACCCACTGTATCTTTTTGTACATGAATGAATAAATAAATATCAATAATAAATAGTATCCCGAATCGGGGGGATGAGGCTGCGCTCAATTGAGTTTTGAAGGTTCACTAACACAGGGCGTAACTCTGTTGAAGTGGTCACCCGTACAGTTACTGGACAGGGAAGGAATGGATTAGGCAGTGTTAGATGAACTTGGTAGTGTAGGGTAAATACCAGGTCATATTACGTATTAGACGAAAGAGTGGTACTGAATGAATGATCAAAATGAGGTCATCTTACGTGTTGTCGACTCTCTCGATGCCTGGGTAGTAGGTGATGGCGGCGGAGTAGTTGTGGAGGGAGTGCTGTGTGTGGTCGATAGTCAGGGCATGGTTCTTGTTCATGGTGTCGTGCTCCAGGTCCTGCCGCGCCGCCCTGTCCCGACTCAGCTGTCCAAAACACATGTTGACTCAGCCTCATGGATGCTACTTTTAACTCAGCTGGTGCTCAGTGGCAGATGTTTTGAATCAGGTGCAGGTCATGTGGTAATGGTGAATTGACTCACCTGGAGGTTGACTCGGTCGAGTAAGTTCTTCATGCGGGTCTGGCAGTCCTTGATGGTGTCCACCTCCCTCAGCATGGCCTCCTCAGGATGATCTCTGACCAGGTCAATTCCTGAGGCAAACAAACCTTGTTTACGTACAAATACAGGAACGCAGTTCCGTCAACATTTTAGTGTTAAACAGAAAAATAAGGGAATTTTTTAGCAGTGTGTAATGAGACAAGCTTCGTAACTCCTTCAGTTTATCCATTAGTTCTTGTATAATTGTATAGTGTGAGGTCTGTGGCTGTAAAGTTGTGCACACGCCGATGCTTCATGT
This sequence comes from Procambarus clarkii, assembly GCF_040958095.1. Classification (NCBI taxonomy): domain Eukaryota; kingdom Metazoa; phylum Arthropoda; class Malacostraca; order Decapoda; family Cambaridae; genus Procambarus; species Procambarus clarkii. The sequence continues at coordinate 28,123,726 of NC_091219.1, read as the reverse complement.
AGTGTGCTTTTTTCAATATTCCCCATCTGAGCTCGGGTTTTGGGATGGCTTTGTGTATTAAGTTTACCTATACATATATGGGGGTTCTCAACACAAGGAAGCAAACAGAAAAGTACCCAATGCCACACTAACTTTCCCATAAGAGCACAGCGACATACCTTGGCGATTCTCTCTGAAGTAGAGGCACTCCTTGGTGACATGCATGGGGTTCTCTGTATCTCGGAGAGCGTGTTCGAGCGCTCGACGGGAGTCGTTGAGGCGGTTGGTCTCGGCCAGCATGCGGTCCAGCTCTTGCATCAGCTCGCTCCTCCAGAAGGTGATGTCGCTCACCCGTTCCCCCAGCCGCTGTGAACTCTCCCGCTGAGCTATGTTGGTCCGGTCGTAGGTGTACCTGGAGGTAGCATCTTTCACCTCAGAATAATGGTTAATGGTGTGTTACAGCTATGCATTCACTGGGTGCTCGGCTAGACAATAGACAAGGCTGGGGAGAACTGAGACAGCAAACATACCCCACAAGCCTGACAGCATCGTCTCTGACTCTCTCTGAGATGCCTCGTGTGCTGTCGGCGTCACTGTAGTGGTCCAGGTTACCTGCCAGAAAATCCTAAGGGTCAGTTCCAAAGATAACGGAGATCAGTCTTTTTTTTCCCCCTCCTTCACAACTAAAAGTGAGAGAACGTCTTTAGCTGGTAAGTTTAAGCTACTGCATAAAGTAGATTTTTTGGGGGGTAGAAATAGCCTAAGCTACTCTATTCCTTTGAGATGTATTTCTTTCTTGTCTCAATAAACATACTTGAACTTGAAAGTTGATTTCCAGAGCATTGTGTTGTTCCTCTTTAAGATTCAAGACGCATTTTGAAGTCAAAACTATATTATAAGTCACCATATTTTGTTTGTTCTATAAATTTATACTTTATTATATTTACTATACAAACGCGTGCTATTCGATACAGATGGGCGAAGATTTAAGGTCAACTATTTAAATTTTGCTCTAAGCTAAAAAACTTATTGCCAACATGCCTCAATACAGAAGCATAATTATCTCTCCTTTAATGCAGAAATAATTCAATACGATTTTATCACCTTGAACTTTTGTTAAATGTTGAGCGGATTTAAATAATGTAAACATATCAAATAAATTGCAGCAAAGCAAAGTACGGTGGTGGAGAAATAATCGTAAAGCAAAAAACATCATAAACATTGAGCTTGAAATAGCCCAGTCCTCACAAATGGGGTGAGAATAGCTTGAGCTACCTCATCCCTTTGTGTGTATTTTACCTCAATAAACTTATTTCAATTTCAGTCCTCACATGAGAAGAGTATTGTGCGTTGATAGTTCGGCCCATCCCCATGGACCAGTTATTGTAACTAGACACCCGTAGCCTCATCACAGTCCTTTAGTGTCATGTGTGGGAGTTGGATTATTCATTTTCAGGCATGTTATTGTGTCTTATTGTCAGTATATTTGAGCTTGTTTTAATGTGCAGCTACTGTGCCTATGTCCACGTACATCTGTTGCAGTTAGTGCAAGCAACAGGCCTCGACATGCGAAATACTGGCATTATGCAGGATAAAAAAAACGTAGGTAGAAATGATAAGTTTTGGCGATAAAGTATTTAGAATTTACAACATAACACCACTTATGCAAAATATTTACAATTTATTTCAGTAATGACAATATTGTTCAAGCTTAGTCACAATTAATCTTTGAATATTGCTGAACTAGCTGGAAGGCAAATTAGATAATTTCAGCTAACTTTCCTTATGTAAATAAATCCACAGGAGCCTTGATGAGGTATGTAAGATCCTTGTGTACGTCTTAAGCGGCAAATGAATAAATTAGTCACGTAGTCTGAGGTGCAACAAATTAAGCTAACGTATAAATCATGCAAATACAAACAAAAAACAAAAAAATCAGAAACATGCCTAGCTATATATGGTGTACCAATCATGACAATGGCCATCACACATTGCACAAAGCAATATCCCATCCACAGCGTAGGAGCAGACGCTAGTCAGGTTAGCCTGGGAGGAACCAAGCAAAGGGAACTAGTCTAGTTATGTTGAACCTAGGAAGTGACGGTACTCTGTGACCAGTCAGCCGGGGTGTATCTGGTCTTCATGGTGGAGGTCGCCGAGCTGAAGATGTTGGGGAACCTGACGGCGTCCAACACGCGGCTCTCCGTTGGGTAGGAGCGGCTCAGGGTCGGTGGCACCAACGACAGGCTGTATCACAAGGTGACACAAAACCATGTTTTACCGATTTTAATCGAAGACAAAGTGAAATATACACAAGCTATTCATCACATATATATCATGCAAGCCCAACAATGTATCTGTTCAAAGTGAAATCTACACAAGCTATTCCATCTATCGTCACTTATATATCATGCAAGAACAGCCGTGTATCTATGGATTATAAAATAAAATCAAGTGTTTTTCATAATGTCATTTGGGTAGTATACTGCAGTATACCTCCCAACGCATTGCGTAGCTGCTGAATTAGAAACTTAGTATACTTCAGTATACTTCTCGGTTACCATCATACTATAGGTATGCTAATATTAAATAAAAGAAAAGTATTAATGTCAACATTAGACAAATAAAAATTAATTGTGTTTGGGGACAGGCAGCCAGTATATATACAGTATATATATAGTACATGTTAAGGCTTCACGGGAGACATCTCCCGTCACGTAGGGTGCAGTCGCACGTCCACAGATCTCCAGTATCAGCTCTTGATACTGATAGTGGCTCAAAGGGACCACCACTTACGGGCTATTCATGCCCGTGCCAACTTTTGGGTGGCTTAAGCTTCATCAATCAATCAGTTAAGGCTTAATACATCCAGATCCTCCCCAAAGTCGAGTCACTGACCTTTCCCCAAGATGCAGTCCCCACAGCAAGCTGACTAACTCTTGGGTACCTATTTACTGCTAGATGAGTATGGACATTGGGTGATAGGAAAGGCACCCAACCCTATTTATGAGGGATTCGAACTCGGAATTCCCGATAGTGCGTCGAGAACGAGCAGGACTCTACTACCTGGATTCGGTAGTAAGATTAACAAATAATTATAATAATTATATTATTGCTAATACCTGTAATACATTATATCGATTTTCCACCGATATAATATACTAACCTTTATCATCGTGACCACATTATTAGACTTATAGTTGCCAAGACCACACTGGACTTGGTCATGATGATCGCAGTAGACTTTTTACTGTCAAGACTACACTATAGACGTTCATCAAGACTACACTAGACTTGGTCAGCAAGACCACACCAACAAAATCTATCGACAATGATAACAAATCACCTTTGCTCGAAGGGCCTTGTGTCGACCGTCTTCAAGGCCACGGTCTTGTTGAGGGCGGCGGGCGGCTGGTGGTAAAGCGCTGGCACTGATCCTGACATGTTTGCGATATGCCTCTGATCTGATCTTCTGCACACCTACAGTGGCACTCACACCTGGCCGCTTTCGCACCAAGTGGTCCACACTGACCTCCTTCACACCCAGTGGCCCTCACACCTGTAAAAAAATATTTCCTGAAGCAGTTCTTATATAGAATTAAAAAAATTATTAGGCTTCAAACTTTGGAAATAAATACCGTATATATAGTTTGCACACCTGTCTCATACACCTCTGATAGATACATGCTCGCACACATATAGCACAAGAGGAATGTTGAAGCACTGAGCAAATTGATGTATTTAGATGTCTATTGGGTACATCTGCATCCTAATAAGTGGAGACTTGGGGAACCTAAGTATTATAACACTGGAACGTTATAAAACACTACCACCAGATACAATGTGGTTTCATATATGGCTGTACAGTATTTTATTAACCAACGGATTTGTTAACTCTGTTAATAGGACACACGTCTTGTCAATAAAGTTAACTACGGGCTGCCACCACCTCCACTTAATGAGCTGTTAATTATACTTTTGATTCATTACTCAGAGATCTGGGTATGGGTAAATACTGGTTCGGTAACAGAGTTGTTGATATGTGGAACCAATTACCGCGTAACGTGGTGTAGGTGGGGTCCATCGATTGTTTAAAGGGTTGATTGGACATGTATATGAGTGGGATTGGGTGCTTATGAATTGGTGCTGCCTCTTATGGGGCAATAGGCCTTCTGCAGTTACCGTTGTACTTATGTTCTTCTTATGTAGAGTCGCTGTATTGTTTCAAGTGAATGCTAATTAATTTGAATAAGTATAAATTGGAGCCCCCTCATATTTGATTATTTAATGCAAATTAACCTTATCGTCATAGATTGATTGATAAAGATTAAGCCACCCAAGAGGTGGCACGGGCATGAATAGCCCGTAAGTGGTACAATTTTTTTTTCCCAGTGTTCTGAGGTTGCATTTAACCATCAAGCTGTTATCGTGGGGGAGGATACTGCTTCACAGTCTTTATGAGGGTGTCCAGCTGCTGGACACCTTTGTTGACCAGGAGAGTGGCTGTGTTGATGACTTCAGGGTGGCCACTGCATGATTCAGGAACTCTTAAAGCTCTTCTAAGGTCATTGGTTGCTTCACATTCCAGAAGATAGTGAAGTAATGGCTTTTCTGTGACAGTTTGGCAGAAGATGCACTCTCTCTGTCGGGGTTCACCAATCTCCCAGTTGCATCTGTAACCTAAACGTAGTCTATATAGCCTAACTGCTATTTCCCTGTGGATTCCTTTTGGGATATTTAACCTTTCTAATTTGGTTGCCTGAAGATACCATGTTGCAGAGGGCGAACCTTCAGCTATTCTCTGGTGTAGGTAGGCTTTGTTGAGATGTGAGAGTTTTTTGATGATGATGTTTTTTATGTTCTCTAGGCTGGGTTGAATTGTTTTATGTATCACTGGATGACGAGTTGCCAATTTAGCAATTTCATCAGCTTTTTCATTTAATGGGATTCCAATATGGGATGGGATCCAGTTTAAAGTTATTTATCAGCATTAAACTGATAATGCTGATAATGTTTAATGCTGATAAATGTAAAGTTCTGAGGTTAGGTAATGATGATAGAGTTACAAGATACGAGCTAGATGGTGTTGTGATTGCGAAGTCGGATTGCGAAAGGGATCTGGGAGTTATGATTAGTAAGAATTTAAAACAAAAGGATCAATGCATAAATGTTCGTAATAAGGCAAATCGGACACTTGGATTTATTAATCGCAGCGTTAGTAACAAGACACCTGGTGTGGTTCTCAAGCTATATCTTGCTCTAGTTAGGCCCCATTTAGATTATGCAGTTCAGTTTTGGTCGCCATATTATAGAATGGATATAAATTCACTTGAACGTGTCCAGCGTAGGATGACTAAGTTAATTCCCCAAATTAGAAATCTTTCATATGAAGAAAGATTAACAAAGCTTAAGTTGCATTCACTGGAAAGGCGAAGAGTTAGGGGTGACATGATAGAGGTTTACAAGTGGATGAATGGACATAACAAGGGGGATATTAATAGGGTATTAAAAGTATCAACACAGGACAGAACACGAAACAATGGATATAAATTGGATAAGTTTAGATTTAGGAAAGACTTGGGTAAATACTGGTTCAGTAACAGGGTTGTTGATTTGTGGAACCAATTGCCGCGTAACATTGTGGAGGTGGGGTCCCTCGATTGTTTCAAGCACGGGTTGGACAAGTATATGAGTGGGATTGGGTGGTTATAGAATAGGAGCTGCCTCGTATGGGCCAATAGGCCTTCTGCAGTTACCTTTGTTCTTATGTTCTTATGTTCTTAGATCTTTTGATACTGGTCATTGGCCACAGAGGAAGCCAGTCACTCTGCCTGAAAGTGCTTGACGTAGGCTACCGCGGTACTGATACTCCAGTGGTAACCAACGTAAATTGACCCACAACTATTCATTAATGTGAGAGGGGATTAAGTAGGCATTTAATGGAAAAAATTTAATAGCCACAAGATATGTTCAGGGGGCCTTACTTTCCCATATTATCATGACTAGGGAGGTTAACTGATACGTCTATCACACTGATACTGCCCCAGCGATCGTCTATCGCTGGTGCAGAGTACCAGCGCTGTTGATGCAACCTGTCCTCCTACTGCCCGAAACGCAGTGCGTACTAGTGGCTTCATAAGAATAATTTAATGTAATGTATGTATTCTCATAAACCCAATGTACCTTCTTGTATATAAATAAATAAATAAATAAATAGAACGTCGTTTCTCGCTCGTATGCGTCTGTACGAGGCGAGCGCCTGGCGAGCGTCTGGTGTCTGGCTCAGCTGACAGTTGTAAACATGAGCTCTGTGCCGGACGACGCTCCTGCACGTGAGATTATACATTTTTTTTTTTACTTGGAAATCTGCTTATATTAAATATAAGTTTTATTAGAATCGCCTCTTTCTAAGGTGCTTCTGGTAACAATTGTTTTATTTATATGTCTATAAGATTTTGTGTAGAGTGTGTCGTGGGCAGATTCCCAAACTGTTGCCTCCGTGTTGTCATGGTGATGTATGAAGTGTTAGGGGAGAATGCCAGCACTTAGAGTGTAGAGCATAGTGATGCATACAATTTGTTAGTATTATGGGAGCAGTTTTTGGGGTTAGGTTAGGTTAGGTGCTTGGACGTGATGGGACTAAAGAGGAGCCAACTTACAAGGTAGGAACCAAAACTTTCCTGAGTAGGAATCTCTGGTGGAGCAGGAGAAATGATAGCCAGCTATGAAAGAAGGTAACCATGGCAAGCCAGAGTAAAATGGAATACTTCACAAGGAACATACAGTGTAGAACTAAATACAATTGTCAAACATAAATAGAACAAGAACAAGCTCATAGCCATTTGCAGAACTTTATGTCCCAGGGAATACCAACATCAGTTAGCTCTTTGGATCCCAGACATTGTGTACATTCTCCATATGCGCCAGATGAGTAAGTTAGGTGGGTGGCACCTGGGATGCTATCTGGTGGTTGTCAGAGATATCAAAGTTAGGGTTGTTCATGTGAGTTGATTATTTCCCTTTTTTTTTTGTCTTAGAATTTCTTTCTTTTTACAGGCAGTAGATTGTTCTGTTTTTCCTATCCTGTTTTATGGAGGGTTTTGGATTGATCTGATTCCCAAGCTCTTCTTGCCTCATAGAGCCAGATTTTTGTGCTAGCTCCAAGTAATTTGGCACGGGTCTTAGAGGCCTGGTGCACTTCTCAAGGTTTGCTTTCATAAGAGCACAAACTACAAAGAGTTACCAAGGGCAGAGAAGTGCAATTCCCTGCATTCAGTACTTGATTTTTTGTGACCATAATCCAGAGAATATTCCAGCAAATATCGTATTTTTGGATCACTGCATATCCATTTTTTTGTATTTGAAAATTTTTCAGACTGCCCTGGCACTAACAGTGAAGATGCAGGCAAAGCATCTGCCTGTGCTGGCTGCCCCAACCAGCAGGTATGCTCGTCAGGGGCTGCTCAAACACCAGATCCAGGTAAATTTGGCTGGTGTCATTGGTAATGGTTTATTTTCCTAAATTATGGCATTAAGCTAGTAGAGATTTTCTCTCAACTTGACCCATCATATGTATGCTGTAAAAGTTGTCTTTATTAATTAAGATACAAGGCAAGATAAAGTCACTGGTCTCTGGACACTAATGAAATTTAGTGTTTTTTAGATTAAAAAGATTAGGTTTATTGCAAAATTTATAATGCGAATGAAAAGAGAGCACGAAACCAAGTTTCAAAACACAGTAGCATCTGTCTATATATGATGAGACATGATATGCTTACTGAGGCTAAGTACTAACCTAGGCTAACTACTAGCAAGCAGCCTGTAACAGTTGCTTAACCCCTGGGTACCTATTTGTTGCTACATGAACAAAGGCATCAGGTAAAAGACAATGTGGCTAATGCTGTCCTACCATGGGAATTTAACTTGGAATAGTTTTTTCAATTGGAGTTACAGTCCTGTACTGTACTAGATTTTGGTGTTTGTAAACCAGAGGAGGAGGCTAATTTCAGTACCATATTATCTTTGGGTACATTGTATTACTCATAATGCACCTTTCTCCATATCTACCCTTGTATCATCTTGCAGTTTAAGATAGTACATGTGCCTGAAAACAAAACAAAAAAAATACTGTAAGTGAATTTATTTATCTATCTATTTATATACAAGAAGGTACATTGGGTTTGAGAGTACATAGCAGTGATGTTTTCACATTTTTGTAAAGCCACTGACACGCATAGCGTTTCAGGTAGGTCCTTAATCTAACAGATAAATTTAAGTAGGTAATTTCTAGCAAAATTGAAAACAAATACAAGTACATTGTAAGAAGACAAAGATTGAATACTGGATTGGATTGGGTCCATTAAAATACTTATAACTCATTTAATTTTACATTTAAAAAAAAATCCATATAATTTTCATAACAATGCACTGAATCGTGGAATAATGTGTTGGAATATTTATTCTAACAGGTTTCTATAATATTCGTCTCATGTTTCAGTGACTTTCTGAACCATATTCAAGTTCCTGGTGTATTTCTTGTTTTGTTCTATGCCCTGTTGCAGGCATTATTAATTGTTTAGGTGCACTGTCTAGAGACTAGTGACTTTATACAGTAGCTGGTTTAGGCCAAGAATATGTGACTTATCATTTCAGATGCTAAACTGTACCTGTTGTAACATTGACAATTAATTTAAAGTCCTCAAGTATTTACATATGTTAAAAAAAAAAATATGAATTCCTCAATAGGGTTATAGCCATACAGCATACACTTCTAATTATAGTACAAGTATGGAGCTCATAGTACACAATATTCTGATCTGGTGCTGATCTTAAAGCAAATAAACATATCCAACTCTTGTATAATAACAACATATCAACATGCAAAGCTTAGGTTTACTTTCCAATCCCTAGATCTCGATGCAGTAAAGGAGCGTCTTGCATCAATTAAATATAAAATCTTAGTACTATCTGGAAAGGGAGGAGTGGGAAAATCCACAGTAACTGCCATGGTTGCTCGGGCCTTGGCTCTAGATGACTCCAAGGATGTGAGTATTACTGCAACTTTCCTTATTGCTTTGAATATGCCAGAGTTTATAGTGAGGAGTGAGAATGATAGTGGTGTGAGGGTGAGAGTGAGGGTAGTGTGAGGGGGGGATGTGTGAGTGAGGGGGGTGAGAGTGAGGGGGGTGTGAGAGTGATGGTAGTATGAGGGGTGTGAGAGTGATGGTAGTGTGAGGGGTGAGAGTGATGATAGTGTGAGGAGGGGGTAGTGATGGTAGTGTGAGGTGGTGAGGGGTGAGGCCAGTGGAGGTGTGCGTGTGATAAGAGCGACTTGATCCTTCCTCACCTGCATGACTTTATTGATCAGCCCCCCCACCTCATAGACCTCCCCCCCCCTCACTGTCTGCACCCCTCACTTTTTCTCCCCTCACAGTTCTTCCTTCATTTTGTGCCCCACACAGTCACCTCCCCACTTTGTGCCCATGAACAGTCCCCCCTTTCACTGTGTGTGTCCACTCACAGTCCCCCTCACTTTTTGTCACCTCACAGTCCCCCCTCACTTAATGCTCTCTCATACCCCATTCCTCTTAATGTCTCTCTATATTTGTAATCTTACTACTGTGTTGTTTTGTCCGTTCCCTCTTACCTTCCTTCTCACCTTCCCTCTTCCTCTCACCTTCCCTCTCCCCCTCACCTTCCCTCTCCCCCTCACCTTCCCTCACCTTCCCTCTCCCCCCCTCACCTTCCCTCTTCCCCTCACCTTCCCTCTCCCCCTCACCTTCCCTCTCCCCCTCACCTTCCCTCACCTTCCCTCTCTCTCTCTCACCTTCCCCCCCCCCCTCTCTCTCACCCTTCCTCTCTCACACCTTCCCTCTCACTCACCCTCTCTCTCTCATCTTCCTTCTCTCTCACCTTCCCCCCTCTCACCCTCCCTCTCTCACCTTTCCCCTTCCTCTCACCTTCACCCCTTTCTCTCACCTACCCCCCTCTTTCTCTCACCTACCCCCTCTTTCTCTCACCTACCCCCTCTTTCTCTCACCTACCCCCTCTTTCTCTCACCTACCCCCTCTTTCTCTCACCTACCCCCTCTTTCTCTCACCTACCCCCTCTTTCTCTCACCTACCCCCCTCTTTCTCTCACCTACCCCCCTCTTTCTCTCACCTACCCCCTCTTTCTCTCACCTACCCCCTCTTTCTCTCACCTACCCCCTCTTCCTCTCATCTACCCCCCCTTCTCTCACCTACCCCCCCTTTCTCTCACCTACCTCTCTCCCCTCTCTCACCTGTTTCTCTCGCCTTCCCTCCCTCTCACATTTCCTCCTCGTGAAATACAATACATTTGACAAATCATGACAACGAACAGCACAATTATATATATATATATATATATATATATATATATATATATATATATATATATATATATATATATATATATATATATATATTTAGTAAATTTAATAATAATACCTGTATATGATGATTGAGTAATAGCTAGTGGTAATATTGTTGCTTATAAATACAGTATCATGTGAGAACAGAGGGAGGGAAGACGGGAGAGGCAAGTGTATGGGATTTCTAACATTATTTTTATACCATTGTGTTGTGTGGATTGTTGGGGGGGGGGGGGGGGTGCGAGGTCGAGGACGCCATCTTGGATCGCCTTCATGCTCTCGATCCACGTCACTGCAAATGTATACCCTAGACACTACTATACAGTGCTAACAATGTACAGGTTAACAAGCTACACACTACCCTACATACAACAATTTACAGTGCATGGCACTGTACAGCACACGCTACACAAAGTGCTCAGTACAAAATACATGCTACGCAACTCCATCATATTCTCCTCGGCTCACAAGTGAAGGACCCGATTATGAATTGAGAACGAAGCCTGCTGAACTACGAGACCCTAATACTATTGATTTTGTAGAGTTCACATGAAAGGTGGCGATAATTCAACGGTCTGACCTAACTTCACCTAGGCCTAATATAATGCATATATCTGCATTGGGGATGACATTGTGTAAATTAGGCTTATGATGACCCATATAAGCCTAGGATTGCACATATTAGGCCTGCAATTACATATACAGTATAGGCCTAGGATATATATTGGGTCTACATGTATATAGGCCCAATATATACACCCCACAACACAATGCAGTTCATATTACAGTCGAATCTAACACCATATACTGTAGTGTGATGAACACAAAGCACACCAGAATACAGCGGAAGACATATATAGTACAACAAATCCACAAGGGCCGTGACGAGGGTTCGAACCTACGTCCGAGAGCATCCCAGATGCAGCCTTAATCGACTGAGCTACGACATGGTCAAAGAATTGCAACATATATAGCAGGACAGAACACTGCACGCAGTTTCATATAGCACAAACACTGTACAGCAAGCACAACACTACCTTGTAACCCCTGACCTCGCTAGGGTTGCAGCGGCTGAGACCTCGTAGCGTCCGCTTCGGGAATGATTGGAACCGCCAGTTTACACCAACATCTGGGTCGCGTAAACCACTGTAAACACCAGGTTTTACCGTCAACTCAACTCGCGTGCGCCACTATTTTTGTCTCTTCAAATCCAGCAGGCGAGTGTATGAGCGAGAGGCAAGGTGGTCTGGCCAACACTGTCCGCTCGCCAGCCCGTCTGTTTGATCATAAGGTGCCGTCATTACCGTCACCCCTCAGCGACCTGCGCCCTTCCTGTCTGTCTGCCCGTCTCTCTCTTGTCTACGCTCCATCAAATAGTTTTTGCTATTAAATACTATCATTTTAAGAGAATGGGGCTGTGAGTACCTCTTATTACTGCTACCTGAACTACGCCATAACTAATATATATTTGAGATATATGTGATAATCTTCAACATTACTGCCTTTGTCGGGGCTACATGCTGGTACTTGCCACTACATAGTTACTACATACTCTCATTTTAGGAGAACGGGTTGCCCAAAACAGTTGCCAAACAACTGGGTACCTACTTACTGCTAGATGAACAGAGGCATTAGATGAATGGAAACCTGCCTAACCATTTCTGTTCTGCCCAGGGACCGAACACGATCTCACTTCTTGCAGGGTCGGCGTTCGATCTAGGTTCGATATATATATATATATATATATATATATATATATATATATATATATATATATATATATATATATATATATATATATATATATATATATATATATATGTCGTACCTAGTAGCCAGAACGCACTTCTCAGCCTACTATGCAAGGCCCGATTTGCCCAATAAGCCAAGTTTTCATGAATTAATTGTTTTTCGACTACCTAACCTACCTAACCTAACCTAACCTAACTTTTTCGGCTACCTAACCAAACCTAACCTATAAAGATAGGTTAGGTTAGGTTAGGTAGGGTTGGTTAGGTTCGGTCATATATCTACGTTAATTTTAACTCCAATAAAAAAAAATTGACCTCATACATAATGAAATGGGTAGCTTTATCATTTCATAAGAAAAAAATTAGAAAAAATATATTAATTCAGGAAAACTTGGTTTATTAGGCAAATCGGGCCTTGCATAGTAGGGCAAAAAGTGAGTTCTGGCTACTAGGTACGACATATATATATATATATATATATATATATATATATATATATATATATATATATATATATCCAGTTGCTGGAAGGCTTCTGTGCTGGCTAGGGTTCGAGTCTCCTGGTGGGAAAGTGTTCTAAAGTTGTATACTTGACTCTCGTGTTTAGGAGAGTTGTGCCTTAAGCATAGACACTGTGTCTTCCCATATTAACAGGGACTTGATGAAATTAACGTCTAAATGACCCCTCACTTGCTCTAGTGCTCTTGTGAGGTGGTGATCTTTGTGGTATTTAAATACTTCGAAATTACCATCTCTTTTAAGGGTCTGAGCAGGTGGTGGAGAGGGTTAAGGCGTACCTGTTATGCCAGTTGCTGGAAGGCTTCTGTGCTGGCTAGGGTTCGAGTCTCCTGGTGGGAAAGTGTTCTAAAGTTGTATATATATATATATATATATATATATATATATATATATATATATATATATATATATATATATATATATCTATATATATATATATATATATATATACATATATATATATATGTCGTACCTAGTAGCCAGAACGCACTTCTCAGCCTACTATTCAAGGCCTGATTTGCCTAATAAGCCAAGTTTTCGTGAATTAATTGTTTTTCGACTACCTAACCTACCTAACCTAACCTAACCTAACATTTTCGGCCACCTAACCTAACCTAACCTATAAAGAAAGGTTAGGTTAGGTTAGGTAGGGTTGGTTAGGTTCGGTCATATATCTACGTTAATTTTAACTCCAATAAACAAAAATTGACCTCATACATAATGAAATGGGTAACTTTATCTTTTCATAGGAAAAAAAATAGAGAAAATATATAAATTCAGGAAAACTTGGCTTATTAGGCAAATTGGGCCTTGCATTGTAGGCCGAGAAGTGCATTCTGGCTACTAGGTACGACATATACATATATATATATACATATATACATATATACATATATACATATATACACATATACATATATACACATATACACATATACACATATACACATATACACATACACATATACACATATACACACATACACACACGCACACACGCACGCACGCACACGCACGCACACGCACGCACATGCACGCACGCACACACACGAAGGTCAACATTAGTAACAACAAATGCTATCTAAACAGGAGGATGGGTTGAAATATTCACATTGTAGCAGCTACACCTGTAAAAAAATATACCGCAGTAGTGTGTGTGTGTGTGTGTGTGCGTGGGTGGGGCGGAGGGGGAGGGGGTGCAGAGGACAAATCAAGGTAGGATGGCGGGGTGGTCACGCGAGCCTGGGAGGGCGCTGCCAGCTACTGTGCCGGCCTCTTAATGCTCCTCCCCGGCCACCCCCAAACCTCCTTAGTAATGTAATCACGTTTTTGGTTTTAGCTTTTGTCATGGGTACATTCTGTCATGTTCTTAACACTCTCCGCGGTCTTCGGGTCTACCCTCCTCTCCCCATCCTATTTTATCTTCCCCCTTTTTTTTCCTTTTTTTTCCTTTTTTTTCCTTTCTTTTCCTTACGCACCTTTTTCCTTTCTCTCCCCTCACCTACTTCCTTTCCCCCCTCCCCTCACATACTTTGTAGTATACTCCCATACTCCCCTCATCTTTCCTCACCACATACATACATACTCCTCTCACCTTTCCTCACCCATTCCTTCCCATCCTCCCCATCCTCTTTTCCCTATCTTAACTTCCCCTCACCCATTTCTTTCCCCTCTTCTCACCCCCCCCTCCCCTCACTATTCCCCTGTCATCACCCCCTTCCTTTGCCTCTCCTCGTCCCCTTCCTTCGCCTCTCCTCGTCCCCTTCCTTCGCCTCTCCTCGCCCCCTTCCTTCCCCTCTCCTCACCTACTTCTTTCCCCTCGTTTCACACCTTTCCATTCCCTCCCTTCATTATCTTCCTTTTCTCCTCACTGCCTTCCTATGCCTCCCCTCATCCCCTCCCTCACCACCCACACTTCACCTCCCCTCACCACCTACACTTCACCTCCCCTCACTTCCGTATTCCATTTGGTGGTGGTAATATTGTTGTTCCTTTATCGTACAATAAATGATACTGAGAAAATCAGTAGGAGCCATGTGGAGGATTAGAATCTATGCGCTGGGTACTCCGAGGCACGCTCTATTCACTACACTACCCCATAGAGAAGCAACATTGCAACCTGGGATTCAACTGCATCCTCTAGGGTTCCTGAGACTTTCACAGAAGCTTAATCATGGCTTAACACAACGCCCTCCCCTCCCCATGCTCTCTGGTCCACTTGTTCTACCTCCAACAGGAATCATAGAGGATGCAGTTAAAGCCCAGGTTGCAATGCTATTGACCATGCCATGGTGTGGTGGTCTATAGAGCTTGCCTAGGAGTATCCAGCACATAGGTTCCATTCCTCCTCATGGCTCCTACTGATTTTCTCATTGATATATAACATTAATGCGATTTCTTTGTGCATGAATGATACTGTTGTGGTAATGTTGGTGATGGAGGTAGCAGTACACAGTGTTAGTGTGGAGGTGGTAGTATTGTTGTTGTTTGTGGGAGTATATTTTCTATTACTGTAGGTAATGTTTTTGTGTGTAGTGTTGGTATTGGTAACACTCTTGTGACTTTATGTGGTTTGTATTTGTTATTGAAATGGGGTGTTTGAGGACCTGTGAACAGGTGATCAGTATTATAATGTAACCCAATTTTTATCCCTGGGGTTGTGTTATTTTCTGATTGCTTATGCCTCCAAAGTAGAGAAAACGACTATTATTCCCCTCAAACTTTGGTTTCACCTTTGTCTCGGATAGCTTAGGGAAGATGCCAAGTACTTGGAAGACTGCTGACTCCCTTTCCTAGCTGTTGTTGCATGTTGGCAGCCTTCACACAATCAAGACTCCTTATCTAGAGCTGTAACACATTTTCATGTGGGCAGCCTTCAAGTGCCTTCAAGATGTCTTCACTAAGCTCTCTTAGACAAAGATCAAAGCAAACTGAGGGGAAAATAATAACCATTTTCTATATTTTGGAGGCATAAGCAGTCAGAAAGTAACCCTTATTACACAGGAAGAAAACAAATTTTTTAACACACTAATATTTAATTACTTCCAGGTTGGAATCTTAGACATTGATATCTGTGGCCCATCTCAGCCCCGACTGTTGGGTGCTCAAGAAGAAAAGGTCCACTCTTCTGGGGCGGGCTGGTCACCTATTGTAAGTTCTGCCCCACAGCTTTGCTGTATTGCATTGTTAAATAAGCTCAAATTAATTTAGTATTTTCAAATTTGTAATGTTGCAGTCTTGTTATAAAAGCCATCCTAGGTCAATAATTGCAGTTCTGAGACATTTGCATTGTTTGTGTTTCTTTGCATTAATACTGCAATGTGAGTCCAGTGAGTTAATGTTTCATATAAGTTAATACAAAAAAGATCTCTTGCTCTCAGTATGTTGCAGAAAACTTGGCAGTGATGTCAATAGGGTTCCTTCTAAAAAGTGCAGATGATGCTGTCATTTGGAGAGGACCAAAAAAAAATGGTATGAAAATGGTAATTTTTGTATTTTAGTGTTATTATATTTCTTTTGATCTCATAGGTGGGAGGACTACACAAAAGGATTTAAATTGTAAGAAATATTTTTGTTAAGACTGATGCCTACTTGAGTAATTTACTGGGAGAAAGTAGTACTGTACAGTACACAAAATTGTCAGTTGTACCTATTGAAAGATCTACTCCCTAAGATAAATGGGGGTGAATGGGATAGGGGCAGGAGGTAAAGCATGTAAACCAATTATTACATTTATTCTCCTCCCCTCACTGTTTTCTTTTTTATCCCCTCCCTGGCAGTCATGGTATTTGGTCATGATCGATGTGCAGTCTCCGACTTCCTTCTGTTAGCCTGAGATCCTGGATGTATCCATGTTTAATAACCTTCAGTTTATATCAGTTTTTATATTAAAAAAAGATAATACAGTACTGTACAAAAACGTGCTGACTGTCAATCACAATAGGAGTCAGAGAGATGTTATCATTACAGTACAGCGTTCATAGAGACAGCTTTTGTTTATTATTCTGTGTTTTATATTTAATGAAAATAAAAATTAAATATATTCCATGTTCTTCATGAAGTTATTAGCAATACAATATATGTATTATAAAGCAGAGGGGTCTTCACAAACACATTCCTGCATTGTATTGACAGTCGACTGTATGAAGTTTTTTATTATTCATAACTAGTTTATTTTAATTTTGTTCACAATTAATATTATACTAATACTAATCTCACATTAGGGATGATCAAACAGTTCCTGCGTGATGTGGATTGGGGCTCTCTGGACTACCTTATTGTGGACACACCGCCAGGAACTAGTGACGAACATTTGAGTATTGTGCAGTACCTCTCTGCTGCTCCTCCCGTAGCTGCAGTTATTGTTACAACACCGCAGGTTGACTGACCTACTCACATTTATAATTTTAGCCATATTTTTAATATTATTGTCTATTGTCATCCAGTACAGTGGCTCAAGCATGCTCTTCATATCATCTTGTCTTACCAGCAGCTTATTTTAGGGCTGAACCATATTTTGCGTAATTTGCCAATCATGTCAACTTTCTAATGCCAGTGTTACATTAATGTTACCATATCCTTCCATCAGGAGGTGGCTCTACTTGACGTTCGCAAGGAAATTACTTTCTGCCAAAAAGTCAACATTCCAATAATCGGTATTGTGGAGAACATGACCACATTTGTATGCCCCAAGTGCAAGGTACTGTATATAGTTCTCCAGAAAAGTCAACATGCTCTATCTAGGCACTTTTTTTATTTGTCTCTCAGAAATCAAACATTGTATATATTGAAAGGTCTTTTTTTCTGGTGGGCCCCGTTAACTCTTCATCACTGCCCTGTTTCCTTCTTTCCTGTGGAATTGGGGACTGGGGATTAGAGGGGGTTCAGTACACGCAACTCAGAGTGAGAGGGCAGGTTGGCTGGAATACTACATGACTGTCATCTAGGGACTGTTAGATGCATCACAGGTAGTTATTAACCCCCCCCCCCAGAAATTATGTTTTGTCATCATAACACCATACAACAGGTATGGTGTTAAGATAATACCATACCTGCTAAGATAACTGAGAAACCTGGGAGATATCTTTTTGAAGTTATCTTGAGGTGATTTCCGGGCTTAGTGTTCCCGCGGCCCAGTCCTTGACCAGTCCTCCTTTTTGTTACACATTCCCAGGAAGCAGCCCGTAGCAGGTGTCTAACTCCCAGGTACCTATTTACTGCTAGGTGAACAGGGACATTAGGGTGAAAGAAACATTTTGCCCATTTGTCTCCACCTTCACCGGGGATAGAACCCGGAACCTCAGGATTTCAAATCCGAAGCACTGTCCACTCAGCTGTCAGGCGCCCTGACAGCTGATATAAAGGTATTGAAAGAATTGATTTCTGGATACAATTACAAGACTGAGAATTATATTTCATTAATCTAAATGTTTGTAACATCCTTTGATTCAAGATATTTGTCAGATATTTTATTTTCTGAAATTATGCTTGTGGTTGGGGATTTTAATACTAGACATCTAGCTTTAGGTTCAAGTGGTAAAGCAAATATTAATGTTTGCAGATGGTACCAGTTTCTACAGGAACATGAAAATGCTCACCTACTAGGGAAGCCCTCTCCTACCCATTTGCAGGACTACCCAGCTGTCACCTAACCTCAGTTCTATAGCTGATGTAGTGCATACTGAGTAAACCTCTCTTCTGTGCTGGCTCTGGTGTTCTGCTTGTTCAGCTAGTTGGTGGTGTTTGCCCTTGATGGTATTATACTGTACACTGTAGCATAAACCTAGTTTTGAGTGCTTGGAGCAATGTTCCAAGCATACTCCAAATATGCTGTGATAGGCTTGCATGCACAATTACATAGTCGTGCACCAGGTCTTGGGAACATGGAATAGGGCTAAAGTGAAGTGCCAAGCTCTCTCACCACTAACACTTTCACAGTGCCTTGAAACGCTGAGTGCTTATCCTGAGGTAGGAGCTTTAGATGATGCATTCCACTTTCTGGAATAAGAAGTGTCCCGCAACCCATTAGCACATCAGACAATGATGAAACTGAATTACTACAGGGCGACCAGAGGTGTATAGTTAAATATTAGCACCTAGTCAATCTTCCCCAGCTAGGATACGAGCCTAATCCAAATTGCCCACGAAGTGCATGGCAAATGTGTTACTACTGCACCATGGGGACTGTACTACAGTATATGGATTTGTGAACCCCCCTCCTTTAGGGACCTGAAATAGAGGAGGGTAGAAATAGCCTGAGCTACTCTATCCTTTTGAGATGTATTTTATTTTTTCAGTAAACTTACTTGAATGTGAGCTGAAGCTCACCTCAGTGATCAAAATTCTGGTTCTGGCATCTAGTAGGTAACAGATGGATCTCAGAGGCCTGGTGTGTAGAGCTAAGGTTTGGTGGTACCAGAAATAGCTCACAGATCCACTGGGTGCCCACCAAATAAGTGCTTTTTAATACATCAATGCTTGATTATGTATTTTTCAGACAGAAACAGCCATCTTTCCAGCCACTACAGGAGGTGGTACACAGCTGGCAGCTGATGCTGGTTTACATTTGCTTGGTCAGCTGCCATTAGATCCAAGAGTTGCTCAATCTTGTGACCACGGGCAGAATTTTTTGACTGATGAACCAGATGCTCCTACCACATCAGCTTATCGAGATATTGCAAGAAGTAAGTTAACTCCATTTAAAATATTTCTCTGACACTAATACTGTACCTGCTAATCCATGGATAGTTTTGTTCGGTATATATGTAAGTGGCTCTCAACATGATTTCCAAGAGAGAATGCATATTACAAATATATGGTAGTACTGTACTATGTCAGATAATCCAAGTATTTACCAACTATTAAGGCATTAGTCTACAAAGCGTAGTGGACAAAGTGTATGAAACATGAGACATTAAAATTGAGTTTGCAATAAACAAGATGAATTCTGTAGTGGAAGAGATTTAATTGATCAGATACAGCTTTTACAATAAGACAGCTACTGTGGGAAGAGAGAGCATTTGAAAAAGATTATTGTGTGTTTATGGCTTTTATGATCCTAGGGAAAGCATATTATTTTTTTACTGTACTGTATATTATTATGCCTTGCTAATTATATAGAGCTGTTATTTCATACTTTTGTTCCTATATTTTCAGAAATAATAGAGTACTGCCAGAACCAGACTCAGCAACACTCGTGATACTCCTGTACCTATAGGATACACAGTGAAGCACCTAACAAAATTAGGTCATGACTTTTTTTTTTTAGATAATGAAATACTGTATTAAATTAAATTATTCATCACATACATGAGAGACATTTTCACCTTTTATTGCCAGTCAATTCCAAATTTAAAATAAGTAATTTATCAAACAAAGTCACCATGCAGTAAAGACTAATTAGCACCGTTTGCGTCACAGGAGATTCAAAAGGTATTATCACACAGGATATAGTTTCAAATATCAAGGTGGTACATTGTTGGTGCAGAACTTGTTGTTGGGGTCTGTACCACATTTCAGTCACACAGACTGTCAATTACTAATCTTCACAGATATCAGTTCTTTATATATGTAGGAGAGTTGAGAAGACCTCAGATGTTGCATCTGTTCTTGGCATACCATAGTAGTATGGTATTGTATATTGTAGTTCAAAAATAAAATAAAAAAAAGTACCCAATTTCATCCTCATAGTTTCCTACCTTGTGCTTCAAACTCACACTGTATCTTGTACTACCCAAATCCCCAATATTAATACTTAAGTCATATATTCTTACCAGTGTAATCACCGTTGATAACTTAGGTTGTAGTTATTTGTTGATATAATAACCTTGCTACAATATTCCCCTTTCATCTTGCCTGGTATGTTAGATTAAGGACCTGCCTGAAATACTGTGCATGTTAGTGCACATTGGTATGTAAAAATACCAATTTTAGGTAATCTCACTAACCCATTGTACCTTCTTGCTAATAAATTATTAGTTATTATTATTATTATATTTTAGTACTTATATCAGATAATGCTCGTAGTACCTACGTACATAGTTCTCCTGTGGTAGACTTAGTTATTAGCTATTAGTCGGTTTGATCAAATTTTATTGATTATTTTTCCAGGCCCTCTTCTGGTATGAAATGTACGTATCATTTTCAATCCTATTCGAGTATCATCAATCAGCTATATCCTATTGTAGGCTTGTAGTTTAGTTACGAGAAATATTGATAGTTTTCAGTAAATTATTATAATTATTCTATGAACTATTATCTGTAAATAATTCAATTTGTGCCAAAATATAACATATGGAATATGTTATGGATGGAATGCATTAGGAGTGATGTGGAGGAGGAAGACTCCACTGCCCCATAGCCCATTTCCACCTGTACGATGTTTATGGGAGTCCATTGCCAACTATTGGATGGGTATGGAACCCACTACCACCCACAGGATGGGTATGAGGTCCACAACCACCCCACAGGATGAGTATAGGGTCCACTACTGTCCACAGGAGGGGGTATGGGGTCCACTACCATCAACAGGATGGGCATGGGGGGGTCCACTATTGCCCACAGGATGGGTATGGGGCCTACAACTGCCCATAGGATGGGAATGGGATCCACTACCACCCGTAGGATGGGTATGAGCACCCATACCAATCCGGTAGGCAGAAATGGACCCTACACCCATCCTATGGGTGCTAATGTACCCGGTTGGGTATGATTCCGGTTATCTGCATAAATACGCTAGATTCCTGCATATATTCCCTGGCGTGTGAACAATTGGGGGCTGTCCAGGAACTGAACTTGGGACCTCCTGCACCAAAGCAGGAATCATACCCGTAGACTACCATCAACAGGACGGGCATGGGGTCCACTACTGTTCACAGGATGAGTATGGCATCCACTACCACCTGTAGGATGAGTATGGGGCATACAATATACTGGATGGTATGGGGGTCCACTACCGCCCATAGGAATGGGATCCACTACCATCCACAGGATGGATATTGGGTCCACAAGTAATCACTATATATGGTCCACAACCACCTGTAGGATGGGTATGGGCACCCATACCAATCCGGTAGGCAGTAGTGGACCCAGTACCCATCCTGTGGTAGTGGATCCCATATGCATCCTGTGGGCGCTAATAGACCCCTACGGGTATGATTCCTGCTATCTATACATATAGGCTAGATTGTTGCATATATTCCCCTGATGTGAGAACAATTGGGGGGCCTGTCCAGGATCTGAACCCAGGACCTGCACCAAAGCAGGAGTCATGCCCCTAGACTACCATCAACAGGTTGGGCATGGGGTCCACTACTGCCCCACAGGATGGGTATGGTGTCCACCATCACCTGTAGGATGAGTATGGGACCTACAACACCGCTGATAGGATGGGAGTGGGATCCACTACCATCCACAGGATGGACATCAACTAATCACTCGTGTGTGTATATATATATCGTCCACTACCACCCTTAGGATGGGGCATGGGCACCCATACCAATCCAGTAAGCAGTAGTGGACCCAATACCCATCTTGTGGGTGGTAGTAGACCCCCATACCCATCCTGTGGGCACTAATGGACCCCTAGGGGTATGATTCCTGCTACCTGTATATATATACATGCTAGATTCTTGCATATATTCCCTGATTAGAGAAAAATTGGGAGCTTGTCCAGGACCTGCACCAAAGCAGGAATCGTGCCCCCTAGACTACCATCAACAGGATGGGCATGGGGTTCACTACCACCCACATTATGGGTATGGCATCCACTATCACCTGTGGGATGGGTATGGGGCCTACAACCACCCATAGGATGGGAATGGGATCCACTACCATCTACAGGATAGATATAGGGTCCACAACTAATCACTCCTGTATATATGGTCCACTACCATCCGTAGGATGGGTATGGGCACCCATACCAATCTGGTAGGCAGTAGTGGACCCCATACTCATCCTTTGGGTAGTAGTGAACCCCACACCAATCCTGTTGGTGCTAATGGACCCGGATGGGTATGATTCTTGCTACCTACATAAATACGCTAGATTCCTGCATATATTCCCCTGGCGTGAGAACAATTGGGGTCCTGTCTGGGATCTGAACCCGGGACCTCCTGCACCAGAACAGGAATCATACCCCTAGACTACCATCAACAGGATGGGCATGAGAGTCCACTACTGTCTACAAGATGAGTATGACATCCACTACCACTTGTAGTGGTCTGATATGGGCCTACAACCACCCATAGGAAAGGAATGGGATCCATTACCATCCACAGGATGGATATAGGGTCCACAACTAAGCACTAGTGTATATATGATCCACTACCACCCGTAAGAGGGGTATGGGAACTCATACCAATCCGGTAGGCAGTAGTGGATCAAATACCCATCCTGTGGGCGGTAGTGGACCCCATACGCATCCTGTGGGCACTAATGGACCCCATTTCCATCACTTGGCAATGCTCTGAGTGTGTTGTCTTCTAGTGTTCTGAGAGTGGTGCTCAGAACACTACCCTGAGGGACTCCTTCAAACCAACCCCCACTTGAAATGAGCGACGGGAGAGAAAGCTTTGAAGGAAAATCGGGAGATTGCCACGAAGGCAAATTCACATTCTGAATTAACGAATTAATCACATTCTGAAGTAATGCGAAGCCACGAAGGCCTCGCATTACCCATCATCCAATTTCTCATGTTGCACATAAAGGAGCCTTCAAAAATACCATCACTCAAGATTTTGCAACGAAATGGAAAACGTCATGCTCACCTTTGTACTATGGGTCCATTAAGAAGAAATGGGAAACTTGGAAACATGACAGAAATAAAAGCAGAGAAATTTATATAACAATGACCAGATTAACGTTCGGACACACCAAACTGGCAGCATACATTTCTAACGACAGAACAGACATCAACGAACTCTGCATCCACTGTCAGGTGCCTGAAACAACCTAAACACTATCTCCTTCACTGCTTCCGACATCATAGTGCCAGAGTAAATTCAAACAAGTATTTATCGCACTTAAAATACCTTTTACCATTGAATATACACTAGGAGGTGACCACTCATTACAGGAAAAATACCAAAGTCAAAGCATTGGCTAAATATCTCCAAATTGTGTCACATCTGACCCTTGCCACATTTATACCTGGCGCCACCAACAGCTACACAGAAAACAAGTGCCTCGTCACAACACTATGGATCAGCTGATGCCATAAACAACATACCGCCCTACAATGCGGCAAGTCTCCTCCTAACGTACACCTCTGTTTTAACCACCGCTCCTCTACCTACAGCACAACGCAACAAACACTTTTGAAACTCTTGTCATCCTCAACATAAACGCATCTCCCAACATCTGTACTGGTGCAGTTATCATGAGGACAAACCCTTCATGCAAACTGCACCTACTATCAAGAAGAAGGCCAAAGGAATGCAGCTGGGCAAGAATATTTTACCTCCAGGTGGTATCATAAGGTTTTTCCAGGCCAAAATGACTAGGAATTCACAGCAAAGGCAATACAGATGTAGTCTTGTCAAGTTAACTTGGAGGTCTCAACAAAATATCCATTATGCTGTGACCTATGTGAAACCAATTTAGACGTTCTAGGAACCACACGAGACATACATTTACTGTATCATACATTCAAGTTTGCAAATGCAATTTGTTAAGGCAATGGGATAAAAATCATTAAGGGAGGCCCCTCAAGTACCAGGCTTCAATAATAGGAAAAAACACAGTCATTGGGGACAGAAGACACCCAAATATCATTAAAGATATGTAGCAGGTACTGCAAGGAGCACAGAGGGAGAAAATAGAGCATCTGTCAGTGAACACCATCAGAGCCCACGAAAAAAAAAAATCTAATTAAATATATATTGAACGTCACATACATCTTTGTTACAGTAAATATAGGACATGGTAGTAGAGGTACTAATCTATACATACAATACTTTATTTCTCTTAATGGTAACAATGTCTCTTGATTTAAAGTCCCATTAAGAAATTGGGGGTGTGTGCAACATAATCAAATAAAAAATCAACCCAGAATATAGTCTGGCTATCTTCTTGATACAAGGTCAACTGTGGCATAGCAGACATGAGGCTTTTTATTCTCCAAGTAAGGTTCTTTCTGTAATAAACAATCCTGGCCTGGATAGAAAATCAATGAGCTAACTATAGGGTTCCAAACAGCTGTTTGTTAATCAAAAAGGAATCTTAGAGTAATAAAAGTCATTAGCCAATGTATGATCACCTTAAACCTTGCTCTGAATAACGGTACATGATGTACACTTTACACATACATTATAATTTCATAAACTCAAGGACAAACTGGATACATGTCTAATAACTATTTATAAATTTCAGAGATTATCCATATTGAAGAATATATTTAAACAAGTAGCTTAAGTTACTTAAGTAGCACTGAAAAATTATTTAAGAAAATATAGTTAAGTCAAAATTTTCCCAAGACATTAGTAAAGAAATTATTATTTTCCCTCAAAACAGATTGACAATGAATGATTTTCATAAAAAACATGATAACCTGAAAGTCCTCCTTCCTTTCCAAACTACTTCATCAATAAACATATTTCCTTCATGCAATATACAATACAGAACTTGCAACAGCAACAGCAGCAGCACAATTTTATTTAATTTTAAGGCTCACATTATTTTAATACCAAAGTACAGCATATTATCATCTTCCCCACAGCACAATTATAGTATTACAAAATAAAAATAAATATGTAAAAATTATGCAAAATGCAGAGAATGTCACAATAACATGCCTGAAAGTAACCCAACCCACACGCACGGGAGAGGAATATGATGACACTTTGGCCCGTCTTGGACCTCCTTCAAGTCAAAACAGGCTCCATGGCTTAGCACGGACTGCAACATCATCGCATTCCTTTCTTTCCATGTGTGTGTGTGTGTGTGCATTGGGTTATTTATCTATAATGAAGTGTTACAAACCACCCTTCTGCTATTGCAACATCTTGGGCCACTTAGACCAAACATACTGGTAGTATTGTACTTAAACGTTTGTCTGAACCTAGAGCATCCTAATGTCTTGGTATATACAGTGTCCTAATATCTTCTGGTATATACAGCATCATCATGTTTTTCATGCATAAAAATGATAAAAACCCTGTTTGAGTAGCTAGCATTATCTAGTATGAGATTTTCTGCTGTGTTACACCAGTACCCATGGAGTACAGTCATGTGGCCTTGGTCACTCAAGAGGGCCACAAGCACAAACATAAAAGCAAAATAAACTCTTATTCACTCATAATGGTACTTTTTCTGTTCACTTTCATACTGCAGCACCACTTATTCTAACAAAACATTCAAAAATACACATTATTTTCTGAAGTTTCAATTCGTAAATACCATATTCTTCCTTTTGTCAACTGAGAATTTTCAAATTTTCCATGCATCACTGCTGAAGCAACCCTTATTTTTGTATTTTTGTTTATATTTCATACGGCACAGTAAGACTTTCTTTGAGTCACCAAACTTGCAGAGTTCTTCAGGAAACATTATAAACATTAATGCCAAGTTGTTAACACTCAAAAGACTTCAAGAGACAAGACATGAATCTTTTGAGGAAGATTCTTTACAAGTAACCTTGCTCCGAATGCAAGAGCATGTATGTTACGGACAACATATAATTAACCAATAGTTCTTTATCAGGTAGTTGGTAATCCCGAGGTGTGTTAGACAGCGCACCTGGAGCCAGATTCACGAAGCAGTTACGCAAGCACTTACAAGCCTGTGCATCTTTTCTCAATCTTTCGTGGCTTTGTTTACAATTATTCAACAGTTAATGAGCTCTGAAGCACCAGGAGGCTGTTTATAACAATAACAGCAGTTGATTGGGAAGTTTTCATGCTTGTAAACTGTTTAATAAATGTAACCAAAGCCATCACAGATTGAGGAAAGATATACACGTTCGTAAGTACTTGCGTAACTGCTTCGTGAATCTGTTCCCTGCTTTGCAACTGAAACCCCAGGTTTGATTACTGGGCAAGGCAGAACCCTTTTGACAGTTTCTTCATACCTTGATTCAGTAACTGGAGTACTAGATGTAAACTAATTGATAAGATTGTATTCCAGTGCGAATGAATTTCCAGGGTTAGTTGTATTTGTGTGATCTTACCAGATCAATAACTGATCTTGGACCCTACAACTTGCTAAGTATGGGTGTGGTAGTCATGTTGGCAGAAACTTCCATAGGTTAAAAAATTACCTGCCTGGTCGGCTTCAAAGCCTTCCTTAATGCATGAGGCACAATCACTATTACTACCTAGTAAGTGTTAACTAAAACACACTGTCCCTTCCACTACTATTCCCATAATAGGAGGTACTTGACTGATTATGGGTTGAACCCCTATTGCTATCACCCATGTAACCACTCCTATCACCACCTAGACTGCTTCTGTCACCACTACCAAAACTGCTTCTGTCACCACCAAAACCACTTTTGTCTCCACCAAAACTACTTCTATCACCATCAAAACCACTTCTATCTCCAAAACCACTTCTATCTCCACCAAAACCACTCCTGTCTCCACCAAAACCACTCCTGTCTCCACCAAAACCACCTCTATCTCCGGCAAAATTGCTTCTATCTCCACCTAAACCAACTTTATCACCACCAAAACCTTTATCTCCACTAAAACCCCCTTTGTCTCCTCCAAAACCACTCCGGTCTCCAAATCCACTCCGGTCTCCACCAAATCCACTCCTGTCTCCCCCAAATCCACTTCTGTCTCCACCTAAACCACTTCTGTCTCCACCTAAACCACTCCTGTCTCCTCCTAAACCACTCCTGTCTCCTCCAAATCCACTTCTGTCTCCACCTAAACCACTCCTGTCTCCACCTAAACCACTCCTGTCTCCACCTAAACCACTCCGGTCTCCACCTAAACCACTCCGGTCTCCACCTAAACCACTCCTGTCTCCACCTAAACCACTCCTGTCTCCTCCAAATCCACTTCTGTCTCCACCTAAACCACTCCTGTCTCCAGCAAATCCACTCCTGTCTCCAGCAAATCCACTCCTGTCTCCACCAAATCCACTCCGGTCTCCCCCAAATCCACTCCTATCTCCCCCAAATCCACTTCTGTCTCCACCTAAACCACTCCTGTCACCACCTAAACCACTCCTGTCACTACCTAAACCACTCCTGTCACCACCTAAACCACTCCTGTCACTACCTAAACCACTCCTGTCACCACCTAAACCACTCCTGTCTCCCCCATACCCACTTTTTTCTCCTCCAAAACTGTTTCTATCTCCACCATAACTACCATCCCCACCCAAACCACGTCTGTCTCCACCAAAACTGCCTCTATCGCCACCTAAACCACTTTTATCTCCGCCAAAACCACCATCTCTACCAAAACCACCTCTGTCTCCAACAAAATTGCCTCCATCTCCTCCAAATCCACCTCTATTTCCACCTAATCCACCTCTGTTCCCACCAAAACCACCTCTATCTCCACCAAAACCACCTCTATCTCCACCTAAGCTGCTTCTATCTCCACCAAAACCACTTCTATCTCCACCAAAACCACTTCTATCTCCACCAAAACCACTTCTATCTCCACCAAAACCACTTCTATCCCCACCAAAACTGCTTCTATCTCCACCAAAACCGCTTCTATCCCCACCAAAACTGCCTCTATCTCCACCTAAACCACTATTGTCTCCACTGAAGCCACTCCTGTCACCACCTTGTGGTGCTGGCAGAAGTCCCTTTCTACTACCACCATCTGGTGGTGCCAAAAGTCCTCTCCTATCACTACCACCATCTGGTGGTGCTAAAAGTCCTCTTCTATCATTGCCACCATCTGGTGGTGCCAAAAGTCCTCTCCTATCACTACCACCATCTGGTGGTGCTAAAAGTCCTCTTCTATCATTGCCACCATCTGGTGGTGCCAAAAGTCCTCTTCTATCATTGCCACCGTCTGGTGGTGCCAAAAGTCCTCTTCTATCATTGCCACCATCTGGAGGTGCCAAAAGTCCTCTTCTATCATTGCCACCATCTGGTGGTGCCAAAAGTCCTCTTCTATCATTGCCACCGTCCGGTGGTGCCAAAAGTCCTCTTCTATCATTGCCACCATCTGGTGGCGCTAAGAGTCCTCTTCTATCATTACCACCATCTGGTGGTGCTAAGAGTCCACGTCTGTCACTGTCTGGAGGTGCTAAAAGTCCTCTTCTATCACTGCCACCATCCTGTGGAGTTAGAAGACTTCTTCTATCACCACCATCTGGTGGTGCTAAAAGTCCCCTTCTACCACTGTCCATTGGTGAGAGAAGCCCTCTTCTATCACCACCACCATCTGGTGGGGCTAAAAGTCCTCTCCTATCACCACCACCACCATCTGGTGGTGAGAGAAGTCCCCGTTTATCGCCGCCACCAACTGGTGCTGCCAAGAGTCCACGTCTGTCAACACCTTCTGGAGACGACAGAAGTCCCCTTCTATCACCACCTGGTGGTGATAGAAGTCCCCTTCTATCACCACCTGGTGTTGACAAGAGTCCCCTCCTATCACCCTCATAACCCCTCATATCATTGCTAGTGTCCTTCCTAGAACCATCATAATCTCGCTTAAAACCTCCATAGTCCCTCTTATCTCCATACCCACCATACTCCCTGGTATTACCCCTATAGTTTGATCTGTTGTCATAACCATAGCCTCCACGTCTGTCACCCTGGTAGCCTCCTCGTCTGTCACCCTGGTAGCCACCGCCTCTGTTTCTGCCTCGTAAACTTGCACGATACTTGCTGCGTTCACTCCTCTCTGCTGGCAGAATTGGTGGATCTGGCATTGGTTTACTGTAGTACTGAAATAGAAATTTCGTAAATGAATATTGATGCACATATGTAATTAAAAATTTACATTATATAAATTACTAACAGATATACTAATCTCTCTTATAAATAAACTAGATCTTGCCCTTTAAATAAAATAACAAAATTAACATATTTCTCAAGACATAATTATTTTAAAACATTTGGTTCATATTCAACAGGCGGCATAACTGACGCAAGAAAATGTTTAGACAATACAAAGAAACAAGTATACACTATGTAAGTCCAGTAATTGAAATGAAAATTACATAGTTACATTTGATACACATTTTTGTTCCAAGGATACTTGTATATACTTGGAACTGTGCCAGTACATTACTCTATATGTATGTATCACATATAGTATCATATAGTATCATACGTACATACTATGTATCATGCAATAAGGGAAATAAGGTTAACTACTGGTGTTAACACATGATCTGATGATCAAAAACTCACTCATATTTCAATCAGGCATTCTTACATTTTCTCTACATGAATATGGAGCTTTTGCCAATAGTCAACAAAAGGTCTGTGCCCTTTATTTTGTCACACATGAAATTTAAGGATCTATAGAACCTGAAAACACACAAACCATCCAGTTCTATTATTCTGACATTAAAAAAGCTAGCATTAAATGTAATGAAATGCCAATTTCTGGATGAGTCCGGCTGGTTTCCTCAAGTTACCATCTCCGATGTAGGTGCCATCGGTGAAGAAGTACTGTACTCTGGTCTACCAAGGACCTAGAGCCCGAAGAACCAGGTCCCCTCACCAGAAGTGCAGGGTGGATCTCGCATCCTCATGAACAATGCACCCAGTGCATTGCCCATGAACAACGCACTACAGTGAGGTCACTAGTGCAGTATGGATTTCGCAATACCATCTCAAGCAGGTATGGCGGTTACCAAACTATCTATTTTCACAGCTAAATTGTATGTCTTTTACCAAGCTCTCCAAGTAATCATAACAAAACCAGTTGGGATATATACAATGTGTAATGATTCCTAGAGTGTGATTCAAGCAATTATGTACTCTTCCACAACGTGCAAAGAGTTTGTTTACCCATGCCTTCAACTTCATGAACATCAATTGAATGGCTATTGCATCTCTATCCAATGGGTCCCAATGCATTATGGTATACTCCATAATAAACTTGTAGATCAACTGGCCAAAGCGATGCATAATACGCCTTACATTATCCATCATCCAATTCCTCATGTTGCACGTAAAGGAGCCTTCAAAGATACCATCACCCAAAATTTTGTAATGAAATGGAAAATGTCATGCTCATCTTTGTACTATGGGTCCATAAAAAAGAAATGGGAAACTTGGAAACATGTCAGATATAAGACAGAGAAATTGATGTAACGATGACCAGATTAAGGCTGGGACACATCAAACTGGCAGCACACGGCTCTAAATACAGAACAGACATCAACAAACTCTGCATACACTGTCATGTGCCTGAAACACTATCTCTTTCACTGTTTGACATCATAGTGCCAGAGTAAACTTCAAAATAGTATACCTGGAGCATACCTGTAGAGGGTTCTAGGTGTTAATTTACTCCCTGAGCCAGGCCCGAGGCCAGGCTCAATAGTACTTATCGCACTTAAAATAATTTTTTACCATCGAGCATATATTAGGAGATAATCTCTTGTTTTATGAAAAGTATCAAATTGTCAAAGCACTGGCTAAATATCTCCAGTCGACCAACAAATTGGGCCACATTTGAACTGTGTCACATTTATACCTAGCACAACCAGCAGCCAAACACAGAAAAAACTGCCTCGTCGCACGAGCACCAACGATCAGCTGACGCCATAAACATAACCTCCCGCCCGACAATGCGGCAAGTCTCCCTCTAACACACACCTCTGTTTAGTCACCGCTCCTCTATCTACAACACAATACAAACACTTGAAACCTTGTAATTCTCAACATTAATGCGTCTCCCAACATTTGTACTCTTGCAGTCATTGGGAGGATAAACCCTTCATGCAAACTGCACATACCATCAAGAAGAGGAAAAGTGCAGGGAGCCTTGCCACTTATATATTAAGTTATTAATTTATGCAACCACCTAGAAAGGCACCCCGAAAGTCAGCGAGTCACAATAAATCCCAACTGGTCATCTTCAAGGATTGTATACTCAAAAACTATCATAAAATGCCCCAAACTATGTAAACAAATAATAAAAAATGTCATAAAACTAACATTCCCTTGTTCATGCTACCCTCCCCCTCATTTGGGGAAAGGAGGGGGGCCAGGCCACAGCTCACAGGCCACTCCAACATTAATTTGAAGAATGATGAAGCTACCCGACTCTCTGTGGGAGGGAAGATGTCAGGGAGTCACCAGAACTCACCAAAAAATTGGCATTTCATTACACTGAATGCTGGCTTTTTGGAGGGAACCCTTTATGGCTCCCTGATGCTTACTACCCATGGAGAAGGAACAAATGGGCACTTACCAGGGAGGAGGAGAGTACTGCAGAAATCGGAATGAAGAAGAGACAGTCGGCCAAGTCTAAGGCTTGGAAGCTGACCGAGTAAGGAACAAGAGGAACCTAAACCTGGCCAGAGACCAGCTCAGGGAACAGAACTCTCAAAACCTTCTCCAGGTATACAACCACCCTCTTTAACAGTCTTAAATGTACAATGAATGTTTGTAATAGTCATAACCAACATTTTTTTGGGAAAGGGGGGGGGGGAGTATTCTTATTCCAGTATTATTTGCATACCTCCATGAAGCCTTTATCATCTTCTGTATAGCGATCTACAAACTCTTCTTCAAGCTGAGCGAGGTATTTTTCATCCAGTTCTACCATACCATTTGCAGAACCATTCTCACTAACTTCAGCTGCCATTTTCTTAATATTTGTGATGCTTAGGTAAACCAACAAGAAGAGAATCCGAGACTGGAAAAAATAAAAATAGTTTGATTATGATAAAAACAATGTTCTGAATAATTGTAAATAAGCCCCAACCTCCCCTCCCTTCCACTCCCTCTATGCCCCAGCAAAAGGTCCCTCTTTCACCATGTACATAAGAACAGATTTATGTAGACCATCATGTGTACATTGAACTACTACACTAAAAATATATATTTTTCTAGCATAACCAACTGAAGAAAGTATCATCTATTCCTAAACAAGACAGGGAGTCAGGTAAACCAAAAAGATATACTAATCTGGTTTACAAATTCTAATCATGTAGCTTGATCCAAGGGCAGGTTTTCCTGCAGATGATGATCACTACAGCTACTCCTGTTAGCAGCCTACAGGCCCAATAGGAACCACAACCAGGCTGATCACAAACTTCCTGCAGAAACCAGTCTAGCTCCCTGTTGAAGGGAAAAGCCTTCGTCCAGAAATATTTCTTGTATTTTCTGATGAAGGTTGAATAACCATGAGTCTCTGAAGTTGAAACATTGCTCAGACTGAGCTTATGCTGCATTTTCCACCATATTTCACTCCAACAAGGAGTTATTTTATTGTGCACAGTAGAGACTTAGCCTTCAAGTATTTCCCATGTTTAAATTATCTCTCTAGTCTCCATTTCCTCATTTATGCTTGGATTATGGTGTTCCTGCACCCAAAGTGGAGCATGCTCTGCTATGTGATCAGGTCCAACTCAGTGGGAAGGTGGACCTGTTGTATGCACCTTCCCTTGTGGTTCTGGGTATTAGTGCCCCCACAGCCTGGTCTCTCATCAGGCCTCCTGATCGTGATCTGATCAACCAGATCTCTCTGGTTGACCAGATCTCTCTTCTCCTACCACTTCTATTCTTTATATGGTGTATGTATATATACGAAGTGAGGAAGCGACGGGCTTGTTAAAAGCACATTAACTAATGCTACTTGCATTCTCGACCAACTTGCTACTAACTTATTACTAACATTCTTCACAACAAGATTATTATTTATTACTATGCAGTACAGTACAGTACAGTACTTACATTCTTCAGTAATCAGTTTTTCAAGAATAAGCCCATAAAAGCCTTCTGATGAAGCTTTGAAATGGCTGATACTGGCTTTTCCAACTGGCTCAAAAATCCTAGAAAAAAAAGAAAAAGGAAAAAGAATTGGTAAAAGAAATATGCGAAGTAATAGCTGCACTAATCTTGGCACATGACTGATTCACTAGAAAATTGCCATAAAACAAAAGTAATCATAAAAATAGCTTACTATTACCGAGTCAGTTTAGTATTGCCAAGCAGAGGTACATTGCCAAAATAGCTTGCCATTACTGATTTAGCTTAGCATGCCACAAAGCAGATCTCCCAAAACAGCTTGCCATTACTGATTCAGCTTAGCAATGCCACAAAGCAAGGATACCAACAAAAAACTTGGCATCAGGGTTAGTGTTTGGGAAAATGAATACATTTGTCACAGTACAGTACCTGCCAAGTAGTCCTTTAACAAGAATAGTGATGGCTTACTCAACATGTTGAGTTAATGAATATATTTCAAAGGTTTGGTATACAGATTGGGAGAAGACAAAGGCCAATCAAAAGCTTGCAAAGTATGCAAGCCCGTGTGAGTTTTAATTCCATAGATTACAAAGAAATTCCTGTTACATTTCTTGTTTGAAAGGTTTTGTCTTTAATTCATGTTCTTTTATTACTCAATTCTAGAAAATTATAAAACCACATTGAAGGAAAAAATCCAAAGCCTATTATTCCAGACACCAGCATGTGTCTTGGACTTGCTGGTGTCTCAGACATGCTCGGCTCCTTTGCCTCAGATTCTGATTCTGATTCTTGTCTCTGGTAGGTCAATGACAGTCTAAGACACTTGATGAGATGGTATTGATCCTGGAGGCCCATCCAGGGTCATTATATGACCCTGCTATTATAATATATATTATATGATGCCCCCCCAGTGTTGAATGTAATTAAATGTCAATTTCTGGGTAAGCCTCAGTGGCTCTATGGAGCTACTATTGGTGTGCGAAGCTACTACGTGCCATCAGTTGTGGAATTCTTTAGGCCTACCAGAGACCAGGAGCCAGAATGTGGCCCCCCCCTCAAAAAGAGGCACAGGAAGCACTGGCACTATGATAAAAATTGATACATGTGGTGAGGAACTCATGAGAGAATCCCTACAGGTTAGAAACAATATAGAATTAAGCAACGGCAGCCTTAGGGACACTTCACGAAAACATCAAGCCCAGGATGTTACTCAGGGATTGCTCAAAGAAGATATGAAAGAAACAAATGCACAAGTTGTAAAAGAAAAAGAAACAATTAAAGAAATATGTTTGGAAGTTAAGAATAGGGATGAGCAGCAAGAATCCAATATTAGGCAAGCAATTAGGAAGGAGTTTGTCACAAGCAGTATATCAGTACAAAACACTGTAGATAGAAGTAAGCCCATAATTATTTTTGGGTGGATGGAAAAGAACATAATATCTGGGGCGGACAGAGCAGCAGAGATAAAAATCATTGAGAAAATAGTAGGTTTAGGCCTACAAAATAGTAGGCCTCACATCAAAGGAAAATATCAATGATTTTAGGATAGGCAGAAATAAAAAAAAAAAAGATAAAAATCTTGACCATTAAGGGTGACATTTAATGGAGTAAAACAAATGATAGACCATATATGATAGACCATGATAGACCATATAGACCATTATATACCATATAGATAGACAAATGATAGACCATATAGACCATTCAAATGATAGAAGTGCTTAGGAATGCCAGGAAATTGCAAAGTGATGAGGATGGAAAACTTTTTTCATTAAGACGAGATCTCTCGAGGGAAGACAGAAAAGCTGAAGGTAAGCTAAAGAAAGCTAACCTCAATAAGACAAAATGTCAAAATGGGAATAGAAATAAAGAAAAAAGAAATTAATTTTTCTACAAGGTGCTAGGGGTCTGTGAAATGGTATATAACAAAAAAAAATCATTAGAGGTCGAGGGAGTAGAGGACAAAAGGAAGAGGGGAACAAGTTCCTGAAAAAGCGAGGAGCATGTGCGTCACTTTCCAACTTTAGAATCCCTTTTAATTTCATGGATGGTGAAATAATAAAGAAACTGTTCATGACTTTTGTGAGATCAAAATTGCAATATGCAGCAGTTGTATGGTGCCTATATCTCAAGAAGCACAACAATAAACTGGAAAAGGTACAAAGGCATGCTACAAAATGGTTTCCAGAACTGAAAAACAAGAATTAAGAGGAGAGGCTAGAGGCATTAAATATGCCAAAGCTAGAAGCCAAAGCTAGAAGGTAGAAGAAAAAGATCACCACTTACAAAACAATAACAGGAATCTACCAAATTGACAGAGGAATTCCTGAAACCAGCAACTTCAAGAACAAGAATACACAGATTCAAGCTAAGGAAACAAAGATGCCAAAAAATATTAGACAGTTTTCTTTTGCAGAATGATAGACGATTGCAACAAGTTTAGTGAGAAGGTAGTGGAGGTCAAAACCGTCAGTAGTTTCAAAGCGTTATATGACAGAGTACTGGGAAGACGGGACACCACGAGCGTAGCTCTCATCCTGTAACTACACTTAGGTAATTACACACAAACACAGCTGACTGTTTAACACAAACCAACACATGCACACAGCTGACTGGCCAACACATATAGGCAGATAAGGTCATCCTCACCAGCCTAGGTGTGCCTGGCAGCGGGGGCAGATGCACACCTTCCACAAGTAGCCAGGAAACCAGGTATGATCACTGTACCACTGCAACAGAACACAAGACCTCACCAAAAGCATAGTGTGGTTACCTATCTTCCTAATGCTGCCCTGCTTGTCATTAACCCTTAAACAGCTCAGCCAATTAAAAGTCCTACATCAGGATGAGAATGACAAAAAATAGTTCACAAAACTAGTGTACAAAAAAATTGCATATGGTGATTCGAGCACACAAGGTAATTGTAAATAACAATTGGAGCCGTATAAGGGTTAATGCCAACTAAATATTATTGTAAATAACATTAACTTCCAATTATGTTAAAAGTAAGAGCAAGGATTTTATTTGCAGATTTTTAAAATGGGACAAAATATTCAGAATTTTGTTTATTCTCTTCCAGAAATCTATTATTTTTTGGAGGGAATTGTTCAGTGAATTTTGGAAATGTTATGTATATGACACCAATGCACTGAAAGCATCTACACTGTTTTCATCCTTTTAGTTTAAAAATACATTTGTTACTTACCGGTACCACAAGAACTTTTGGTACCAGACTGGTCTCGTTGCATGTTTTAACCTTTCATTCCAGCACTCTGATTTTGGCATAGTTCCTTTCTTGGTTTAAATGGGAACTAAAAAACCAATATTAAATACTGTACTCACATTCATATTATATTTCTAGTAAGAAAAAACCCACTCTTTACAAGTGTGTCAATAAACAAATGTAGTGCATTAAGCATAATGAAACACCTCATTCTGGGTACTGCTTCAGTAGCTCCCCATGCTAAATCCACTGGCTCTTACCTGTCACCATACCAAACTCAAGCTATTTTTGCCCACCAGTGACAAAATTCCTACAAATTTTCCCTTGCATCCTTTATGAGGCATGGGAACACACGGATCATGATTAACTCAATACCAGGCTACCTACTTACCAAACTACTAACCAAAGAACAATGGCCAAAACACAATGAAAAGCCATAAGATGCCCAAACTCCCTATGTCATCAAATGTTTTGTTTAAGTGCCAACAACAAACTGAAAATTACTATACTAAACAAGCAATCCCACCTGCTCCCCCATCCACCACTATGCAGGCCACCCCAGGCCAACTGGCTAGTCCTCACTCTCATCCCAAATCCAACCACTTTTGCTGGATGATAGAACAACAGCCTCGCTTAATGCAGGTCGGCATTCAATCCCCAAACCGTCCAAATGAGTGGGTAACATTCCTTCCCAATATCGCATCCCAAATCTGTAACCTGATCTATAAACTGTAATAATAGTAGTCACTGATCCTGTTTTATTAAACCATCCTCTCGAGTGGATCACCACAATATTTTATTTTCAATATTCTTAATAGATTTCCTATGGAAAGAGTTGTTTCTCCTAATGTTGTACCCACCTACTGTACATGAATCACTAAAAATACAACACAAGCAATATTAAAAGTTACCCTAATTTTTCCTATTCTCCATGGGGTAAATTTTACTAAGTAAAACAATCTAAATCTTTCTTAAGATAGCTATCTACCAAGAGAATCTGGCTATAGAGAGTTCACCATCATTGCCAGTATTTCCCATGTTCTAGACATTCCTACCCAGAAACCTTATCTTTGAAGAGTACAGTCATAACCAACTTATAGTGTACAAGAACTAAGAACCTAGACTTGCCCATAGCCAAAACTCATTCTTTAACTAAAAATTTTCTAAGAAATGTCTTACAAACTTGTTCAATAAATAATTAGCTTGGGTGTAAATGTTTTTCAGAATAATATTTAGATCACCTCTTACTTGAACTCTGTTCTCCACTGAACAATAGCAAAAGCACAAGCAAAAATAAAATAAAGCAGTTTGCTGAAAATGACTTAACATTCTGGATTTCATAGCAACCCCCCTCCAAAATATGGAGTTTTCCCAAACCCCAAATTTTGAAGAGATCCAATAAGGGATTGACCTAGTGTTAAGTAGGAGCCACTAAATGGAGGTTTAGACTATGGAGTGCATTGCATCTAATTATACAATCAATATGTAAAAATTGAGAGGTAATTATTGGAATTGGATTTCAAGAAATGACCTGATGCGTGGAATTCTTCATATTACTACAATCATGAAGAATTTGCAACTTTCTCTCACTAGAAGGCTATATGGTCTATTAATATTGAAGACTTTCCTTGTTCCATCATTCAACAGCTTAATACTGTATTTTCAAAACAATACATGAAGGCATTCTCCAGATATCCCACAGACACCAAAAACTTTGTACTGTACATCCAAAAACTGAAAAATATTTGGTAAGGGAATACCTAATAACTATTTGAAATATGTTAGTTGGGATGTTTTAAATTACAGTAACAGAAAGACCAGGAGGTCACTCTTTATCATCATCAATGTCATCCCTAATTTTAAAAAAAATTATGCATTTTTAGTTCATGGCAGTCTACTTTGTCATCAATAATATAAACTCTTAAATATGTTTTCCACACTGTTCTCCTTTTCTACTTTATTCATCAGATCTGTATCTAACGGCTGTATAATTAATACTGTTGTGACATTTCCAAATCATGGGTAAACCGAACTTTGTCTGGAACATACTCACCTCTCCAATGCCAGAACAACCAGATCTTTTCACAGTCACCAAATTGAATGTTACATCAGCCGGGTTTCTAAGCATCTGCACCATCAAATGAGAGTGGCCAAGGACTGACAACTGATGAGTGGATTCCGATAATGGACTAGTGATATTAACAAAGTTGTCCAGCGAGTTTTCTGTCAACTCCGTTCCACATTTGCGGCACAGTATGTGATCTGTTGAAAATGCCAACTAATAATATCGTATTATAATCACAATGTACCTTTTCAATATAATTTATAATGAACTGAATCCTTAATATTTGCCTTAAAAAATATGATAATAGAAGACAGGATATAAGTTTTTTGGTGTCTGAAGCCAGTTGTATTTAGCTAATGTTAATACGGTGAAACCTCAATTCAACAAACCTCATTTTGGCAAATTTCTGATTGTAAAATACACTTTCTTGGTCTTTCCAGGTCAGATTTACTCACCTGCTTTGACTAACAAGAGTTTGGCAAAGTGCATGATATGCAGATTTGCTTAGGATGCAGGGCCCAGACTGGTAGGAAAGTTGCCCAGGTTGATATAAAAATTTTGCTTAGTGAAATTACACCAGTATAAAAAATAAAGGCATGAATAGCAATTTCCTGAATATGGCTACAATCACATTTTTAATGATTTTCATTGATGATGCAACATTAGAAGAAACAGTTGGGGGCCTTGGGAAAGCCATTGAGCATATTTCAACCCAAATTCTATGGTTTATTTAAATTTCAAGTTACTGCAGATTTTGTTCACTTACATTTGGGACAGTCTTACTTTGAAAATAAAATTTCGAGGATGGGGCTTGGGACATATGCTAGATCTGGTGAATTCTCTTTACAGACAAGTTCTCCTGGTAATTGTCTATTTTGTAATAAGTTGAAATTAAAATTTCACTATAAAATTAGCCCACAGAGCATGGGAAATATTAGGGTATAAATGATAGCTCTCTTAATATGGCTCTAATCACATTTTTTTATTATTTTTGTGGATGGACCAAACATTACAAAAATGAAATGGGTAAAATTTATTTTTCTTGCAGGTTTTGTTTTTAAGATGTCTCACAAATGCCTCCTGAAGGCATCTCCAGTTGAAACAAATCCCTCACTCCAACGAATCAAAGTTGATCTCATAGTTCAAATCGAGGTTACACTGTAACGTGAACTAAAGAACAGTTATACATTTTACTAGATGAATTGCTATGGAAATGATATATGACAAAACTACATTAACCCTTTCTTTGGGGCACACAATTTTTTTTTTAATTTATGTAGAATTATATGAATGCTGGCCCAGCATTCCCAGTTGATGTGCTCTATTTTCAGCACATAAACACTATTTACTCAATTTTAGATACCACCAGTAATCTTACCTCCGAGATCCCTCTTGCAAACTGATCTCACGAGTCCAATATTATTTAGCCGATATATAACTACTCTGGTTTGACTTCCAAGGCCAAGAAATGTGAAGGTGACCATAAACAGCCTAGCCAGAGTGCTTCTGCATTCTCACATAGACGGCCTGTAACCTAACAGTGTACCTCAGGTCATAAGAATGTGCAAAATCTGAAACGTTAAACGTAACGTCAAGACAGTTTAGGTAAACTCGAGTAACGTTGCCCTTAGGTTTTGTTAAGCGGAGTGTAGTGCGGACAGTTGATTTGCCGATGCTCTTTCTCTAGCACAAAACGTATGAGTTAATGACCTGTTATCTAAACAGGTCATTAACCAGTGAATTAAGCGCTAGAAACGCCCTTTTTTACAGCGATATAACCATGTGGAGGATGCTTGGTATACAGTGACCCCAGTGATGGCTCTGTGGCGCGCTAACTCTCCCCCCTCCCACCAGTACACACACACACCCGTCCTCACACCTGCCCCACCTACACCACACACCTGCCCCCGCCCACACTTCCCTCCTACCCAGGTGTGAGAAAGCTCACCTGTATCTTGGTGGGAAGATGCAGTAGTATTTCCCGCTGATACAAGAAGCAACACGGCGGCCTGTACCCACGCCTTTGTGTACATGACGTCACTCTAACGTTCACAACACACATAAATATTCAACTCTGACTTTCACTCCCTCATAATGCATAATCATATAAGTAACATTATAACTTCCTTATCTTATACAGTACTATCATGAATGCAATAATGCCACTGGGGAAATCAAAGCCTAGCATTTAAATATTACCTAAAACTATTATTACTTTCCTAGCTCAAATGTGTATTTGTATGTGTGGGTTTGACTATTTAATATCCATTAATCTATATAATAATATTATTATCAGTGTGTTAGCCTAAGGATTTATGTAGAGTTGATATAAGTGATTGAATAAGCGCCTTTTCGAACGTGGTGGAGATGCCTGGGCGGGCACTTTGATTTAAAACTCCTCTGCATTAATATTAAAACACCTATTTCACAGTAATTAAAATAAGTTTCTTCGTGTATATACAACATTTAGCCAAAAAAGTCTCAAAAACGGTCGTATACTTTCTAAAATCAGATATTATGTTCCTAACTCAGCTCTCTTCTCATTATACTACGCGCTAATCTATCCCTATCTAACATATGGTATCTGCATGGGATTCAACCACTGCAAATTACCTCAAGCCCATCATCACTCACCAAAAGTCTGCTATCAGAAATATAACAAACTCTGTCTTCAGACAACACACAGCCCTTCTTTTTCAGTCCCTTAACATGCTAAACATACACTCACTCCACATGTTCTCATTTGCTATTTACATGTTCAAAATCTTGTTCTTAAATGCTAATCTTGATCTGAAACTTTTCCTTGATAGATGTAATAGAACCCATAAGCACCACACCAGAAATAAATATCTTTCTGGTATCCCCCAGAGTCAGACTAAATCTGTGTAAACACTCCATGCAAATAAAAGGACCCCAGTCTTTGGAACTCATTCCCTGATGAATTAAAAAAAAATTATACAACCTATGCCCTATTCAAAAGTCAAACCAATTAGTACCTAATTTCATCCTCTTAAATTTCTACCTTGTGCTTCAACCTCACACTGTATCTTGTACTACCCACTTCCTCATTATTAGTCCTTAAGACATATATCTCTCCCAGTGTAATCATTTCTGTCAATTTACATTGTAATTATTTGTTGATGAAAAGCCAACTAAATCCAAGCCAGGCTAAATCCTAAGCCAGACGTAAGTTTTATTTCAGGGAAAAGAAGTTAGTTATTCAACTGTATTACGCTACACACTTGGATTATTGTATCCAAGCATGAAGACCTTATCTTCAGTCGGACATAACTGCTTTGGAGAAAATTCAACACCGGGCATCAAAAATAATTTTTATATGATTGCTCATATTATAGATCGTGTTCAGCAATAATTCTCATTTTTAAACCAATGTTTGTCACACATGATATATTTGAAGTAAAGAACATTCTTTATTATAATGAACATAAAATACTGTTATACATTAGCTTAAGATTTATGATAATGTACATATTGAATTCAAAGTGGGCGCGTAAACTTGGCCTCTGTATTTCTAAGTGATTGACGTGGTATTTCCGAATTAAAATATATCCCAGGTTACCTTGCCTTGAAAGATAAATCACAGAATTTATCTGCAATATATAAAGTTTGTTATAAAGTCGTTAAATTCAAGGATGTTAATATTCAGTTTGCCATGAGAAATGTATCCAATTTCAGCTGGCATAACAAGGAGACCTAGTTTTGGCTCGTCAAAATTTTAAACGAGATTTAAAGGTATAGTCCGTGTTTCTCGCCTTGCAACACATTTTCCCAAAGTTGAAATAGTAGCCTTAAGTGTGTAGTGCCCCTAGGCCAGCCCAGACGGGGCGGACAGTGTAATTCAGCAACACCTGACTCGGGTGTAGTGTTGCGTGTTTCATTTCTGTTTGAAATAGTTATGTGTTGGTGGGGTGAAGCAGCGGGTCAGGCCCCCAGGGGCGGTGTGGGTGTCCTGGGGCAGGGAGGCTGGGGCAGCAGGTGTTGTGTGTGTGCAGGTGGTTGGTTGTGACCTGTGGGGAGGGGTGTGGGAGGTCAGAGGTCACTCCGAGGGGTGTGGGAGGTCACGGGTCACCACGAGGGTTTGGGGCTCAAGACAGTGATTCCCATGCTACCTCACGCCCATTTACCCCTCACAATAGCACTAGTTTCACGAGGGGTCAAGTACCTTGTTGATAATGACTGTGGGAGCCAGTGAACTCTGTGTAACTTGAGCACTACTCTATGGTATGTAAGCTGTATAATAAATGAACCAAACCAAACCTCGGTAACCATTATGTGGTTGCATAAAGGTAGCGGCAGTACACTGTAAAAGCACACTCAAATATTTTTGTGGCATTGACCTCAATGCGTATTACAGTGTACAAGAAGGCTCGAGGTTAAATTTCTCGACAATTTTCCACACTATGTTGTTTACCAAATTATCCATCCATGAAGGATGGAAGGAAATGTGTGTGTTCGTGTAGTTTTGGGTGAATTATTCCAATAACCAAACTATTCCAAATTGCCAAAGGTTGCATTGTTTAAGAGATAGTTACCTATCAGTACTTACCTATTGGTGATTATGGAACAGCAAGTTCTAGTTCTTTATGTCCTGCCTACATGTTTTATTGTACCTGTTGCATTATAATTTACCTTCTGTTATTCAATTTCATTGTCAAATCTGGCCTTAAAGTTGTGAATGGAGGTGGCTTCTACAACTTCTTTCGGTGCATTCCACTTCTTGACTAAATATTTCGACCCCACTTGTTGATCATATATTAGGCTCCACTTCACAGGTTGCAGTACACTTTGTACTTTATACAGTACACTCATAGCATGTGTGATACCATCCAGTGGGGTAGGCTAAAGCTCTACTTATAAGCAGGAATATTGAGCACTGTAATGAATAACATGTAACCTGTGTATAGGATTAATACAATGCAATTCTATGTACACACCTTCAAAACTCCAGTAGTGTCCAGAAGCTGTGCTGACATTAAAACTATCTGTACAGTATAATGTTACTCACTTTGTGCACACTATATATATAAATAAAACACAGCATTTTATCTAATGTTTTAGTCAGGTTGGGTTGGGTTTGTTTAAAGAGTAGTTATGACATAGCCCATTCAAATTAAATAGTCTCCGTGGTGTAGTGGTAAGACACTCGCCTGGCGTTCCGCGAGCGCTATGTCATGGGTTCGTATCCTGGCC
Source organism: Procambarus clarkii (assembly GCF_040958095.1). NCBI lineage: Eukaryota > Metazoa > Arthropoda > Malacostraca > Decapoda > Cambaridae > Procambarus > Procambarus clarkii. The sequence goes on along the minus strand of NC_091219.1, from coordinate 28,079,740 downwards.
GGGGAGGATTTACTGGGCGCAAATCCTTAACTGTAGCCTCTGTTTAACGCAACAATAAAATGTGTACTTGGATGAAAAAACGATTCTTCGCGGCAGGGGATCGTATTCCAGGGACCATAGGATTAAGGACTTGCCCGAAACGCTACGCGTACTAGTGGCTGTACAAGAATGTAACAACTCTTGTATATATCTAAAAAAAAAAAAAAAAAAAAAAAAAAAAATTCTCAGGTCTTGGACCCTATTCCAAAAATCTAGTCGTGTGCGTAATGGAGCCCTCAAAATAATGGACTAAATTCGGCCACTAGATCTCCCTTTCCAAAGTTCATGTTTGTTGAAATTATCTGTAAACTATATAGTAGCTCTTAAATTATCAATTGAAATTGGTTCCCAATATATTTTCTATGTAAAATGGATCATAAAAGTTTTGAGATGTGATGTGATTGGGCTTGGATTAAAAAAAGGTCATGCAGCTGGTTTTAAGCAAGATTTATTAAGATTTTTGATTGGAAGTTGAATTTGGTTTGGTAGAGATATCATAAATGATTATCTGAAAATAGTTAATGATAAATTTTTTTTGTTGGGGGACAGGCAGTAAGTGTGTGTGTATACATTTGGTTGATTTCAGGGGTCTCTTCCCCCCCCCCCCTTCTCCTGAAATGCCAAACTACTGGCCATCCTCAGGATACAGCTCTACAACAGTTGACTAACTCCTGAGTACCTATGTACTGCTAGGTGAACAGAAGCAAGTATAAGGTGAAAGGAAACATGCCTAGCCATATCTGTCCCACCCAGGATTCAAACCTTGAATTCCCGATTTCGAGTATAGTATTTAATTATTTATTGGAACAAGTTCCCAAGATGTTTTGATGGACTTGACTCATTTACACCATTTGGGGGTCATGGCTCTTCTTTTGAAAAATAGGCTTTAAGAGGCTGGTTGCTACGAAGTGCTGGTGCTAAATGAAATCTTTCTATAGTCAGGGTCTTCTTGGTAGAGGTCTATCATATAAGCTGTAATTAAAATTCCATTCAATGAACGTTGTCCGTATGTGTTGGAAATTATGGGATGAATGGCGGCTCTTGATAAAATTGTTAATGATTTTGAAAATATGTGCAACATTAGGAGAAGCAGTTGATGCCTTAGGGAAAACCTTTGAGCATATTAAAAATAAAATTGTGTTTATTTTAGTTTTGAGATTTACATGAACAATTTTGAATATTTAGTGATAGACAAAATTGGATAACCATTTGGAAATTTGGATTATTCTATAAAGCCTGATCAGTTCCAGAATGATATGATCCAGATAATTTGTGAGGTTGCAGTGTACAGAATGTACAGTACTGTACAGTAGTAATTCTGAAAATTTTTAACCACATATAATAAAATAAATTAATCTAATACAGGCATACCTCAGTTTAAGAGTTTAATTGGTTCCTGGAGACGCCTCGTATTCCTAAAACTCGCATTCCGAAGCTAATTTCCCCATAAGAAATAAAGGGAAATGAATTAATCCGTTCCTGACTACCCCAAAAACCCCACATCAAACTAAATTTTTATACCTAATTCATCTAAATAAACCTACAAAACTATGTTCAAGTTATTACTTACCTTGCTGTTGATTGCTGTAGGCGTATGGAAGATGGTGAGTAGGTGGGAGGAAGAGAGGAGTTACTGTTTGGAAGGGGAGTCCCCTTCCATTATCACATCAGGCAGTGAGGACTTCACTGGTATGCACACTCTGGCACATTTTGCCTGCATACCACTAGGACTTGCTTGTTTTACTAAGAATTTGTCTAATGACACTTGTTTTTCCCTACATTTTAACACTTGTCTGTAGTAAGACATCACATTATCATTTAAAAGGTCAATGCAACGGCCTGCTACAGCTTTATCTGGGTGAGTTTTTTCAACAAAACTTTGCAGTTCTTCCCATACTTCACACATTTTCTTAATCAAGAAGGGACATCCTCTACTGCCTCTACTCACAGCTATTTTCTTAGGTTGAACCTTACCAATGGCTTTCTTGAGACCCATGGCAAGATATATAATGACAACTTTTATGCTCAAATGGCCAAAAAACCGATAAAAAACTGTAAATCCTTGTGAAGAATTCAGGTGGGATAGTCACTGGACATGAGACACTGGTAAACTGAGGCGCGATCGCCTTGCCACCACGCGCCAGTCGGCCTGTACACGTATCAACAAACTCGCGTCCCGAGGTAACCCTCGCCTTCCGAGACATATTTTTGGAGTAAATCCTGCTCGTCTTCCGAAAAACTCGCATACAGGGACACTCGCATTCCGAGGTACCACTGTATATGTACAGTATTGTATTGTGCAATACCCAACTATAAATATACAAGTAAATTGAGCAGGGAAATGATGTAATTGGTGCTATTATCACCAGTTTTTTCAATACCTGATGTCATTCGATTCTTGGTGGTTAAAGTGGTTGGGCATCATTCCTTCAGTCTGTCCTCATATCCCTTCCAAGGGCTGTATTGTCATATTTTCTTGGCACATTATCCTAATAAATACCTTGGTATACAGTTGGATTAAGTTTTGGACTACACATGCAGTTTCAATACTAAATACTGTACTGTAGAGTAAACATATACAGTAAATATGTTGAGGAACTGAGAGAGATTTTATATTATATTCCTGTATTGTATAGGAATAAAAAAATGAAAGCAGATTGCTTTCTATACAATAGTTTTATATTGTATCTATTGGTATGAGCTATTAGCTCGTACAAGATAGCTGCTATTCATATCTACTCAAATATGATATGGAGGGTCATATTATGGTACAGTCGGGTTCATTCTCTATGCACAGTCGAGATTTCCGGGTTCGAATCCCGGGTGAGACAAAATTGGTTGGGTTCATTTCCTTTCACCCAATGCCACTGTTCATCTAGCAGTGAGTAGGTACTTAGGAGTTAGCCAGCTTGTTGTGGGGTTGCATCCTGGGCGGGGTCAATAATTCGGCCATGGAGGGGAAAGGGATGTTGATAAAAGTCAAAACGTGTATGAATACACTCTGGCTTCCTGTCCCCTGACACAAAGCATTAAATTAAAATTCATACATATGTGTCTAACCTATGCTTGAAACAATCCAACAATCCTGTGTGTATTAGTATCTGGTAATTTGTTCCATATCAACAGCCCAGTTTCTGAACCAGTATTTATCCAAAAATTTAAAATATAAGTCCTAAGTCAGGTCAGGTTAGGATAGATTGTTGATCAGTTTAGGTTAGAAGAAACAGTACCTGGAATTAGGAGATGATGATTAAATTCTTAGTCTTGTTTGAAGGATTACTGTCTTGAATATGGGATCAGTGACTTTATTAAGATATCATTTAGATTACTGTATTATGGAGGAATATGCTAATAAGCATGTCTTTTAGAATCTAAGTAATTTACAACACTAATTACTTCGAAGAGTTAACCCCCATTGATGGTGTATCTGTATACCATAACACGTTTTGATATGCTTGTATCATATGTGATTGTTAATTTTTATGTGTGTTGAAATTCAATGCCTGAGCTGTAGTAACACTTGTATCATTGTTAACCCTTTACTATAAATCTTAGGATCATCTGTAAATTTGATGATGTATTTTGTAATAGTCTCATCCATGTCATTGATGTACATGACAAAAAGGGTCGGCCCCAAAATGAAACCTTGCAGTATCCCCCCTCACCACATTTCTCCAATCTTGTTTTCTTGAGGTTATCTTGAGATGATTTCGGGGCTTTAGTGTCCCCGCGGCCCGGTCCTTGACCAGGCCTCCACCCCCAGGAAGCAGCCCGTGACAGCTGACTAACACCCAGGTACCTATTTTACTGCTAGATAATAGGGGCATAGGGTGAAAGAAACTGCCCATTGTTTCTCGCCGGCACCCGGGATCGAACCTGGGACCACAGGATCACAAGTCCAGCGTGCTGTCCGCTCGGCCGACCGGCTCCCTAGATTCATTTCAGTCAGATTCATTTCCATCTTAGACGACTCTTTGTTTTATTTGTTTTAACCATTGTTATACAGTATCCATTCTAGTATTCTACCATTTATTCAGTGTTTATTCCATGTTAAGCATGAGCAGTGAGGCAGGAAAAGTTAATGGTATTATTCCTGAACAGTCAAACAGGGAAACCTAATCGGTGTTGTGCATGAACAGTGAGGCAGGGAGACCCAATGGTGTTGTGCATGAACAGTGAGGCAGGGAGACCCAATGGTGTTGTGCATGAACAGTGAGGCAGGGAGACCCAATGATGTGGTGCATGAATATTGAGGCAGGGAAACATAATGGTGTTGAGGCACCAGTCCTTAACTGTACACCTCTGTTCACCCAACAGTGATTAGGTAATTGGGTACCTGGGTACCTGGTGGTTAAAAGATTGGCCGGTCTTCTTCCAGGGCAAGCTAGTGGGTAAGTCTTTCCATGAGCTATGGGAAAGGAAAGCTATCGGCCTGTTTACAGGAGTCGGCAGTCATCTGTTTCTCTACCCACTTGTGTAATGAAAAAAAAATATGTATATATTCTGTACTGTATATACATATAGTCTTCACTGTTAGTGTACAATGTATGTCTAAGTTGCATGTACTGTATTTCCAAATACTATACATGCAAAGCTAAAATCAGTGCACTGATGGGTGTGAACATGAAGATGAATGTGAAGTTATAAGAGTTTTCAGAGATGCTATTAGCCAGAGCCATATTTCTAAAATTGTGTGGTATAAAGCCTGAAAATGTGTGGAGTGAACGTATAAATGAAAGGAGAGTGGTGTTGGTAAATAAGAGTAGGGGTACTGCTTGTATAAGGACATGTCTGAGAAACCTTGTGAGCCAAGCTGAGTGTACCCACTGCCAAGCTTTTCCCTCGTGTGTCTGCCTTGATCTGACTCTTGGTGACACTTGATTTATTCTCTCCTTGTGAGCATCTCGACCAGGGAGGCCTGGTCGAGGACCAGGCTGCGGGGAAACTAAGTCCCGAAACCATCTCAAGGTAACCATCTCTGGATATAATTTGGGTAATGCTAAATTTGTATACAGTAGATTAGTTTTAGAGTTATTAATATGTATGGCATGGACAGCATGGGACAATCTCTTTCCTGTTTGTTTTGGCAGATTGAATGTGAGACTATTTTTAATGTTTTAGCTACACAAGTAAGAGTACATTTGGTGTTGCATTGATTTATTTACACAGTATGGTATTGTGCAATGTCAGTTCATCATTTAGGTTAACTCTGGTACAATACTATACCATACTACCATGTACAGTACAGCATAAATTTAAGTAGTATTTTAAATGCATTTCTATAACAAAATATGTACGATAGCATTCACACACTAGCAGAACTTTCAGTGAGTACTGGTACAGTATATAGATCTAACTAATTTTATATCTTTGGTTTTAAGCAGTATTAAATATTACCCAAACAACCTCGAGGCTAAAATGGATGCGTTTTTATTTGTTTACACATTTCTTGCCATTTTAAAAAAAAAAAAAATCTTGGCATTACTTGTATGTTAGGTAGCTATAAAAAGCAGCTTTTCATAGCTCCCACAGGCAAGAACATCACCCTAAAATAGCTTGAAGTAGGCGTACATCCTCCCTCACTTGTTTAATGCCTTAGGTTTCTTATATTTGGTTGAAGATGCAGGCGTATTACACTTTCTGGAATATGATGGTCTTGGTGTTTGATAAGAGGATTTGATGAGTGAGCAATAAAGTTAATACTAAGAGTGTGAGAAATGATTGAGGTGGTAACTCATGAGTGTGTGCCAGTGAAAGGTGCTGCTTCATGATATTGCACGTTAATTATATTCGTGGATTTTCACATTTAAACAAATATTTTTTTCAATCTAATGATTTGTTTTCATTAGATAGAAGTCTAGTATAAATTTGATGATGCCTTCAGCAATAGAAGATTAGATAATTAAAAATATATAGTTGGCAAGCAGTATGTATGCAGGTGGAGGATGAGGCACTGGCAAGGCTGCACTACAGGCAGTGCCATTTGTGGTGGTGTGAGTGGAGCATATGTTACTGGGCAAGGTTGTGTGTGTGTGTGTGTGTGTGTGTGCAACATCCATTTCTTCACCTGCCCTACGCTCTTCAGTGTCAAGTTATGATGTGTGTTGTGGTTAGTCATATGACACTGTTTTGAGAGGTTGTAACTGTTCTATGGCACCAACCTTGTCAATGAACCTTTATAAAATTTATTTAAAGATTTTTTTGGTATGAAGTTTCATTATTCAAGATTATTTGATATACAGGTTTACTAATGCGATCTTTAACATTGGAAGACCTTTAACCTAAGGTGTCCTAAATGACACAGACATTTTGAGACAGGTTTTACTCACCTCTTCTGTTAATCTTAGCTGCCTTAAATATATTGTGTTGAATCATTTGCTTTAATCACTCTGGCTTCACCATTAACATTGATCTTGAGACGTGAATATATTTACAGTATTACATCGATGAGACTATGTAACAATTTTTTTTTTCCATTGGTGGTTATTGATATTTTTAATTGCTTATGCCTTCAAAGTATAGAATAATGGCTATTATTTCTTTCTAGCTTTGCTTTGACTTTTTCCTCAGACAGCTTAAGAGAAGATGTCTTGGAGGTACTTAAAGACATCTGACTCCTAATCTAGAGCTGTGATAATTTGTCACAGCTCTAGATAAGGAGTTGGCAGTCTTCAAGTACCTTCATGTCATCTTCCCTTAAGTTGTTTGAGGCGAAGGTCAAAACAAAATTGCCAAAGTTTGAGGTGAATAATACAAAAAATGGAAGGAAAGTTATCATTGTCAGTTGACTCAATATTACACTTGGTTTTATGATTGGCAAAATTCTTGTTAAAGTTAATACTGTATTATCATAAACTTAAAAAGGTTATCTTAGTTGCTTAAGCCCTTGCATACTTAAGATTGCATGTTTATCCTGGTGGTGCATGCCGGGTATTTTTGAAATGGTGACGTAAATTTTTTGTTGTTACAGAATTGTAAAATATAAAAATCTGATCTGGGGGAATATTATTTAAGTCATTGGAATTTTAAGATACAGGTAAATGAAAATTATTCAAAGTCTGCAAAGTATAGTCTGTATATATAAAAAGTATAGTACTGTATAGTCAAAAATTATAGTCTGCAAAGTACAGAATATATTGTGCATGTTTACAGGCTCTTGTTAGTACACATCTCAGTGTCACATTTAAACATGGGGCCGTAGTTCTTAATTAACAATATGTTTAAATCCATTTAGTATAGTTATTTAAGAAAGTGAAAATATCATTTCCAATGCCATAGAGTGTATGAATTTTCTCACTGTTTGCTAATGCACTATCTCCTGGGGAACAGTTTTTGGCTGGCATGTTCTTCCTCGTTGGTTACAAAGCATACATGGTTGGTAAAATTCGCACAGATGCTGACAGATGTAAGATGAGTATTCTGACAGGAAATTAACCCTAAGGGTGTAAAACACAGTCAAACTAAAAGTTATAATGGCTAATGCAGTTTATAGCGGATTGGAACCACATTTTTTTGGAACAGCTAAAACTATTCAAGGCATGCAAGGAATTAATGCAGGAAATTGTAGACATGCTAGTGCCATATTCTGTATAGGGATTTAATACTAGTGCATTTTTATTTTTTAACAAGGCCCCAGTGGCAGCTTCCCTGTGCCTTGTGCTGTTGACCGTTGCAAGACACAGACCTGGTGTCCTTTGCAGGACTCTTAAGTGACCTTACACCCTAGAAGGACAAGTACCATTTCAAGAACTCTTGTTCTTCATCTGAATTGGTGTAGGGTTAATGAGAGCCTAACTCGATCTACCCAGCAGTAACCTCTTGCTAAAAACTTCCAGATCACTCAAAATTCCCTTCAAACTATTCTTGGCCATTAAAAAGGTCCACGATCATTTTGAAACATCCAAAGGCCCAACACTCGTCTTCACTGAGTGCCACTAAAGGGCAGCACTACTGTCAGGTGAGGTGGCAAGTCCTCATTTTACTGCCAGTTACTTTCAACATCAGTTAACTAGGTTCTCCAAAAGCCAATATTACTAATTTAAATTGGTGTTCCTTGAGATTTGCTTCATGTGTGGTTCCAAGTCTTCTTGTATGTCTACATTATAATCCACTTTAACTTTGATTCAGGGCTCGAATCATTGGCACTAATTGTGAAGGCTAACAACTACCGATGGTGCTCTATCCTGAGGCTGTCAGGGCTCCTGAACTGGTTCAAATCCTCATGTGTTGTGCCAGGCCATTGGCTAGACTTTTGGTGCTTCCTCGCTTGCCTAAGCCTCTTCACTGAGTTGATCTAATTAATGTATCTTGTTATGTTATACTGAACATTGATTACACTTAATTAGTGTAATCTTGTGTTGGCTGTTTTTGTAAAACTTAAAATTATATTCATATTTCATACCACATTTAAATTCTTTAAAGTTTTATCTTTTGTTTCCATATTAATTTCACGTTCATTATTGTCTTTGCTCATTATTATAATCGTATCTTTGTAAGTAATAACCTGGTGACCTTTTTTAGAAGGTCACCAGGTTAATTACTTACATTTGTCTTATTTTTGTCTTATTGTTTTCTGTGCGATAACTTGAGAAAGTGGGCTGTGCTCAAAATATAATTTCCTAGTGATGTTTGGAAGTGTCAAACTAAGAGTAACTGCAGAATGGATCATGTAACAATGTAATACAGTAATTAGAGTAGCAAAAGTACGAATGGTAAGTACAAATGTTTATTTTGGTTGCTTAAATTTGGAAAAATCTCTGAGTTGCGGACATATAGTTCTAAAAATAACTGCAGTCAGGCTGGTTTTGTTATCATTTGGATAAGGACCAAAGTCATCTTATTCTTATCTAAGTGTCAGATGTGTCACGTGTCAGTCTATACTCGTCTCCCTTCTAAAGTGTAGCATTTCTTATGGAGCTTATCGTTACTGCATCTTATACTGTAATAAGTTCTCTGAGTTGTTCTGTGAGTGCTCTTTATAGTGGTCAATTACTCTACATGCTGACTAGATATGTATGCAAATAATTTGCTTATCATAGAGAACTTCGCAGTAATTGGATACATTGCTCAGGGGAAGCTGCATGACAGTTGTTAGTAACTACAGTACTGGTACTTGGTCTCTGTGAGTAGCTACAGTACTATAGGAAAGAGCTGGTATGGTTTTGCCACCAGTACAGATTTGTCTTTCTTGGTAGTCACAGTTTTGGACAAATCAGGTTGGTTGTTTCATCCGATTTTTACCCCTTGATCTAGATTGATCCATATATGCTATATGTCATAGATTTGAAGCAACAAGCACAAATAAGTTTGCTTTGGAGTGTGCTTTGGTTCACAAACCCCTGTACTCGCCTAATTGTGCTTGCGGGGGTTGAGCTCTGGCTCTTTGGTCAATTCTCTCTCTCTCCTGTAGAGTGTACTGTATATTGTTTGCCACTTTTTAACAATGTCAGTAAAGACATTATGAATAAAAGATAGATGGTAATTACAGAGAAAACAAAAATGTATTCAGTATAACAAATATATACTGTACATTGAATTTGTGGGGAAAAAACTTCAAAGGAGATCTTCAAAATATGCTTTGAACAGAAATAAATCCAATTCTTTAACCCATAAATGGTTCAGCTACTTAAGTCCCACATCATGGTGCATGTGTCAATAGTTTGTAAAAGTAATGTAAAAAAATTGCATTTGGTGATTGGACCACAGGAGATAATCACAGATACTGTAATGATTGAAGCTATTTAGGGGTTAAGCAGAAAACCTTACATGTATTTAGAAGACAGACTTAAAATAACTTTTAAATCATTTCAAACTAAGTAGATTTTTACTTGGAATCATCCTGTTTGAAAACCATACTGTCTATCTCTTATTATGTCATTATTCCCCAGGTATATTTCTATGCATTTGGTTCTAACTATTTTGTCTGGTGTTTTGACTACCAGACTATTATTTACTAATTTAGAGGGTCTTCTTGGCAACTATTTTTGTAAATTGGAACTGTTTACCTTTTTCAAAATATTTGCTAAGATTTCTGTGGAAAAAGATATCTGGAATATCAGTTAGAGAGGAATGCTCAGCTCGGTTGCACGTTCTCAAAGCACCCAAGGTGAAACTCCATGTGGTCCAACGGCTTTATTTCTTTCTAGCCCCTTGAATAAAATTTCCACTTCATCTTGAGATACCTCTATGTACTCTATGGCATTTTCTGGAATTGGCTTTGGCACCGACTCTGAAATTCTCATTTTGCACAAACACGCTTTGGAATTGTTCATTTAGTATTTCACACATTTCTTTTTCATTCTCAGTGAACCTGTTCCCCATTCTCAATCTCTGGAGTTTATCCTTTACATGCTACTATTAGTATTGCCTTAGGCAAGGGATGTTGTGCTTCTTGACTGCCTTCGGCACAAAATTGTTTTACAGCATTTCTAACTTGTTAATTTGTGGGTGTCGATTTTAATACCCTTCAAGAACATTATCCTATATTCTTGTATATATATCTAACCTACACTTGAAACACTCCAATGATCCCGCGTCCTTTGCAAACATGGTAATTTGCGCCTTAATTCAACAACGCTGTTTCCAAACAAATTAGACTAACCCAGGTCTATCTTGAATCTAAAACATATCCAGTTTATATCTGTATATTCAGATGTCTGGTAGGAAGTGTAGTTTGGATAAATCAGGCAGAGGGAAGAAGTGATATCTTCAAATGGATACAAATTATAAATTGATGGAGAAAAGTGATTAAGGTTAGGGAATGAGTAGGTTAGCAGAGGAGTTCGGCTTCTGAACGATAAATAGCAGAAAGTTAAGATTTTAGAGATCCTTGTTGAGAGAGGGAATTTTTTATGTCAGTTTGCAAGGATAAAGCTGATCTACTGAAAGGTAAGTGCAAATTGTATTACAGTATTATATTATTTACATTTTATATTACAGTACAGTATAAGAATATTTTTATCACAGTATATAAGGTATTATTTATTCTTATATAGTATTCTGTAATTTTCTATAAAAAGAATAAAGTTGTCATGAAACAGTAATATTGTAAAGTACTGTATTTGAAAATGAAGAATGGATTTGGGACCTATTAGTCCAGGTTTATGAACCTGCACCAAATTCTATTTTGGATTTGTTTATTCACAACTTGTATTAAAAATTTTTACTTAAAGGTTTATTATTAGAAATAATATATATATTCAGTATGTATATATAATTTATTTATTATACTCGTACATATATTCATACTAATAATCTAATCCACATGTGTGAAAATAAATGAGTGATATATTTAATCCGTTCTGGACCCTTGTCGAGTCGCAACACAGCAGAGTGGGAGAGGGACTTTAAAGGTCCAGGACGAACTGAAATGTCGTCACTTTCACTTCTTTTTATAAGTGTGAGTTGGGTTATTTTATTTCAGCCACATATTCTCTGCATGCTTGCATGCATACATACTGTACACACATGCATACATACATACATACATACCATTTGTATATACTGTATATACAGAACTGAAAATTCATTTAATTATAATGATGGATATTGCCAAGGTCAATATCTCATCTCAAGATAACCTCAAGAAGGTCTTCTCCTTCCATAAGGTGGCATTTACATAGTCCTAGTGCTATTTTATTAATTAATGTACAGTACTAGCCATCTTTGGAATACAGCTTTACATGCGCTTTAAGAGAAATGCATTGCATTTGGCTGTGAAGACAGAGTGTAATACCTAAATTTTTGTTTAATTCTGCCAATAGAGAAGAAGTTGGTAGTCTTCATATAGCATCCTGTGAGCTCAGTCTACACCATGCAGGTTGAGGATATGTGAGTCAGCTTCCTACTTTGGGAGTGTTGCTGTGTGCTTTGGGTTTTCTAATGTTTTTAACCTCCAAGTTTACCCTGGGCTTAATACTACAACTCCTGTTTTACTAACACTCATTCATTTTATTCGGCATGGTGATCATCCTATAAAATATTTGTAGATTTGTAGTACGGTATCATTAGACAATTATATAAAGTTCTTGAATTTAATATTTAAAAGGGTTTTGTAGTTCTTTCCGTTATGATTACTATACTCGGATGTTTAAATTAAATACTGTTTGTAATTTTATATTTTTATTCTCGGATAACTGCAAACATAGTAAGACAAAATGTTGTAACACGGGCTTATTTGTGGGAATGGCGTCTTTGAAGTCTTCTGCAGTGTGTGTGTGTGGAGTGAGATGTGAACCTTTTACACTGAAGGCTATTTAAAAAAATTTTTTTTTAGGTGTGACATTGTAGTAAAACCATCAGGAAAAGAGAGTTATTTACTTAAATGTTTAAATAATTACCCAGTAGATTACTATAACTCAGTTTAGTTTAGTGTTGTGCATGTTATTAATATTGTTATACTGTATTATGAAGTCACAATAAAATATTAAAATTGCCTTACAATTCTGAATACTTACTGTTTACTAATATTTCATCACAGTGTAAGCTTGACATTCTCACCATAAAAGTGGTGTCTGTACATTCACATCATGAGTACAGGGAACCAATAGGAACCACAGAGGCATAGGCCACATCTGTTACTTGCTGGTGAGCCACCAATTTAGCTAATATATTGAAGGAATATTTTTGGATGCAACATGTTTTGGGTGACAAGTTTTAGAGAAATAGGATTTATTTAAAGAAAATGATGAGCTTTGACAAATTTAGCATAATGATCATGCTGAAAAATTCTGAAATGTAACCATGGTAAGTGTTGTATTTTAGCGGGTGTTTCAAGTATTGTAGAGGTTGTCTATTTGTCTGGACCAATGTCCTACTGTTAAGTAGATACTAAAGAGAGAATTTGGGAGTGTAGCTCTTTGTAGACTGAGAATGTGGAATGTATAGGATGCCATACTATCGTAGTGTGTTTGAGAAGTTGGTGTCTAGGGAGACGTGTCACAACCTCGGTAAGGAGTTGTGAGATAAGATTGTAATCATTGACATTAACTCATCATATGCTCCAAAACTAATTTGCTAATCTGCTTTGCTTTTTTATAATTGATAACTAAAAAGAGCCTTATCTTGCCATTAAAATGCAGACATTGCTAAATTTTGCTTTAAAATGCAAATTATTCTGTATTTGATTGGATGGACTGACTTTGGTGATTATCCTGGATGCATCAGAGTATTTGTCGATGTTATTATCTGTACTTAATTATCCTGTAGTTCAATTAATGTTTAAATTTTCCCTTTATTTTTGTTTTTTGTATAGATACAGTAACATGAAATTTAGTGTTGTTTTAGTTACTGATGACAATAGTAGCATTATTGATAGTAATGTAGTCTTGATATTTAAATGTTGTCAGTTCTTAATTTGAATTATTTTCATCCACTATTTTGTCTAATTTGTTATAAATTGTAATTTAGTTTTAAGTGTTAAATTTAAATTCATCCTTTTAAATGCTGTATATATATGTTTTGTAAGTTCTTTTTTATGAAAATATATATTGCCACTAAAATCACTGTCATCATAGTTACTAATACAATTCATGTTAATTTGATGATCAAAAAGTGTCATTTGTTAATTTGGTATTAACCCTTACACTTTCCCATTTGCCATATGTGATATTTAACCATTTGTTACCAATTTTTAGTCAAGCTCTGCTCAATATTGACCTTTTAAGTAACTGCACAGTTTAAGAGTATGTTGTGAGCGCATCTTGTCATTCACCAGAGTGATGGACGGCCATCCTGTGCCAGTCCTCATCCAGTGTGAGGACACAGGAAACTTTGAACTGGATGAGGAAGCCTTGGAGATGGTGCTCTTAAATCCCAAGATTGCAGACAAGTATGTGTGTGTCCTGGCCGTGGCTGGTGCCTTTCGCAAGGGCAAGTCTTTTCTCCTCGACTTCCTATTAAGATACATGAGTTCACAGGTTAGTTTACTCCTTTCTTCTTACAGCATCTTGTTAATTGATTTTGATTTAGTTTAGATTCTTTTAATAGTGAATAAATTAAAAAAATCTATTTTTGATCTATTCTTTTTGATCTATTAGTGAAAGTGTATCTTTTGGCTATTCAAACGAATGCATATGGCAAGGGGCGGGACTAACTAGCTGGGCAAGGGGCAACAATTTTAAAACTTAAATCAAATAAAATTAAACAAGAAACATCGGGGGCTCTTTTTGGGACTTGTTAGCTTTTGGAAATAAACCAAAACGTTTCTTGGGTCAGTGTATTTAGTACTGTATAGGAATGCTGCAGTGTTGCAAGACCTTCAGACTGTGCGAGCATTTTGACAAGACATATTGTTATGGTGCAAATAGAGTAGGAGAGTAATAGCTGCCTGGAGTAGCAGAGATCCCATCACAATGTTCATACTTTTCATATTACTTGTGTTGTCCTGCCTTGAGTACGCTTCGATTCTCACTTTCCCTTTCAAAGCAGAAGAGAGATCTGATATAGAGGGGACACCAAGAACATATATGGCACACATACATACAGTAAAGCCTAAGGTATTGGGACAGTCTTAAAGCTCTTAAAAATATACACATAGAAAATACTGGAAGGCCAGATCCCAAATTTGCAGTAAAGTAACAGCATACTGGAGCAAACAATATGGAAGGAAATGCAGAATAGAGTTAGTGAAGAGTAGAGGTAGTAAAGGTGCAGTAGAGAATACTGTACGAATGTCAATTACAGTTCAGTACTTTCTTATTGGGGTTGTGGTGATATCCTGTTTATGCAATTGAAATTTTTGCAGTTGCATACATCTTTCATGATGCAAATAAAGATAACTAGGTTCCACATGCTTGTTTTAGCATATTTAATGCTAATTATCCCCTCATAACTCATTATTTTTAGGTCCTGATTTCATTTAAAATCACATTTTTAAACCTTAATACAGGTACTTTATTTGCGTGTTATAAGCGTTTTAATGAGAGATCCTTTTGAAACTGTGGGAAATGATAAGTATGATGTCCATGGTGACTGAGATGCATATTTTCATATTAGAAGATTAGAAATTCATTCCACTGACCTCCCAATATCCATTTTTTTATATGCCTCTCAATAACAAAATGTTCCTGAACATCATTACTGTACTGGATACTCCCACCACTCCCAGTCACAAAGGAACTGTACAAAGTAGAATTGTGCTCTCATTAATGAATTAGAAAAGAGTATGCATACATTTTCATTATTATTATTGCTACAATGTTCTATATTTTCAGCAATCACAAGAGTGGCTTGGTGATGTAGAAGAGCCACTGAAAGGCTTCAAATGGCGGCAAGGATCCAAGAGAGAGACTACGGGTGTTTTGATCTGGAGTGAACCTTTCTTAATTAAAAAACGATCTGGTGAAGAGGTGAGTTCTATCATAAGGTTAGTTAACCCTTAGACAGCAGTTATCGCCAATTGATGATTCACAGTGTTATGCGGTTATCATGTGAAGATTTAAAAAATTATTGTCCAGGTTTTATATGTATGATGCAAATATGGATATAATAGGTCTGTGTGAATGTAAATAAAAACTAGTGATAAAACAATCGGTGAAACATTGGAGAATAAGACAGGGAGTGCCGGCATAGTCAATAGTCAGGCGTTGACAAGTGCCAGACACAACCTTGCAGAGCACCTTCACCCAGTGAAACGATAAAAATTCACTTATTTTCGGGTTTTCCTTATACAGTATTATGCATACAAATTAATAATTCTAAAATGAAAAATTATTTGTTGGAATTTTTATATTATTTGTGCATAGGCAGGTATGACCATTTCTCCATAGCTGCTGTCTAAGGGTTAAGAGAGAAGCTTTGGGAACTTTCCCTAGGCACCCAACACTATTACAACTACAGTTCTGTACTGTACTGTCACACTTTGTATGAGCCGGATATATGCTGAGTGATAATCTAATAATTTAACGGTTCATACAGTATATAGGTAGGTAATGGAACTATTCATTCTGACTTCATGTATACAATGTTTGAGGGTTAGATAAGTTTTGGAAAATAAATTTATCTAGCTTAATATTCCCGTAGAGTACCGTAGCTGTAAAATAATGTTAAGTAGTGAAGAAAATGGGACTGCACTGTCTGTTTATGCTGGGACACAGTCTTAGCTTTGTGCCTCTTTCTCTGTACAGAAGAACCCTTGAAAAGGTGTGTCATTTATTCATTTGATTGACTCCCTTACTTGCACAATTGTATATTACAGCAAGTTATTCAATAACCATCTCGGAAATTACATGTACATACTGTATACTCAAAATTATGGATTTTTTGGCATTTAGTACATTTTGTGATTGTCATATTTCGGGCACATTATCTATACTTTATACGCCAGAGAAATATATCTGCAAAAATTGATGGATCTGTGTCTGTTTTAGGTAATTTATCTGATGCATAGTCTATGATGTATGTTAAGTGAATTACTGAACATAATTCACATTGTGCTGAGTTTATCATCTTTTCTTTCAAACTCGTTATGTCTCAATATAGGATAATTTAGATCATGTTCAGTTATAAAACTTTTACATAGTTTATTCTTAATTTATTTTCTTCAACTGAAGCTCTGAATATTGCCTTCCATAGATTGCTGTTATTTTGATGGACACTCAGGGGACCTTTGACATACAGTCCTCCATGAAAGATTCTACCACTGTATTTGCTCTCACAACAATGGTATCTTCAGTGTTAGTGTACAATCTAATGAACAATGTACAAGAGGACGACTTGATGAACCTTCAGCTATTCACATCGTACGGCATGTTGGCACAGGAAGACTGCGACACTTCCCACCCATTCCAGGTGAGAGGCTTTTCTTGGTTACTATATTGCCATAAAGCTGGCCTTAAGACTTTCAGCCCATCCTCTAGAGTTGCCACAACCAATAAAAAATGGTGTACTAAAATGTGTGAACCTAATTGGACTGACCTAACCAACTTGCTCATAGAAAAAGTTGTAGTTTGTGAGCTGCTATGATTTATTGTACATCGTGTTTTGTCGTTTAGAGATTTTGGTGTTAAAATACGATGTATTATTTGAGAGGATAGGTTGTGACGTGACTATAAAGGTGGCCGGCTAATACTACGAAACATACGTAATGAAATCACAAAAGCATGATATATCTGTCAGAAAATATTGAAGTTGAATGATGGGATCGAACTCGCTTTCCTGCAACAAAGGATCATTCAATTTACCATCTTTGGGACTATCAAAATTGGTCAATTGACTATGAATGCAATAAGAGAAAACTGTATAAGTTGCTTCTCTTGACAGGTATGATGGGTATTATTACTAGTGCTTTTGTAATAAACAATTAACAAACACTGCAGGTACATACAATAACAGCTGTCTTTTATAGTCTCTGTAATGTAAACATTGTAGATAAACTAGTATATGAATATTAAACAATAGTGTGTATAACCAATTCAAGATGTGCCAGAAGTATTAGCTAATTTAGAAAATATAATTCTTTAGAAATTTCTGACAACTGTAAAGGAGATTTATGGAATGGCTGATCTCTTGCATTATTTTGAAGGTTGCAGTAAGGCTTTACCTGAATTTACCTGAGTAAATTCAGGTAAAGAATTTATTCAGTCGATGCTGTGCAGTCAAAAAAATCTTCGACTGCGAGGCCCTAACAGTAGATGCCTTTTGATTGGGTGCCTAATTACTGCTAGGTGAACAGAGGCATTAGGTAAGAGGAAACATGCCCAACCATTTCTGTCCTGCCCGGGAATTGAACCTGGGATCCCTGATGCGAGGTGAGAACTAAACCAATTGTACTATTACACTATGCTGGGTATATGACTTGATGTTACAGATTTACTTGATTTATTTAGGTTTTTGATCTAGGATTATTCTTAACTTGTCTACTGTTATTGTACTTATTGGTGTTTTGTTCTTGTAATCTTAGATTCTTATTTTTTATTTCTCTGCATTTGCATTGATTTATTCCAGTTCATTGATTTAATTCATCAAACAACTTCATCTGCCAAAGTATCATATATGATTAGTTTTTTGTTTACTAGTCATTCATATTCTTTCAGGTCTCTAGATATACAGTGCAGTATACCCTTTCTTAGACTAGAGAAAATAATTGGCTTGTGTGGAAATTCAATGAAAGTGATGATGATTTGGTCTGTCCAAGATTGTTACCAAGTCATGACAAAGAAAAGTGGGAGAGCGTGTTTCTCACTTCTCTTTGTCACGACTTGATATGGATCTGAGATGGGTTGAAACATCATTACTGTACTTTCATTCCATATCAGTGTGGGTAAGGTTATTGGTGTGAGCCTTATTATTTTTTGGATGTAGCTTGTGTTGCCAATGCTTTAGATGTGATGACTTGTTTTAAATTTAACTTGAGGTTAATAAAAAAAATCTATATATAATAAACTTGGCAGTGGAATATCTTAGATATTTGTTAGCTTTATTATTTATATATTTGAGTTGGATGTACACTACCATAAACATGTCAGGATTTGACTTGGATCTCGTCCTTCATTTGCAACCTTTATATGGACGTGGATAATGGTAAGTTCAAACTCAAAATTATTAGTACAGTACTGTATTTAGATAGGCTTATAATGAGTATTTAAATGAGCATAAGTATAAATACATTTATGAAAGCAGTGATATTAATTTATTTATTAGACACCCTACCCACATATCTGAAATTAAAAGGAAGTGACATCATTTTGGTGTGTCCTCGAACATTATAAAGCCATGACACTGGTTTAGGAGAGACTGAAATGTCGTTATCTTGAGATGATTTCGGGACTCAGCGTCCCCGTGGCATGGTCATCGACCAGGCCTCCTTTTTGTTACACACCCCCAGGAAGCAGCCCGTAGTAGCTATTTACTGCTAGGTAACAGGGGTATCAGAATGAAAGAAACTCTTCCCATTTGTTTCTGCCTCCACTGGGGATCGAACCCGGAACCTCAGGACTACGAATCCGAACTGCTGTTCACTCAGCTGTCAGGCCCCCCTGACCCCCCTCAGCTGTTGTCACTTCTTTATTTTCTGATGTGTGGATTGGGTGTCTAATTTTCAGCCATGATATTATGGCTTACAGTCTGCTTATTAATGTGGTTATTCTTTTGGCATTCTGTTTGTTCATACACAATTTTGTTTTTACTAATGGTGTACTGATTTGTTAAACACAGCTGTTGTAAAATATGCATAAATACTTCATGTAGTGGCAAGAGTAAAATTCTTGAAACCTACTAAGAGGCCAGCAGTTTATAATGGTTTTATGTAAGTAATACCTTGTCTTGTAAATTTATACAAGAACATGGAACTTGTGTGTCATATTTTGACACATCTCAGTTCAAGCCAATCAGAGTAGTTGGGGCTGGTCTGGGAGAATTGGGTGATCTCAGCTCTCTCCTGGAAATGTACTCGTTGCTATTGGGTGCTCACCTGTGTATAGTGATGGGCAGGCACTGGATTTAGTGCCAGGAACTTGAGTGACAGCTGAAAAGTTTCATCTTCACTTGCAGGGTCTATTTAGTTGGCTGGGTGTGTTTGAAGGCCGTGCTTCCTGTGGTACAACATGAATAAGTCGGTTAAGATGTTTCTACCCAACAATGCATTGTTCCCTCAACTTTTGTCCAGTGCTCCTACCAAACTTAGAGATATCGGCTGTTGTTCATTTTATTCCACAAACTTCTGTTACTTACATAATTTCATCACCACCATGTATAAAAATTACAGGTTGTGTTGCATCAGTTACATCGGTACTCTCATAAATTGCAATACCAAATGCAGTCGAAGACTTTTTTTTTTTTTTTTTTTGAGTTTGCCGTTTAAACTCGCCAAGTGGTCTATTTGGAACTATAATTAACTGATAAATACTGGACTGCCATTCACAAACATCCTACACTATTAGACTTACAAGCACTTCGAATGAACACAGCATACAAAAATAATAATTTGGTAATTCATATGCAGTAATTTTAACTTGTGTAGGTTAAATGGTGAAGGTGTGGGTGAAGCAGCAAGACCATTGTTGTGTGCATGTGACCCGCACGCACCATATTTTACACCACTAATCTAACTCATTCCCCCTTTATTTATACCTATATATTTCTTATTTATTATAAGGTTGCTGTCATGTGATTGAATTGCATTTAATGCTTTTTCTCATGGCAAATCTGGGTACAGTGATGAGTGCTGTTGATATGTTGGCTAGAAACCATTTTTTTGTTTGTTTTTGTTTTTTCAGAGATTGCACTTCCTGGTGAGGGATTGGGGTTTTCCCTATGAAGTTCCCTATGGCCATCAAGGTGGACAAAAGTTATTGGATGATATTTTACAGGTAAGGTTAAATGAAAGTGTGATGTGTTGCTTAGATTAAAACTTCATAACCCAAGTCTCTTATCTTCAATTTGGCTAAGTAGATGATGTTCCCATCTGGCAGTGCAGTGTTTACATCTAATAGCAAGCGATGAGTCACAATAATGTGGCTGAAGTATGTTGACCAGACCACTCACTAGAAAGGGAAGGGACGACAACATTTTGGTCCGTCCTGGACCATTCTCAAGTCAATTTACATCTAATAACTTTCAGCATCACATAAATCAATAATATATGGTATAACAATACATTTAAATATTACACACAGTTCTCAGTGATTGACAGTTTTTTTTTTTTTTTTAACCAGCATATGTTATTTCAGGTTGCTTTGCGGATTTTAATTTTCCCCCGGTCATTATCTTGTAATGCTAGAGCAATTTGCCTGTGTTTACATTTGATTTTTTAATCATTTTAGTTATTATATATAACCCTTAACTGGCTCCAATCACTATGTGTGATTACCTCCTGCATTTCGATCACTAAATGCCATATTTACGCATTAGTTTTGGGAACGATTTTTTTGTCATGTGCACCATGATGTAAGACTTAGAAAGCTAAACTGTTTTAAGGGGTAAACTATTTTAGCTTTTCTTTTATAATTTTATCTGTCCTCAGATTTGCTGTGAAAAATTACTTCATAGTGTTGCAAGGGTAATATAGGTGTTATTAGAAGCAGATTTTATGTTCCATGTTGTGCTGTACAGCCAAAATTGGAGTATGTGAGAGGGTTAGAACTATTGCCATAAGATATTGCATCTACTGGGCAAATATAGTAAATCTATATTTGCATTCTTCTGGAGTACCTCATACTCTTATTGTACACCTCATACTCTTATTATAACATGTGGCATATAACAGCCACATCAACAATCATGTCATCGCTAATGCTCATCTGTAAACACACTCAGTTCTCCTTCCGCCAGTCATGTCAATATTTTAGTGCTCATTTGTTGGGTCACACAGTGCTCATCACAACAGTCATCCCAAAGCTAATGCTCATCTGTGGACACAATCGCTGCCCCATATACAACGCCCTCGGCCAACACCTCTCGCACGTAGGCTCTGAATGTGTGTCCAACCATCATATAAAAGCCTCTGTCTGCCTGAAGCAGCTTTTGAATTTCACATAAATTTATAACATTGTGCCTTTCAATGGGAAATTGTTAATTAGTGTGAAAATTGTTTAAATTTTATTCTTTATTTAAAAACTTGTTTACATTTCATTGAGCTTGGGAGCTCACAGAGAGAACATTATTTGGCTCAAAAGTACAGGACTATATATAGTAGCTTTTTATCTGGACATTCTGTTGCAAATTGTATTAATAGAACTTACTGTATCAATTCACCTGTTTTGCTTTGAATGTCGTACAGTAAACATAATATTTTAATATATTTTCCACAGACACACGTAAGGGCAAAGTCAAGGATTCATCTGCATTGTTAGTAAACATTAATGTAATAATTCTGAATTAAAATTTTGTTGGGATTCGTGCAATTTAATAATGTTTAGATATATTGTATTGTGAGGTCAGATGATTTTTGTGGAACTAATTGTTTTTTTTCTTGTGTGTGTTTTAGGTAACAGAAAAACAACATCCGGCTCATCAAGAAGTTCGTCGTGACCTCCGTAAATGTTTCCGAGATATCAACTGCTATTTGATGCCTCATCCGGGCTTCAAGGTCATACAAAAAGCAGATTTTGATGGCAGATTATCAGGTAAGTGTCATATCCTTTTATAATTTTTTATCATTCAGTGTATGCTATCTTTTCAAGAAGAAATGTATTTAAATTTAGTGGGAGAGAGGGGTCTGGGAATATTAATATGCACTGTACAGTACTTCACTTCTATTTAAACTGGGTGGAACAACTGTGGCAAACCTCAGAAGAAAATTTTGTTACATTAATATTAACTCAAATGGATCAATTTAAATAAGAATATTTTTCCCTTCCCCACAAGTTGATCTGTTTGTGAAACGAAACTCTGTAAATGTTTTATAATAACCCAGTACAAATAAGCAAACAGCAAGCCAATATTGATCTGGAAGGAAAGATTACTGCTGTATTGCATGAAAATGACCTTAGTGTGCATAGGTATACTGGCTTACAGTCTGATTGTTGCCAAGACAGGACACACATCCACCTGTATATTTAAGTGTTGACACTAAAAGGTTTTCTCTGTGGGATATTATGGTTTGCCTGTTGCTTTGTTCAGACCTAAGCCAATCAAAACAGTTACCTCAAGTGTAGGATTCTTTCTAACTGCTTTTGGCATGATAATACTGTCACTGCAAAGTTGGCCTCCCTCTAGCAGTCACGTTGGGGGGAGGGGGTGGAGGTCATGTGGCGGGTACTTACAGAAGATCTCTCACAATATAGAATATAAATTTCTCTCTAATTATAAAGAGGGCAAGGGAATGGTCCTTGGCCCTCAAGCCCCAATGGAGGTACTAGTCATGCAAATACATGAATTTGCACAGGAGTTAAATCCTGAAATATTGTTGAGTAAATCATTAAACTGGTACCAGTAATATATATATATAATAGGAGTTGTTTATTTTTTAATGCAAATTAACTTTTTGTAGTGATGTTGTAAGGTAAGTTAACATCTCTATTATGGTGTTGGAAGATGAGTCAACGTTAGTTATTATCACAACCAGTGCTGGTAAGTGCATTGGTTCTCATTAGTTTATTAAATTGTCATGTTTTGGGCATGAAATTGCAGTAGTTGTATTATAATGTCCATTTTACCATAATTATAGAATTTTGTGTTACCAAAGTTTTGTTTGACTGAACAAAAAGGTCTGGGAGGAGGGGATCAAAATTTTTAGCAACAAGTTTATGGTTGATACAGTATGGTATGTAACAAATAAAAACTGTGGGGAAGTTATCTGGGTTTGACAGAATGGAAGATACCGTAATGTTAACATTTTACTTGGAGAATGTTTTAAGAAAAGTGAATATCACAGAAATTGTATAATTAGTGCACTACTAGTACTACCTTAATATTTCTAACTTTGAGACAAGGCAAGATTGGTACTGAAGAAAAACCTCTCATTTCCTCGCCAAGAGTGATTCGGTAATCAAACATAAACGATCAATCTGCTAATGAAATCTGCTTACACGAGAGTGTGATGCAAAAGATTGTCACTGTGCTGAAAGATTAGCACCTTTGTATGTTGATAATGCATTAACACACCATCGTTGGCTACATTTAGCTTGGTGCTCTGACAACCCATTTGTGCATCACTCAATCCTTAAAAAAAAAACTTGTATTACACCACTTGCCATTATTTATGCATGTTGATGCTGCACATTGTGCACACGACAGCATCCTTTCTTTTGTCCTTGAGAATATTAATTTACCGGAGGATTACCTATGGAAGGTTTGGAGATTGTTCTACTCTTGGAGTCTGGTCTGGGGCGAAGCTTCTCCGGTGATTCTGTAATCTGTGAGGCTGTCCGTCTTTGTTGCCCACTGGGCCACATCTCCATCGTGGTCAGTGTAAATAGTTTACAAGTTGAAAATTATTTTAAAATAACTGCTCATTACAGAAATATTTACAAACTTTTGTAAACTAGGCTTTGCTTACTTAGAATGAATCTAATTTATTTGTGTTTATACTCATGAAAACTCATTTCCAAACATTTTTTTTTTTAATTAATGTTTTATGCCTCTAAATAGTTTTTGAAGTAGTGAGGGACAGTCTTGAGAGGTGAAGGAGAGAGTAAGAAACATTGGTTGGGATTAATAAGATATATTAATAGGAGTGAAAACTAGTGTGTTAATTTATCTGTAATTTGTTTTCTTAACTTTTTGAACTGTAATAAGTGTACTCGGATGCAGCTGCTTGCAACCAGACACGGGAATCATCAACCTGTCCTCTTGAATACTGCATCATATTTTGATGTTTAAATCCCATGAGGTCAAAATCTGATGCACTTACTTAAAATCATAGCAGATCGCAAAATTGACGTGATGTCCCGTTTTCTATTAGTAGGTCCACAGTTAGGTTAGGTTTCAGTAGAATTCTGGGTTGATTGGTTTTTGTCCTGTTGTGACTGAATTGGTTAAGGCAAGCATCTGGGAATCACTAGAACTCTGGTATGCAAGTATTCTGGTTAACTCTGTGGTTATTACCTTGATTATTCCCTTGTATCTTTGTCTTGCTTATTTCAGTGTTCAAATTACCCTTCCCAAATCTTATACAATTGATACAAAATTGTTAAAAATAAATCTGCTACAAGGACTAAAGGTAAGAGTGTAAATCAACATCAAAGTCGGGACACCTGTCGGTTGAGTGGAAAATCAATATCATCATTATCCACAGAGTTGTATGGCTTTCCTGTGGCCTCTTAAGCAAATAAGAGAAATGCAGGGTTCAGGCAGTGTTTAGAGTTTAAGGTGAGGTGAGGTGCTTGTAGTTGTTTTGGGTAAGCAAAGCAAACAGAGTACTGGAACTCTGCTATAATAAGAGGCATTAGTCTGAATAGTAGAGAGATTCACATTAGTGGGAGAGGTACCAAGATACACATTAGTGGGAGAGGTACCAAGATTCACATTAGTGGGAGAGGTACCAAGATACACATTAGTGGATGAAGCTGTGATATGCATTAGTGGGAGAAACTGAGATGCTCATTAGTGGGAGAAAGGGAGATGCACATTAGTGGCCTTGAGAGACATGTCAGTGGGAGCAGCAGTGAGAGAGATGAGTGGGTGGTGGGAAGAGAGGTAGTGTGTGAGTGTGACCTGAGAGCGAGAGAGGTCGTCTCCACTCCCATAGTTATCCCTGCTGAAGCTGCCGGGCATCTTCCTCTTGAGTTGCGGGTTCAAGCTTCTCCACCTGTGCCAGCCACATCTGGAACAACTGTACCAGCAGCAGCTGCTCTTCCCTTCGCAGCCATACCTGCATTCTCCTACACCAGACCCGGGTGCACCTCCTACACTTGTAATACATTGTAACCCACTGCACCTTCAACGGCCACAAGTACACTTCTACACCTGTACACCAGTTACAAAGGCATCCATCCTCTTCCTCCTACACCTGTGTTAATTGTTGTTGTTTTAGATTTAGCTACTTAGAACGAAATGTCCATGTAGCACGGGCTATGGTGAGCCCGTAACCTGTGTTAGCAACACTCGGTCTTTAATACACCTCTCTCCTCACCCATCCCTTCATCTGACTCTCCCAACCTCGCCACCACCGTCCTTTATCATGTATAATAAACGCGAATGATTGTGCATTTGTTTTATTGTGGTGTAATGTGTTTATTCAGTACATCGCCACTGAAGCGTGTAGGGTCCCAGATCTGAGAAAATAGGGTAACCCTCCAACACCCCACCACATCATCCCTACCTTACCAATCCTATCCTGGCCTGACCCTAACTAACGACATTTAGAGATAGTGTTGTTATATATAAATATATCACTAAGAACTCATAAGTGACCCATGCCGCTCAGGATCACCCCTAAACGTACACAGTACTATGACCATCTCACCAATGATTGTCAATAATACTATCACTATTTGACTATCATTGGTGAGGTGGTCACAGTACTGTGAATGTTTAGGGGTGATCCTGAGTGGCATGGGTTCGAATCCTGGTCGGGTCATTTAGAGTTCTTGGTGATCTATGGCTTGCATGTTCGTGCAGCCTTTCTATAATTAATATATATTTATATATAACATGTTGGAGACATGTGTATGATAATAATAATAATGGGTTTATGGGTTTTAGATGGTAGTGGGCGGGGGTTGGTATGATTAGGGGTTGAGTTGGGTGGTGAGTGGGAGGTGCCCTCATACCTGTGCCAACTCCACGGTCCACGCCTCACAAGCTGCCGTGTACGGTGAAAATCACTGCGGTTATCCAAGTGGAGATTGGCGAGAAGAATTCTCTAGAGCAGTGGTGCAAGGGAGGGGTGTGTGTGTGTGTGTGTGTGTGTGTGTGTGTGTGTGTGTGTGTGTGTGTGTGTGTGTGTATTGACTATTTGTGTCTGCAGGAAAGAGCTATTAGATCTTTTTCCCCTCTTATCTAACCAATCTATTTTTCCTCGATTATATATGCTATATATATTTATCTCTAACACTCACACATTCCCAGGAAGCAGCCCGTAGCAGCTGTGTCTAACTCCCAGGTACCTATAAACTGCTCATATGTTTCCGCCTCCGCCAGGGATCGAACCCCGGCCCTTAGGACTATGAATCCTGAGCGCTGTCCACTCAGCCATTGAGGCCTCATAAATGTTGTGTGTGCCCGTGTGTGTGCGTACTCGCCTATTTGTGATTGCGGGGGTTGAGCTTTGGCTCTTTGGTCCCATTTGGTTACTGCGTGTGTTTTTGGTTACTGTGTTTGGTCCCTTTGGTTACTATGTGTGTGTGTGCGTGCGTGCGTGTGTGATGAGAGACGTATGATGAGTCATGGTGTGGGAATATCTGCCTTAGCTCTCCCACACAGGTCCGTGTTGACGACCATTCACGAACACAACTACCATTTACCACGAATGCCTCTAAAACAAAAATAGGTGGGACACGAAACTTGTCAAATTGCACCTCAAAAGTGTAATGAATGTTAGTGTATTCCCGAGTGTTGCCCAGTGTTGCCAGGTTGGCCTCGGGCTGCGGAAGCTCTCAGCTTCCCACCGTCCAGCTCCCTCACCGGGTTAAACTTGCCCTGTCATCTAATCTTTCCTGTTTAGCGAATTTATCTGTATCCTCACCTCTCGAACCAAACTGCTGGTCCCAGAGAGGTGCTGGGAGAGAGGGAGAGAAGAGAGAGAGTAAGAGAGAGAGAGAGAGATATATTAGTTACGCTGAAGGTAGGGTAGCATAGGTGAGCAGTCAAGGACCATGCTGTAAGGGGGGCCCTGGTGGAAACGTCTTGGGGGGAGGGAGACATTTTAACCATCATTGGGCCCCGGATGAGGCGTTGACACCAGTCTCTACAACATGAACTAGCTACTACCCTTTTGTATAAGTGAATTGTGAAGGAAGTGGGGAGGATTGGGTCCGTCGTGGACCACTTGGGTCCGTTGTGGACCACTTGGGTCCGTTGTGGACCACTTGGGTCCGTTGTGGACCACTTGTGTCATGATAGTGGTAGAGAGAGACCTTTTTGATTACAACATTATCATGTTTCACTATCCAAGACCATCTTGGTCATAACAGTTCATACCATAGGAGATAGATGCACACATCATTGTCTTGCCAACTGCCTACTTAAGGCCCTCACTCAGAGAACAAACCATTGAAGGTTTGATTGTCATTAATAAATCCCAGGAGTTACAAATGGGATGAACACATACAAGTGTTCAAAGCTGAATAAACTCCTCTATCAATTCTATAATATTGGAGGCAGGTGGAGGAAGGTGTGATGTAAGTGTGGAGTCTGGCATGATGAGGCTGGGTGGGACAGGTGTGAGGTGAGGTAAGGCAGGTGTGGAACACAGTAAGGCAGGTGTGTGAGGTGATAGTATACAAGTCATGGCGCAAGGCAGGATGTGAACAATGGTTTTTTGGTACTAAATGAGCCACTAGTCAGCCCGACGTTTCCTAGTGCAGGCTACTAATTAACTGACTCTTGACCTAACCTGTAATCCCTCATAAAGATTACGATAGCAGTGTACAGTACAATGCTGTATGGTACTTGTCTGTATTGCTTGTACTTGTCTGTATATAAACTGTACCTGGTACAGTTTATAACAAATTTGTTCACGAACTTTAAGAGAGCCAACAGTTCAAAATGGTGCTGATTGTATTAAATGGCGGAGTTTGTGGGTGGGTGTCGGCGTCTTCCCTCGGTGTGCTGATGGACTTAGGGCGACTCTTACGGCAGTTGAACACAATCTGCTCAAGTAGAGATGGAAATGTGTGCAGCTGACCTTGTTACAGGGACCAGTAACCTTGTTACAAGTGCCAGTAACCTTATTACAGGGCCATAAGTGTTTTAACTAGTCCAGCATCTATGGATATGGATGGCCATGATTCCTTGTTAGGTCTTCCCTCTTGCTCCGTGTCTGATGGTATCATCAGACAGGTGTTCTCGTGTTTTCCCTCACTTCCCCTTTCTGTGTACCAGTCTTCTGCCCCATATTACACATACAGTTGGAGGCCACACGGTTGGGGCTAGCCTCGCCCAAATTAGCAGAGGGAATGGTCTGGGGGTACTGGATGAACATCTGCTGCTTGGAGTCGCCATAATTCAATAGGGAACCGTGCGCCATGGTCACATCCAGACCCCCACGACGATTTTTGGCACTGTCCGCCAGCTACACAGATAAATATTTTCAAAATCGTTTAAAAACTATTTTTACCTTGTAGGAATATGAATCATTACTCATTGATCTCTGGAACTAATAACAAATTTCCTGTTGTCAATAATTTGCCCGTACTGGCATAAAATGGGTGATTTTTCCGCAGTGTCAAAGGCTTGCACGGGAGACATCTTCTGTCACGCAGGGTGCAGTCGCACCTCCACAGATCTCCAGAATCAGCTCTTGATACTGGTAATGGCTCAAAAGGGCCACCACTTACGGGCTATTTATGCCCGTGCCACCTTTTGGGTGGCTTAATCTGCATCAATCAATCAATCAATCGTCAAAGGTTTCTATAGCCACTTTTCTTTGTCGGAGTAAGCGGTAACTTTATTTTTTTTTTTAGTATTTCGTGCCAGTAAGGTCTTCTCACTGCCGACCTCCCACATAGGCGAGTACACATTAGACAATTATATTTTTGCAAGAGAGAGCAGACAGAAATACAATAGATGGGATAGATGAAAAGGTAAAGGAATATCGATAGATCAATAGAGGTATAGACAGGTGAATACACTGATGGATAGATGGATAGGAAGAGGAGGAGGAGGATGGAGAGAAACCGTTGTGGGTATGGCGTTTTGGGCAGCCACTTCTTCGTTGGCTTATTTGCTCTCCAGTCTTGTTCTCACTGTCATGGTTGGTGAATAGATGGGTTACCTTACCTTGAGGTTACCTTGAGGTGCTTCCGGGGCTTAGCGTCCCCGCGGCCCGGTCGTCGACCAGGCCTCCTGGTTGCTGGACTGATCAACCAGGCTGTTAGAATTAATCAACCGGGTTAGAATTAATAATTGTGTTACTTGTGTGTGTAGAGTGAGGTTGTTATACCTTGATGTGTAGGGCTTAAGGAATGTGTAATCTTACATCTTGGGTTTTATTTAATATGCAAGTACATTCAATTCAACATGTCTCTTAGGGTGATGTCATGGGCTTGTCTCGTGTCATGTTTGGGGGCACCCGATTGAAGATGACAGGTCAAACGCCTCGTGAACTTGGTCGGCGTCATGTGTGCTTAGATTGAAGGCTATATCCTTCATGGGGGCAGGTGTACATATATATATACCGCGTTTGACTGCTGTACACGGGAGACATCTCCCGTCACGCAGGGTGCAGTCGCACCTCCACAGATCTCCAGTATCATCTATTGATACTGGAAATGGTTCAAAAGGGCCACCACTTATGGGCTATTCATGCCCAAGCCACCTTTTGGGTGGCTTAATCTTCTCTCTCTCTCTCGCTGTAGAGGGTTCTCCGTTGGCTTGGGGCCGTTTGTGATGAGGTCGGTGAATGACTTTGTTTTTGGTTAGGTTGTGTTTTTTCCTTTGGAAGTCCTTGAGGGATTGTTTCTACTGTTCTTTCCTCTTGTATCGGCCATGCACGGTGAATAATATGGTTGATGTGTATGCATGGTGTACAGTTGGTGGGGAGGGAGGAAGAGGGTGTAGGGTGGGTGTGGCGCCGGAGGGACAGGGTGAGGGGGCAGGAACCAGGAGGAGGGGCGGCCCACTGCACGTGGCACTTCCCTCTGAGTCACACCACCAACTATGATATCGACTTCCCCTCACGCCATCCGTCCTCCCCTCTTCCCTAGGGATCCTACCCCTCCCTCACACACTATATTTCCTACCTATTCTGCCCTCATGCCCGTCCCATTATCCCTTCAATGTCCTCTCCACAGTGTCCTCGTGGGAGTAGGCTCTAAGACCTGACGCCGTCCTGACGGTATAAACCAACACAACCCAACGGTAATAACAGGTCAAAATGTTGTAACTATCGTTGTCGGGGACAAGAAGCCTGTGTATGTATATTCTTTAGGCTTGTATCGAGTCCCCCAACCCCCCTAGGTCGAACTACTGACATTTCCCCAGGCTGCAACCCCACTACATTTGCCTAACTCCCGAGTTCCTATGTACTGCCAGGTAAACAGTAGCATTAGGTGAAGGGAAACTTGCCCAACCATTTCTGTCCCGCCTCGGGAATTGACTCTTAGAACCCCCCTCCCCCAGGTTTGTGTGACAACATAAGGTCCGTCACTCGAGGCAATGGATCCTCCTGCTTCATGTAGGTGTAGATCCTCCTGCTTCACGTGGGTGTAGATCCTCCTGCTTCACGTGGGTGTAGATCCTCCTGCTTCACGTGGGTGTAGATCCTCCTGCTTCACGTGGGTGTAGATCCTCCTGCTTCACGTGGGTGTAGATCCTCCTGCTTCACGTGGGTGTACAAGTCGTAGAGGCGCGATATCAACAGAAGGTCGTGTTGAGAACCGTGTGGCCCTGACCTTGAAGGAACGCTGCCGCTCAGCACTTGCTATTTTCATAAACAAGATACGGCTTTATTATATATAATTAGGTGAAAATGTGTGTTTTATTACACGGTTGGAGGTATACGCGCGGGTGGAGGCGCTTGGCGCGCACTGGTGCTGCCGCCTGGTGTTAAACCTTGCGTCTTATACCGCCTTGTATAGCACGCCTTGCACCATTATAGTTTTCCCTTGTTCAGACGATTGTTATCTGATTGGTGGGATTATTGCGTGTTGTATACAATACAGCAAGCTATGAAACCCCTGGTTGTTTTGTCTTATTGTGCATACCTCAAATGCCGCCATGTTAACGGATTGGTGAGATTGGTAGAGATTGGTGTGTGTAAAACGTGGGCCACACTCAGGACGGGTCACTCACGCGCCAGATGCTTGATACTTTCCCTTGTACCCGAGGAGTAATTTGGATTGTCCTATTTTGGCTTACTGGTGGAGTAACTTCCATATTGAGGGGTAGTATTCTAATTAACGCAACCCACCATATATGTGTGTGTGTGTGCAAGGACGTGACGACGTTTCGGTCTGTCCTGGACGCTTTCCTGCCCGAAACGCTTTGCGTAATAGTGGCTTTAGGCATTGTATGTATCAGCTCTATCTATAAATCCATCAACTTTTGTATCTTACCTTGTATGTATGTACTTTACCTGAATAAATATTTGTTTGTTTATCTAGGTGGCAACTTTATAAGTGTCCAGGGGCCAGATTCATGAAAGCACTTACGCAAGCACTTACGAACGTGTACATCTTTCCTCAATCTTTGACGGCTTTGGTTACATTTATTAAACAGTTTACAAGCATGAAAACTTCCCATTCGACTGTTGTTATTAACAGCCTCCTGGTGCTTTGGAGCTCATTAACTGTTTAATAATTGGAAACAAAGCCGCCAAAGATTGAGAAAAAATGTACAGGTTCGTAAGTGTTTGCGTAAGTGCTTTCGTGAATCTGACCCCAGGAGAGGACGCTTGTTAGACGAGACGCCATACTCCTATTTCATGTGAGAGTTGGGCTGTGTATTCAATCAGGTTATTGTGACTTGGTCTCTGCAGGATGTAAAGCCGCTGCGCGTAATACTAGATGTCCCTAAACTACTGTCGCGTTTGACTATTCTAGAACTATGTACTATTAAATATATCCCTAAACTACTTTACCATGTCCCTTAACGGCTTCATTGTATGTCTGAAATACTCTGCTTATTAGTGGCTGTAATACGAATACATCACTATTGTCTTTCAAATGTATTTTATATTAATACATTAGACCTACATCAGACAAATAATACAAATTAGTAATATATTGCATCGTACCAAATGCATTGAAAATGAGGCCGGATTTAATAAAGGGATCTATCAGGAGGAAACGCCAAGCCACTACGACCATATAGCACTTGGAAGGGATAAGAATTTGGGATATGGCGCGGGGGGGGGGGGGGATAGAAGGCTACCACTTGGATGGTCGGGGATTGAACGCCGACCTGCATGAAGCGAGATCGTCGCTCTACCGTCCAACCCAAGTGGTTGGGCAAACAGATTTGACAAGAAATTGGAAGATTAGGGTGAAATACATTGCAGGAGGAAGGTATAAGGAGGGGTAGGAGGCGAGGCGTGGGTCGCTGGAGTCCCTGTCATTGTTTTAGAGTCAGCTACTTAGAACAAAAGGTCCAAAGTAGCACGGGCTATGGTGAGCCCGTAGTGGTCTTACCTGGCACAGGAGCGGGGCTGTAACTGCTTCCCCGTCGTCAGTGTTCGTCAGTAGTAGTACTGACGCGCGCCTCACCGACCTCCATTTGTTGCTGTATAATGAGTTGACAGTTGTTAACCCGGAGGTGTTGGTGTGACTCACGCTACACTGTCGCTGCTCCGCTGCACCTCCCCCCCCTACCCCCCCCCTCCTCATGTTTCCTCATTACTATTCCTCCTAACCCCAGCTGCCCTTTCTCAACTTCTTTCCTCCCCCCCCCCCCCCCTCGTCGTGCCCTCCCCTCACCCGTCGTGGCGGGAACCGCTGGTCTGATGACTGGAGGGCGGTTTGAGTCAAGAGTTGTAAAGATAATTGAGTTCTTACTAAATTGATGGCTATATGTCGGTGGGGCGGTGGGAGCACGCCACGAGGCTCTGAAGCATCAGTAATTTGTAGTTGAGGGGCAACAGCCATATTTACGGCGGTAACAATTTATTTATGGTTAATTACGTCTGTTCTCTCCTTTCATATAGTGTCCTTGTTTTCTCTCTTCCTCGTTTCGGTGTATTCCCCTCCTGTACTTCCCCCTATTCCCCCTATCTTCCCTGGATCGTTATCTGGCTATTCCCCTCAGCCGCCATACCTGACTCATTACTTTCCGCCTGTCCCACTATTGATTATTGACCCCCCGCGTGTGTGCGAGGCTCACCAATCATTTGTCCCTCGCCTCTTATCTCTCCGTAATTACGGCACATACACATGAAGCACGTGCACACACACGCGACATGTGGGCTACATAATTACAGCACATACACATGTGCACACGCACGCACGTGTGCTGTACACGCAAAGCCAAACCCAGGCCATGCCTCATAACAGCGCGGACACATTGTGTGGGGGGGGGGGACGTGACTAACGCTAATGGATGAGGAAGAGACACGCGTTTAGAGAGCCAGCGCCGCCACAGTCTATAAATGTTCACATTTGCCAACTATTCTCATGTTTACTGAGGTGTTGCAATGCTTTGTTGACAATTACTGGGCCGGCCTGTGACGTCACTCTTGCTATTTGCACTGACGCAACGTGACGCAAATGTCAGTCACTCCGCTCTGTCAACCTGTCTTGTCTACTAATTATTTGCGTTATGGTCACTTGCGTTACACAAGAAATATTCTATTAAAAGTAACGGAGCACAGATATCTATTTTTTTTCCATACAGGAGTTGATAGGTTAGGTGGGTTGCTTGGGGTGGTATGTTTCTGGTTAGGTTAGTAGGTTGGATTTTAGACGGAGGAACAGAGCAAGAGAATGGGGGCTGCATTATTAGCTTTCAGAAACGCATTTTGTTTCTTTATAAATTTGATTTAAATGTGGTTTACAACCATTCTGGGATGATAAATATACTCTTGTACGATGTGTCATGTAAAAAGTGATACTTAAATGTATCATATAACCAGTCTGGTATTGGTTACAATACGTGGTTTATCATCTGTGACAAATTGTGACAGGTTTTATTTGTAAACAAATCAGAATGATTGTATAGTACACGTAAACATGTACTGTCTTATTAGTACTGTTCTTATTAGTACTGGGAAACTTTAAATAAAGTTTTATCGCCATAGTAAGATGCTCAACACCTCTCAATAGGAAGGGTGGTGGTGGTCGCTGGGTTGTTCATCCTGTCACTTATTACCCAGACGCAGTTGTTACTTATCTCAAGTGAACAGTTTGAGACAAGTGATTAACTTGTTACAAGCCCCAAGTTTACACTGTACAATGAACCATTACCTCAAGCATCATTGTTTAAGGTCCCTGAGTAACACCGTCATCTTGTCTCAAACATTGCATCTCGTCCGGAATCGACCAATTCATTAAAAAGTATTTCATTTCATCTCTGATAACTCGTACGTTGCTGGTTAGGCAAAATATGGTCCTTTTTTACGGAGTGTCAAATCGAGAGAACGTGCTGAAGTGAGCGGCTGACGTGACTCACACCCAATTTTATTTTGCCTTATGTTTTTGGGTCATTGAGGTGTCCTTAGTGCTCAGGGCCCAGAAACACTTCAAGATGGTACACGACCAAAGGCCACAGTCACTCCAAACATCTCACCAGCTACTGGCTACTCATGCCCGTGCCACCTTGTCCTTGTGGTGACCCAAGCGGGACACCACAAGGACCACCAAAGTGTGACAATGGTGGTGGTGATGCGTGACCTGCGAGAATGGTGATGGTAGTGGTGGGAGGCGGGTGGACCAAGGAGCTGAGGCATATAACGGACCACACCGCCCCCCCCCCAGATCCTCTCACACAAGAACGTTACTGCCCCAGACGTGACATGCGGAGGGCCTTGGTCACGGGGTGGGGGGGGGGGGAGGGGGTGATGTGGAGTGTTGACAATTCCTGCTGACTCACAGGAAGCTGGCGGCGGGCGGCGGCGGGGGGCGGCAGTGCTACTCACTGCTGGACCTCACCCGCGGCGCGGGAGTTCTGATGCGGCTGGTCTAGTACCCGTACTGTGCTCACCTGGGCGTGCTTGCCCTCTCACCACGTGTCTGGTGGTCTGTGGGCCTCGGCTCACTCCAGGGACCCGGGTTCAGTCCCCCGCCACGACAGAAACGGTTGAGCACGTTTCCTTACATCTGATGCTATTGTTCACTTTAGAGTAAATTGATACTGGAGATTTGGACAACTGTTGTGGCTTGCATTCTGGGGAAGGTTATTACTCGGCCTAGGGGGACCTCGATAAGCTTAAGTAAAAAGCTTCCTGTCCCCTGACCGTATAATTGTGTTCAAATGTCAATGATCAATTATTCAGGCTACACTGTGTCCTAATTTCTGTTCCCAGCATCAAGCTTCATTACTTTGCACATGTTCGAATTTAACTTTATTAGCCACTTGCTGCACCAGTTGTGTTCGGTGGTGTGATGGTGCAGTGTTTGATTGTGCTAATACTTCCTCGAGTTTTTGGATCATCAGCAACCACTGAGGGGAGAGTCTGAGCCCCTCTGGAAGACCAGTTACATGAACCACGTAGGGCCCAGGGCCCACCCCAAGGGCACTCCACACTGGCATTTCCCCACTGAAATCTGTCCTCTTAACTCTGCTCATTTGTATTTGTGGGGAATAGATAGGTCAGTTTTATAAGAAATGCGATGTATTAGGTGGGAGGACGGGATGATGTACAGTGGTGGACGGAATGAGGAACAGTGATTGACGGGATCAGGTACAGTGGTGGACGGGATGAGGAACAGTGATGGACGGGATGAGGTACAGTGGTGGACGGGATGATGAACCATGGTGGACATGAGCGGGTTGTGAAGTTGGGAGAGGTGAGGTGTGTAACCATGTTTGGGAGTCATGTGACCTATATCTTAATAAGATAACAGTGACACTTGCCAAGGTGGTGACAGTGCCTATAGCCGCGTGGTGGTGCCAAGACCTGGCGTCACAAGCCCCCCCCCCCACTACCGCCTATCCCACGCACGGCCACAGTGTCATTGACACGTGTTCTTGCACCTCTCATAATAACACGATTTGTATTTTATACAATCTTGATGCTGGAACAGTGCGTTAGGGGGGTACCTCTCGGGTAGGAATCAGAGGGTTATGATGAGATGCGTGCCGTATATATTCATGACATGTCAATACGTGCCTTATCATGTCAATGCGTGCCTTATGTCAATGCGTGCCGTATATATTGATGTCATGTCAATGCGTGCCGTATATATTTTCTGTATTTCCACTATTTCATCAATCTCTCTCCTGCTTTGAAAGAGTACTGAGCATTACTGAAAGCTGGATAACAAAGTTGATTTGAAAAGTAGGAGCATTGTTACTGTATCCCTGAATTTGAAGGTTCTCATAATCCATCCTTTTCACAAATTGAGCCTGGCCCTAGGTTGGGCTTGTGGGAGTAGAACAACTCCTGAAACTCTCTCCAGGTATACTCGGGTAAATGCTGATGCTATGGGTTGTTATGCTCACTAAAACGTTAAGTCGACCAACATCATTATTCCCAGATCCTTTACGTATTGTTTCCCTTGTGTGGTAAGGTCTAATTGTGGCTTGTATCCCTGGATGTTTGTTGACTGATATCTTCATGCTGTCTGTAGTGTACCAGACACCGCTGTTACACTACCCCGCTGTTACACTACCCTGCCACCCTTGGTAACGTTTATGAGGAGAACCACTAGGGAATATAGTCACGGGAGACATCTCCCGTCACGCAGGGTGCAGCCGCACCTCTACAGATCTCCAGTATCATTTATTTATTTATTTATTTATGCATATACAAGAATGTACATAAGGAATGTGAGGATACAAATATGGTAATTACAGTCTTGTAAAGCCACTAGCACGCGCAGCGTTTCGGGCAGATCATCTATCGATACTGGTAATGGCTCAAAAGGGCCACCACTTACGGGCTATTCATGCCCGTGCCACCATTTGGGTGGCTTAATCTTCATCAATCAATCAATCAATGGGAATATAGTGCGCTCGCCCTGACAGCGATACACACACCCAAATTCCACAGGAGTGAGAGCTAAGGACACCAAGAGCGTGGACTGAATGTTACGTCAACAAAGGATAATTATTTAAAGTAACTAGTTGATCTGAACGCTGCCACCACTCCCCACTCTATCACTGTAGAATGTACTAAGAAACTCGCCCCAGACTCGTGAGGAGAGTCGAGACTTTAAAAGCCAGGAACAGTGAAAAACGTTTGATGATTTAATAATAAATCAAGCCTGGCCTCGGGTCGGGCTTGGGGAGTAGAACAACTCCCAGAACCCCATCAAACAGGTATAATTACTGAGGGGATAATTTTGAATTATTAATTCTAGAACTTGTTGGAATTCTGTACATCTTGGAGAATTACGGGATAGCCAAAGAACCCACGGAACTCCAGGTGAAATATTCTCAATAAAATTACAGGATAAATAAACTGAAAACCCAAATAACTTTAAACATATTATTTATTAATATAAATTAATGGTATTCTATTTTAAATACCCTACAAGGAGAGGCCAATGGTATGGCCTGCCAACACTCATGATGCGGCTTGTGTTGAATTGTGGTGGTATATGGGAAACAAAGGGGGAGTGTGTTGTGTGACAAGTATGGAGCTAGCAACCACTCTAGGGGCAACAGAGAGAGGGAACATCGTGCTTGTGAAATACTGGAGAGCCTGGGGCCAGATTCACGAAGCAGTTACGCAAGCACTTACGAACCTGTACATCTTTTCTCAATCTTTGACGGCTTTGTTTACAATTATTAAACATTTAATGTGCTCAGAGAAACCAGGAGGCTGTTTATAACAATAACAACAGTTCATTGGGAAGTTTTCATGCTTGTAAACTGTTTAATAAATGTAACCAAAGCCGTCAAAGATTGAGGAAAGATGTACACGTTCGCAAGTACCTGCTTAACTGCTTCGTGAATCTGTCCCAGGTTCCAAAGTGGAATGAGAGATACGGTAAAAGGCATTACAAATATATCCCATGGACAGTCTAGGCGCCATTAGGGCACAGTGTATGACCTTCTTAGTATGTTAAGATAAGCATCTTATTGCTTCGTAATTACAATTATTACTTAACCTATATCTATAATAGGTTAAGTAATAATTGTAATTAAGAAGCAATAAGATTAACATACTAAGAAGGTTAGGTGAGGTCGGTGTTTTCTATGAAGCTTTTCAAGGTAAACTAAAATATTCACAATAAATTAGTATGTCACATATGCACTTATTTAATAAGTCAATATTGACTGTAGGAAAGTGCGAGAACGGGTTGACCTAGTTCATTAGCCACCCGGCCTGGTAGCCAGTTAATTGTCTAATGTGTACATTCACATACCGATACACCTTGTCTGGTTATATAATGAACATTTGTTATTGTTAACTACTACTAAATGTTATCACATAATTTTGTGATGTGAGTGAGAAGTGTGAGTACCTGTGCCGGAGTGAGTGGTTGTGGGGGTGAGTAACCTGCCTGCATGGGTCTCCAGGCGGCCAACTCTCTGCTGTTTTAATACTGCTTTGCGCGTGTAAACCGCTTTTCATTCATAATTCATAAACAGCGGGGGTTTGGCGGCTGGATTAACGAGCTTAGATGTGAGGATGGGCTGGGGACCGCCAGGGCAACGCTCACTATCAGTAATGGATCAACACGTGTTAATTTTACTGACCCGAGATAAGGCAAACGAGTATATGACATCCGCTTTATTTATTAATGACTAATCTAGCGCAGTGTATACACACACACACACACACACACACACACACACACACACACACACACACACACACACACACACACACACACACACACACTCACTCACTCACTCACTCACTCTCTCTCTCTGTGTC
This sequence comes from Procambarus clarkii, assembly GCF_040958095.1. Taxonomy (NCBI): domain Eukaryota; kingdom Metazoa; phylum Arthropoda; class Malacostraca; order Decapoda; family Cambaridae; genus Procambarus; species Procambarus clarkii. Next base: position 28,040,682 of record NC_091219.1, on the reverse strand, counting down.
ACGTTTGGCTTAGGAGCACAAATCTCTGCTCAACTTTCCGGGAGTAAAAGGTAGTAACTGGATGAGATGTGGTCCTCATGTGCCACAGGTCCCTAAGGCCTCTTTCCGGTTGGTGGTGCACTGTTAGTCTGTCTTGTGTCCCCTTAGCCTTCCCGGCTTGGTGCCTTCGTTTGGTAATGACTTACTTGTCTTCCTTAGCTACATGACGTGTCAAGATACGTTTAGGCTCGTGAGGCAGACCTTTCTCTTGACACTCCGTTAAATATTCATCCTTTTAGTCTAACCAGAAATACTGTCCCGATCAATCCACCTCACCTCTCGAGTCCGATGCATAGAAAACGCGAATATTTGAGAGCTGTTACTTAGATGCATTTGTAATGTTGGCCACGATAACGTAACAAACGCGACCTAATAGTTGAGAGGATGGATTAGTCGAGGAGAATGGTGGTGGTGGTGGTGATGAGGCACCGATTTATGGCTGGAGGCGTTGTAGGAATGAAGACAATGAGGGTGGTGTGTGTGACCAAGGTCGGGGCCTCTTCCTCCTGCAGGTGGTGGCGGGCCGGGGGCGTCCAGCTGGACCATACACACACACCATCCACCTCACCACACACACCATCCACCTCACCACACACACCATCCACCTCCCCACACACACCATCCACCTCACCACACACACCATCCAGCTGTTGTTGTTGGTGGTGATGGCTCATTAAGGCATCACCAACGCAGGTGTCAAGGTACATGAGCAGTGGGATGCAGGTGGAAAGGGAAGTGGTGAAGGTAGACGTGGCTGGCTAGTTCATAAGACAGCCCAATAGGCTCTGGAACCTGTGCACTCGTTGATGAAGAGTAGAGAGGCGGGCCCAAACGCAGCAACTCGGCTCCTGCAAGGAGAACTACGTGGGTACTGAGTACTACATACACTCACCGGTGAAGCGTTGCTTTTGCAGACAATGGTTGACGTGGGGAGGGCAAGATACCCAAGGAGGGGGAGGCGTTATCTTGAGATAATTTCGGGGCTTAGAGACCCCCGCGGCCCGGTTCTCGACCAGGCCTCATTTTTGTTAACGCACCCCTCAGGAAGCAGCCCGTGGCAGCTGTCTAACTCGCAGGTACCTATTTAATGCTAGCTGAACACGGGGCATCAGGGTGAAATAAAACTTTTTGCCCATTTGTTTCCGCCTCCCCGGGGACGAATCCGGAACCTCAGGACTAGGAATCCGAAGCGCTGTCCACTCAGCTGTCAGGCGCCCTGGGGGCAGGGTGCCCACAGGGAGGAGGGGCCTGGTACCCATGATTGCCTCTCATTAAGATATCGCGATGTGACATAGTTGTGTGTGTGTGTGTGTGTGTGTGTGTGTGTGTGTGTGTGTGTGTGTGTGTGTGTGTGTGTGTGTGTGTGTGTGTGTGTGTGTGTGTAGGGGGTGGGGTGTTGTAGGTGTGTGAGGTGCGTGTGTCCTTGAAGTGTTCCGCCTGGTGCTCGCTGATGACTAGTGAGTGAGGCAGGCGGCCCCCGGGGCGCTCCAGTTGTGTTGTCTTACGCCAGTACTGGCCTCAGGGTGCTGGCGCCCGCTAAGCTGCCACTCTGCGCTTCCGCCTCTCAACTTTTCAATCACTTCATCACCACTTATTCTATTCCATCTCTTTACCATTCACACACTGAATAAATGGCTCGTCAATTATTTCCGTACTTTCTCGCGTACTAATGTTACCAAGTGTCGGCCCTTTCAATTCCCCTGAGAATTCTGTAAATCTCTTGTAACTCTTCTGATTTCTGCCGTGAAGTTGAGTACCTTATGTGTTTCCTCGTAACTCAAGTCCCTCAGAACTAGTCTGGTGGCGTACCTCTGGAATGTCCTCAAACTTGGTTTCGTGTGAGACGAGATAAGGGTTCCATGATGGAGCCCCATATTCCAGGAGTCTGACCTAGTGATATACAAGATCCTGAATGATACCGTACGCAGATTGCCGCATTATCTTGGCCTACGGCGCTGATATTTTTTGGTTGTTGGAACATTACACTTTAACACTGATGCATAGTGGTTAAAAGGTAGCCATATTTTTAAGTCGTGCAGGAAACCCCCCCCCCCCTGGCTGCCAATTTTAAAACCAATTTCAACCTTCATGTGGTGTGTGTGTGTGTGTGTGTAGAAGAGGGGGATAGTGGGTGGTTGTATGTGATCATTAGCGGTATTTGGAAACCTCCAAACCAAAGACTGTGCACCAGTAGTCTCTGTTGAAGCTGCCGGAGCCAGCCAGGTCTTGTAGTTATGAAGCAAGTAGTTAGTTGCAATCGCTCTTGAGTACAACTAACTGCTTGAAATGTTTGAGTGAAAGGAAGGGAAATGTCAGAAGAAAGCTCCAGGCCATTACGACTATACGGCACTTGGAAGGGGGGGGGTCAATGTTTGATTCATAATAATAATTCCCCGCTGGCCATTTTTGCATTCCAGGTATTAATTATATATTTGTTTTGGCCATTTTTCCGCCTTCACTATTACCTTGTGTATTAGTGGTTAGACATGTGAGGGTGAGATAACGAGCTGAGAGACATCACGGTGAGGTTGGCTTCTCAGATATGAGGGGGTGAGAGATGAGAAGCAATAGTGATTGCAGTGTAGAGTAGACGTTCCACTAGCACCTGTATACCACAGGTATACAGGTAAACCCTCTCAGTAGGGCTGAGACACGTGTCACAGAGATCCTTCCTCCTGCCTCAGAAGGGCAAGTTTGTCTCCGTTAACCCATGACTGGAAGAAGAGACTTGGGAGTCGCTGGGTGGGTGGTGGTGGTGGTGGGATAATGTTGAGACGTGCTGGTTACCCCGGGGGGGGGGGGGGAGTAATGATGCCTGGCATTGGAGTTGCGTGCGTCACCCCCTCAACGGCTGTCACCTCACGCTGTTTGCGGGTGATAAGGCTCTTTCCCGGCTGTCTTGGACCTTGGGGACACGCTTGCCTGGAGTCTTCAGTAGGGAACTAGTGAGGTTGGTGTCTCACAGGGTGGGCTGTACGGGTCTGTCTCTCGTTCACAGCAATAGTCGCAATTTGTAAACGGTTACCCTTTCCTTCCTCCCAACAACAGGAAGAGAGTGGTAAGATAAAAGACCAGAAACAGTATTAGAGGGGACCTAAAAAAAATCCCCGTCTAATGCGTCATGTGCTCTTTTTCCGAGGCTAGGGGTCCCCTTCTTCCAGCCAGAGGTGGTAGTCCCTCCCATATATATAATTACATATTTTCAAATTTGGTTATCTTGTATAACATAAATGTGTGTGTGTGTAAAGTCATTGATGATTCCGAGCACGTGTGCACAAAATCACACGAGTGCTCCAGGAAATTGTGTAAAACCGGTTAGAAGCCGCGAGAGGTCGCTCGGTAGAATCATTGGTGGATTTCCAAGTTCCAGTTCTTACGGAGAGTCGCTGGACGAGTGGACGGGGCAGCAACAGCAGCAGCAGCAGCAGGGAGCTGTTGATCTCTGGGGTCTTTACTACCTTCCGGCTCAGCTGAGTGTTATGTGGGTGGGTGAGGGGCGTACTCACCTACTTCTGCCTACAGTATCCAGCTCTTGAAGAACTCCAGAAGGGCCGTGACGAGGATTCCAACCTGCGTCCGGGAGCATCCCAGACGCTGCCGTAATCGACTGAGCTGCTCTATTTCTATCCAGCTCTATTTTTTATGCAAAGACTCCTGCCTTATTTTTTTCCTGTTATATTTACTTTTGACGTCATGCATGGAGTTTGTTCTATAACCAACCGGATGGAATGACAGAAGCGAACGGGGATTGATTGTTTAGTGTCTGTGGGAAGGAACTGGGAGTTGGGTTTATTTTGTGTTGTTTAAAATGAGAAGGAAATGAGTGTGTGAGTGAGAGAGAAGGGAGGGAGGGAGGGGATCACTGGGAGAGAGGGGATTGAACTACCAACCTGAAGAAAGAGGAACTGTGAGGTAGAGAGCCAGAGGAGAAAGGTGGGTGTGGCGTGGCGTCTCAATACTTGGATAGACACAGTGTTGAAATCAAGACAAGAGGCCATGCCATACACTCGGGCCACTGAGAACACCGTCTTGGGTGTTGGAGACACCTGGCTGTCTTGTCCACGTGTTCTTACCTGCCTGGCACCACCTACCTATCACCACCTACCTATCACCACCTACCTATCACCACCTACCTATCACCACCTACCTATCACCACCTACCTATCACCACCTACTTATCACCACCTACTTATCACCACCTACCTATCACCACCTACCTATCACCACCTACCTATCACCACCTACCTATCACCACCTACCTATCACCACCTACCTATCACCACCTACCTATCACCACCTACCTATCACCACCTACCTATCAATGTCTGCGGGGTAGTGAGGTTTAGCACATGCCATGCCTACAACTGCCATTTGTACCTGTTGTTTCAATGTAACTATTTTGGATATACTCACTTGAAGTCCCTCGTTCTGTTGTGTAGTCCCCGTGTTTATAATATTTTTCAATGGGTTTCTTTGTGTAAGCAACTCCTTCAGCGTCACTTTGTATTCTAGCATGACAATGGGCAGTGGTCGGTACCTCCTAGAGGCATCACTTTATTTTGTCAACATTGCCCAATGTTGGGGAAATGTCATATGTTGTGTTGCTGGTAGACCCGTCTCCTCTTGCTAGTGTTGGTTGTGTGACGTGTTGCTTTAAGAAGTGTGTGTCTGTCATGTTTACCAGTGTTGTTCTTCATGTCTCGTCACCTCCCCATGGGGGGGGGATGCTTATTTGTCCAGTCTTTTACTCTGTGGTTGAAGTCCCTCAATATTAGGATTTTTAGCTGTTGTTCCCTCGCTACTGTGGCCGCTTTTTGCATCACTTGTAGACAGTTGTCACTGTATCTGTTGTATTCTTACTGAGCCCTTCTGTTGAGACCATAAATCCTGAGTCGAACTTCTTAATGAGTCCTGAGTGGCACCTCAGGACTATGTATCCGACAGCGCTTCGGATTAAATAGTCCTGAGGTTCCGGGTTCGATCCCCGGTGAAGACGGAAACAAATGGGGCAGTTTCTTTCACCCTGATTCCACCTGTTCACCTAGCACTAAATAGGTACCTGGGAGTTAGACAGCTGCTACGGGCTGCTTCCTGGGGATGAGTAACAAAAAAGAGGAGGTCTAGTCGAGGACCGGGCCGCGGGGACACTAAGCCCCGAAATCATCTCAAGATAACCATCCATTTGAGAGTGGGAGAGAGAGAGAGAGAGAGACAGACACAGACAGACAGACAGACAGACAGACAGACAGACAGACAGACAGACACAGACAGACAGACAGACAGACAGACAGACAGACAGACAGAGACACGGGGGAGAGGGGGGGGACACACACAGACACAGCAGGTGGAGTTAGTGGGGTTGAGTCTCGTCTTCCATGCACCGCCGTCATGGTGCACCGGACTGACGGAGGTGCAGTGGGCCTGTTGCAGGAAGTGAAGGTGTTGCAGAGACGGTGTGCTGAGGAATATGAGAGAGAGAGAGAGGGGGGGGGAGGTTGTAACGTATGTTTACGTCTTGTGGTGATAAGGCACGAAGAGTATAGTGGTTTCTTATATTTATTTAGTATTGTCTGGGTTACAGCAGTCGGTTTGTTGGTAATGTAGTAGTTGAGATGAAGCCTGGAGCAGGGCACAGAGGCGAGTGAGGCCGGGGGTAGAGAGCTGGGATACAAGGGTTAGTGTGTAGAGCGTCGCGCTCTGAATGCCGGCGGAGTCGAAGAGCTCTGAATGCCGGCGGAGTCGAAGAGCTCTGAATGCCGGCGGAGTCGAAGAGCTCTGAATGCGGGCCGAGAGCGTGGAGTCTGGATGCGGCCGGAGTCTGGCTGTCTGTTCTGTGTGGAGACTGAAGCGTCTTGTGAAGGTAGGAACTGGACTCGTCAAGTGTTACATTGTTGCTGGTTAATGTTGAAGATGTGCGGTATCTCTCTAAAGCGTCCGAGTTTGACTGACTGACGCTGCCGGTGATTGATTAAGATTAAGCCACCCAGGAGATGGCACGGGCATGAATAGCCCGTAAGACGCCTGCGATGTGCTGTCGAAGTTTATTAGAAGCTTCCACCTCATCTTACCAAAGTGACCAACATCTGGTAGGTTACCAGTCTGCTGGCCTCATTGATCCTGTACCCTTGGGAAGACGTATTAATTGTAATTAGTTGTGCACTTGAGAATTGTAATTACTGGACTATGAATTAGGATTCCTAAGATTTAGGAATGTAGAACATTTAGAGATTATTCCAAATTAAGAGACCCATCTCATTATGTTCACTCAAGCTAATGAGAAGATGGCGCATGTAT